>NC_091288.1:70769462-71103628 GCF_032444005.1 Ranitomeya imitator
AACTCGCCTCTTGCAAAACTCGCCATGCGCAAAACTTGCTGCACACAACTTGCTACACTGACCTGTCACATGCAACTCGACACAAAAAGTTGCTACACGCATGTCGCCACACAAAACTCATCTCACAATAGTCACTACATGCATGTTGCCACACGCAACTCAACACACACAACTTGACACACGAAACTCACCCTAAAACACACACAAGTCTGGTATTATCCTTCAAAAATAAAAATCTGATTAATAAGCAGACAAACTACAAGAGCAACAACTGTACCATATAGGAAATACGGCAGCTGTCAGTCACATGACCTGTCTATTATGTGTATGTGTGAGCTAATATATACTGCCAGTGGGGAGGGCTTCCTGTTGGCTGGGGATTTATCAGGCTGACAATTTAGCTTACAAATACGGAGGTAAAAATACTGAGCAAATAACGTGGGAACGAGGTCTAATACAGAAGGAGATGACACAGATATATACTATATATAGGAGGAGATGACACACAGGTATATACTATATACAGGGGAGATGACACAGGTATATACAGGGGAGATGACACAGGTATATACTATATACAGGAGGAGATGACACGGGTATATACTATATAGAGGAGCAGATGACACAGGTATATACTATATACAGGAGGAGATGACACAGGTATATACTATATAAAAGAGGAGATGACACAGGTATATAGAGGAGGAGATGACATACAGCAGGTATATACTATATACAGGGGAGATGACATACAGGTATATACTATATACAGGAGATGACATACAGGTATACACTATATATAGGAGGAGATGACATACAGGTATATAGTATATACAGAAGATATGACATACAGGTATATACTAAATACAGGAGGAGATGACATACAGCAGGTATATACTATTTACAGGGGAGATGACATACAGGTATATACTAAATACAGGAGATGACATACAGGTGTATACTATATATAAGGGAGATGACAAACATGTATATACTGAGGGGAAAATGAGAGGTGTGAGGTGAAAATGAAAAGGTGTGAGTGCAAAATGAGAGGAGTGACCACAGACCACATCTCAGTACCAATGCTTTCTGGCTTCTGTTTTGGTCACTTTTGAATGTTGGTTGTGCTTTCACACTCGTGGTAGCATGAGACGGACTCTACAACCCACACAAGTGGCTCAGGTAGTGCAGCTCATCCAGGATGGCACATCAATGCGAGCTGTGGCAAGAAGGTTTGCTGTGTCTGTCAGCGTAGTGTCCAGAGGCTGGAGGTGCTACCAGGTGTGAGTGCTGTGCGATTTTTTTTCTCTTCTCACATCCATTGACTGGGCAGGAGATCCAAATATTGTGAGGCGAGTAGTGAAATACTCGCTATGTTCTGAGTACCGCATTACTCACCGAGTAACGAATATTTGCGAATATACTCATCCCTACCTCCCGTATATAGATAACTGGAATAGCTCCAACAAAGTGTTAATCTGCACAGTGGGGAAGCCCACTCAGTGCACAGGTAACTGCATGAATTGATGCTGCATATATACAGCAGTAAGTGCTCCGTGAGCCGGGGTGCCACTCCAAAGAAATAGCCACAATAGATACAAAAATTGAAAGGAACGGATGGCACTCACCGGTTAAAAAAACCTTCTTTATTCCAATACTTTAAAACATCGACATTGGGAGGATGTGAGCAGGAGTGGAATGGACGTTTTGCGCTGCAGTGGCGCTTCTATTTGTCACACACGTCCACACGGCTGTCATCCATTCCACTCCTGCTCCCATCCTCCGGATGCCGATGTTTTAAAGTATTTGAAAAAAGAAGTTTTTTTAACCGGTGAGTGCCATCTGTTCCTTTCAATTTTTGTATAAATGACCGGAATAGTGATACTGATGACAGTCAGCACTAACAGTCTTCGTAGCCTTTGCGAAACTGAGCAGAAGGGTGCGGAGATCTTTTATCTGTGCCCACTCTAAACGTGATATGCACCACGTCCATACTGTGACATGACATACTGCATCAGGGCTTGTTGCTGCTGCCACAATAGCTGCAACATGTGCAGAGTGGAATTCCACCATGTCGGTGGAGTGCCCGCCAGGGCCGTGGGGATACTCTGTACTGGGCTGGTACTTAAAGGAATGTGTGACGGCAGCGGTGATCTGGTCCGTGGTCCTGGGCGTCCAATAAAAATCAATTGAAATTAAAGGAAAAAAAGTTTATAGGGGAAATTGTTCGTGACGCCACCTGTGGTACTTGGCTAGAGATCGCCAACAATGCTTAAAGAGACCACTGGGGCTGATGGTGATGCAGCAGAGTTGTAACAGCTCTCCACAGGTAGAGCTTAGTCCCAGGGCATTTATATTGTAAAAGATGTGCTGATGGATATAGTGCAGGGTGAATGGCGCAGTAGATAACTCCGAGGACACAGCAGGGTGCGGTTTCCACACTTTTACTGACGGTTTGAAGTGCAGGCTGGGGCACTAGTTACAGATGACAATGGAGGTCCGGGGAGCCTGGAAGCAGCTTAGGATTCACTAAGCCAGATAGGTTTTGAGGCCTCCTTACTGCGCTGTCCTCTGTGGACCTTGCTGTCTAAAGCTATGCTCAGTCCTCTGTTCCATATTGTTCTGAAGTACATGACCGCATGGCAGGCAACTTGAGCCAATTGCAGGTGTCGCTCCTTTATGGCGGCTCCGGGCTCTGGTCTGCTGCTGTGCCTTCAGCTGTCTGCTGGGCCAAGAGACCTGCAATCCCCTGCCCTCCTGATTTAGCTCCTGGGACTATTGTACCTGTCAGCCACAGACTCCAGCATTTGGCTTCTAACGCTGTACTCTGGGGTTTTACTTCTCTCCTCTGTTCACTCAGACTCTGTCTCTCTCTCTCTCTCTGTTCCAGACACTGACTGACTGACTCCTCCTCCAGGCCAGAACTTCTAGAGAAGCGCCCCTGAATCCGGTTTTAGAGTTCCCCCTTCTGGTTTGGAGTCAGGAAAAGGTGTTGGATGTAATTGTTATCTAGTCAGGGAAACCCTCCTTGCTTCCAGAAATGTCATCACCCCCCTGTGAGGGAGGCAATGCCACTGTGGCAACCGGACTCCTGGGATGCCACAACGGCACATCGCATATCGACCTGTTAACTGGCATGGACATATCAATGGAAGTCGATGACCTGAGGGGTGCGAATGGCAGAAATGAGCACATAGTTTATGTGCTTGCTGGAGCAGCTCCCCCAGGCCAGGGTAGCAACAGAGAAATCGCTGTACCACCAGGTTGAAGACGTGAGCCACGCAAGGCACATGTGAGCTTGCCTCGCCGTTGGGCCGCCACCAGGTTCCCACCATTATCGAACACTGCCTTCCCTGGATGCAGGTTCAGAAGAGACAACCATTGATCAAACTCAGCCTGGAGAGCTGTCCACAACTCTTCAGCTGTATAACTAAGATTTAAAAGGCATATAAATGTCAACACTGGCTGATTGCGATGAGCCCTGGCTGCACATTACAGAGGTGGTGGGGATTCACTCTGCACTGTTGGAACGCATGTCTCATTAAGGCAGAGGTTGAGGGCACAGGTGGATGCCCTGGAGGAGATATAGGAGGAAGTGATAAATGTAGAGGTTTGTCCTGAAAGCCTTGGGGATTCCAAGACTTGTGGAGCAGCGCCTGCCTCTACAGCCAGAATCACCCAGTGCCCAGTCAGCTAGATGTAACGCCCTTGGCCATGTTTACTCATCCAAATCTCTGCGGTGAAATGCACCCTGGCAGACAGAGGTGTGGTCAAGGAATGGGTGATTTTGTCTGCGACATGCTGGTGTAGCACAGGCACAGCTTTCTTAGAAAAGTAATGGCAACTGGGCAATTGGTACTGTGCGACTGCGACGGCTATCAGAATTCGGAAACCGTCTGTATCTACCAGGCGGAAAGGCGGCATTTCCGTGTCAACAGATTGGAAATGGTGGACTTCAACCTCTTAGATTTGTCATGCGTAGGAGGAAACAATCTTTTACATGACTACAAATATGGAACTGTGGGCTCTTAGTCAGTGTGACTGTAGCAGGTAAAGAACCCAAGGTTCTGCGGTTGAAGACCTGCATCTCAATAGTTGGCACGGTATCAGAGGAGGAGGAGAAAAAAAAAAAAAAAAAAATCAGCAGATGTGATTGATGAGGCATCTGATCGTTGTGGACGTCCGCTAGATTTGCATTTTTGTGCAGTGGGATTTTCACAGTAAAGCATGTTGAATTGCGCATGTGAAGGTTCATACATGTAGAAGTCAAGTTATTGCAGTTTTTACCTCGACTCAGTTTTTTTTGCAAAGTTGGCAGATTACGCGAGTTAGTTCATCCTTTGCAGTGTCAAAAAAGGCCCAGGCTAGGCAACCCTTGCCACTCCTGCGAGCTGTAGACCCACGGAAGTGGCTTGTCACAGCCACATTTGTGGCTGAGGATGTATTGCTCATCGTGGCTGCGTCACTACGTGTCTGCGACATATGACGCAACATAACCTCCTCATCATCCTCCTCAGATGAACTACTCAATTATTTGCCCCTATGTTCACCCCAACTGGGATCTAACACCTCATCATCATCATCCTCCTGTGTTATCACATTACTCGCCCTTGGGAGTCACTCCTCTCCCAGCCCTGACAGCACAGTTCACGTGAGCCTCCGATATCTGAGTCTCATCAGGATCACCTCCCCCCAGGGGTTAACATTTCATGATGAGGGTCAGGATGCTTTTGGGACCCTACTTCATCCTGTCCCACATCCAAGGTAAAAAAAATAAATAAATTGGGAATCAGTGCAGATTTCCTCCTCTTGACTCTGCACTGCTTTTGAAGTATACTTCTGATGATCATGGCATAGAATGTGTGAACAGCTCTTCAGACTCACCCATCTGTGGTTCTGTACAGTCAGTTGTACGGATGGAAAAGTGGGACACGGGGGGAGGAAGGGGAATTTGGGTGCTACCTCCGTGGACTGTACTGGGTGTGATGTTGTGGTGGAGGAAGAGGAGGAGAGGCCACTAGAAGTTGTGCTTGCCATCTGTAACACCCCAGGTTCCTGGTTGTTACAGTGACATTGCTTTCTTCACAGGGAGAGTGATGTCACGATTGGAAGCGAGGACGGATCTCTGTTATCAGGTAATCACAAGCATGCAATATGTTCATACTCCAGGCCAGAAGGGGGAGCTCTGATGTAGCTTGTTGGTGGCTCCCCTATATATATTCTGGTCTGTAGGGAAAGTTCAGTCAGTGAGTGCCTGACAGTCTGTCAGAGACAGAGGAGAGAGGGCGAGAGGGGCCGCGCAGCCACGAGAGGTGCTGCAGCTCCTGGAAGGAGATAGAAAGGAAAGCAGAACACGCTGTAGAGAGAGTGAAGGGGAAGTGAGGTGCAGAAGAGTGAAAAACTGGGGAGTTAGCTGTGACTGAGCTACCTCCCTACTGAGTGCAGACACCGGTAGCCGGAAGACCGGAGTTGTGAAGGACTCCACGTCTCACAGCAGAAACCGGCAGAATAGCTGGATTGCAAGTCACCTGTCCGCCCAACACCTGAGGACACAGTAGCATATAGAGCCCGGGTCGTGAAAGACCTTGTAAAAAGGCTCAAGCTACCGGTCATGCGGGTAGCATCCTACCAACCTGGAGGACAGCGAGAACATGAGGACCTTGTGAGAGGCTTAAGGCAGAAAGGGACTACACCACAACGCTAGAGGGAAGGCTTCTATCCTCACCTGGTAAGGGGGACTCCCAACTTGCTTCCAAGCCAGCCGGACACACCTGTACCTGTAATCCGGGACCCTGGACTGTGGCTGCCTTGCATCAGTAAACCAGGTAAAGAGACTGCAAACCTGTGTCCTCTGTTTCTTGCTAAACCACCCACTGACTATCTACACAGTGGGAGCCCTGAGGACCAAGCTTCACTTTCAGGGAGCCATACCATCCCTGCTGCCACAGCATCAACCCAGAGAACCCGTTTAAGCAGCGTCGGTCATCCCTGACCAAGTACCACAGGTGGCATCACAAACAAACTTTATTCACACCCTTTAAAGACCGTCCCTTTTACTTGGGCGCCCAGGGCCACAGACTGGGTTGCCGCTGCCGTGACACATCCCCTTTAAGTACCGGACCCGGTACAGAGCACCCCACGGCCCTGGCAGGCATTCCACATCCACTCAAGCACATGCTCTTTCTGGGCATCATCGACAAGGTGTACCGCTGAGCATCTATCAAAAAAAGGTAGTGGGATAGTCCGTCCAGTAACAGAAGTTGTCAGATGTCTTTGCATAGGACGTGACATTGTTGGTTCTCTAGTGCCTTCACAAACATTACCACTTACCCACGTACACCTTGATCTCCAACCCTTTCACAACGGCCTCACTTTTTCCCCAGGCATGTTGCTCAGATATTTTGATGGAACCACAGTATTTGCAACAACAAAAAATAGATTTTAAACTCTGCACCATCTCTGCAAACAGCAGAATTTCAGAGACAGTAAATTTCAAGGTCAAATATGACGTGCTGTATCGCACTAGTCACAGAAGAAAGAATTGTTGGGAGTGTGGATGAGGCCTGTATGACAAAGAAGATATGCTACAAACAACTTAAAAGTCAGATGTCCCCTACTGTATGACACTAGGAACAGAATAATTCTTTGGTGGCCTCTGGAACAGACCTCTACAGCTTAGTTTCAACCCAACAAAATGACAAAGCGATACTGCGGGCTGTCTAACTTTTTGCAATTGAAAAACTTTTTTTTTTTTTAATGTGCCTTATGTCTGCAGTTTCATATCAACACAGCACTGAATGACAAGGTGTGATACAGCAGGCTGTTTCACATTTATCTGGTGAAAAAAAAAATTGAATGCTATACTCCTGCATGGAGCACAATTAAAGCAGTGCATAACACACTTGTAGGACATGGGTCCTGTAAAAAAAAAATTATAATACTGGAAGGTAAATTTAACAGCCACACTGGATAATAGCTAGCTACACTGATAGACAACCGCCTAGCTTACTAGCTAAAATCTTGCTGCTAACAGTGCCAGCATCAGGGGCAGTCTCTCTATGCTGTTAGTGTCAAAATAGGGCTAAAACAAAATGTCCGCTATTTATATGCAGAGGGACATGTGATTTTAGAAGCCAATGACAAGCCGTGGCGTCAAAACATTGTGGATGTTTCCTGCACCCTTATTGGCTAGCCGCAATGTTCACACATGGGGGGGAATAGTTTACAAGAACACCACGCGTCTGAACTCTGCAAATATATTCCCACACTTTTACTGAATGTTACCGATTTTAATCAAATTGGGTTCATGTTTCCGATCACGAATCCGAATGTGCCATATTTGTGCCGAATTTATGTTTGCTGATCATTTTCCCAACAAATTCGCTGATCACTAATTACTATGAACTCACAGCTGTCTACTTAGCCTTTACTGATTTCTAAAAATGGGACTTCCCCAAATAAAGGACATGGGATCCCCCCTATTTTTACCAACCAGCAAAAGGCTAAGCAGACAGTTGTTGGCTGATACTAATAGCCTGGGAAGGGGCCCGTGGATATTGGCCCCTTCCCAGACTAATAACACTAGTTCTCAGCCACCACAGAAATAGCACATTCTTTAGATGAACCAATTCTGGCATTTCACCTCGGCTCTTCCCGCTTGCCCTGTTGCGTTGGCAAGTGAAGTATTGGTTTTGCAATGAAATAGACGCTTTATTCCTGGGGCAGCTGAGGGCCGGTGTTGTTAGTCTGGAACGGGGCCAATATTCATGGACCCTTCCCAGGCTATTAATATCAGCCCGCAGCTGTCTGCTTCCGCTTTGCTGGCTAATAAAAATAAGAGTTACCCCACGTGGTTTTTTGGAGGCCCCCCTTTTTAATAACCAGGAAAGGCTAAGTAGACAGCCTTGAGTTGATATTAATAGCCTGAAGCTACATGTTTATTACCCTCTTTCCTAGACTATTAATACCAGCTCTCAGCTGGTTAATAAAAATAAGGGGGCATTTTTTTTCTTTTATTAGCTAAATACATGTAGAGAAAGCTATGCACACACTGCACTAATTATACATCTCAATGACATCTTTCTACATAATTATTCTATTCTGACTGTTCATGCTGTGAGTTTACTGTACTCGGCTGATGAAGTGTCAGGTTTCCTATGAGATGGATGTGTAATAATCATGGTCCGTGTGCCATGTGATTTTTTTTTTTAGCTCACACCCACTGACTTGAATTGGAGAGTCTCGCCAGTATAAGTGGCCAAAGCGCAGCATGCTCCACTTTACACTTTTTTTTCCCTCAGTCTGATCCGAGCTGAGGAAAAAAAAATTGCAGATTAATTCATTTAATGACATTGGTCAGGGTACAATCCAACTTTTTTTTTTTTTTTTTTTAAATCTCATTGCACTTATCTGATTTAAATGCAAAGGAGTATGAACCCAAATGAAAATAAAGTGTCTGAAGGAAGCCAAAAGCATGATCACACAGATTTTTGAGGTGTTGAAGAATAATAAGTTTTCAAGTTGAGCCCGGTTCAACAAACGCTCCCTTAGGCAAAGCACGCATGTTGAGCATTTGCTGAATTTTTTTTCAAGCCAAAACCAGGAGCGAGTAAAAAAAAAAAAAAAAAAAAATTATATATATATATATATATATATATATATATATATATATATATATATATATATATATATATATATATATATATATATATATATATATATATATATATACATAATTGTCTAAGGGGTACTTCCGTCTGTCTGTCCTTCTGTCACGGATATTCATTGGTCCTGGCCTCTGTCTATCATGGAAATCCAAGTCGCTGATTGGTCGCCGCAAAACAGCCACGACCAATCAGCGACGGCCACAGTCCGGAAGAAAATGGCCGCTCCATACTCCCCGCAGTCAGTGGCCGCCGCCCGCTCCCCGCAGTCACTGTCCCCGTCGCTCCGCTCCCCGCACTCACTGTCCCCGTCGCTCCGCTCCCCGCACTGGGTCCCCGGCGCTCCGCTCCCCGCACTCACTGTCCCCGTCGCTCCGCTCCCCGCACTGGGTCCCCGGCGCTCCGCTCCCCGCACGCTCCATACTCCCCCTCCGGTCACCGCTAACACAGGGTTAATGCCGGCGGTAACGCATTCCATTACCGCTGCTATTAACCCTGTGTATCCCCAACCTTTTACTATTGATGCTGCCTATGCGGCATCAATAGTAAACGAAAGTCATGTTAACAATAGTAAAAAAAAAAAAAAAAAAAACCTGCTATACTCACCCTCTGTTGTCTGCTGAGCCGCTGGCGCCCGCCGCCATCTTGCGTTCCCACGATGCTTTGCGAAACTACCCATAAGAGCTAGCGGTCTCGTGAGACCGCTAAGTCATATGGGTACTTTCGCAAAGCATCCTGGGAATGCAAGATGGCGGCAGCCGCGCGCCCATCTGCACAGGATCCCAGGAAGCGGAGACACAGGACGCAGAGGAGCAGCGCCGAGAATGGTGAGTATGTTACACTACAAGGGGCCCTCGGATCGTTAGGTGAGTATGTTTATTTTTTATTTTTTGAACCTGTGACATACGTGACTCGGTAATGTGCTGTATACTACAAGGCTGGCCAATATACTACGTCGCTGTGCAATATACTACGTGGCTCTGCTGTATACTACGTGGCTCTGCTGTATACTACGTGGCTCTGCTGTATACTACGTGGCTCTGCTGTATACTACATGGCTCTGCTGTATACTACATGCCTCGGCAATATACTACGTAAATGGGCAATATACTACGTGGCTGGGCAATATACTACGTAAATGGGCAATATACTACGTGGCTGGGCAATATACTACGTGACAGGGCAATATACTACGTGGCTGGGCAATATACTATGTGGACATGCATACTCTAGAATACCTGATGCATTTGCATCGGGCCACCATCTAGTAATACTAATAATACAGAAGTGGTGACGTGCTTCTATTAGGCTTTTCCGATTGTTCCACTCCTGGTTTTCCTTGACAAATACTGAATGTGTGAATGTGAGCTTATGTGGCAGTTTTTCAGTCTTGCTTTTGAGCTAAAAGGTGGAAGAGTATGCAACAGAAGGGATAAATATAAGGTTATGTTCACAAAGTGCAAATTTTTTTTCAAGCAATTTTCCAAAACTATTGTAAATCCAAATTTTTAATACAATATTAGATGTGCAAAAAAATCTAGATTATGTAAACATAATTTTAGCCTTCTTTTAATGTTTCACCATTTTTTCCAAGTCCAGTTCTACTTCTGATTAAAAAAAAAAAACGCAAGCACAGCGCAAAACGGCAGTCGTCCCCGTTCTCCCCTGCTCACACGAGCTCTGGCTCCTTCGTTCCCGGCCATGAATTTTATCTGGAAATGTTGCCAATAAAAGTTTGAATTTCGTGAAGACTGGTGAGTGCCCTCATCCTTTCTTATATGTGGATTGTATAAATAACAATGGCACCGCTGAAAATGTCATCTTGTCCCGCAAAACAAGAGCCGCCATACAGCATCATCAGCGAAAAAAATAAAAAAGTTACAGTCCTCAGAATAAAGCGATGCAAAAATAATTATTTTTTCTATAAAATAGTTTTTATCGTATAAAAGCGCCAACACATCAAAAATGATATAAATGAGGTATTGCTGTAATCGTACTGACCCGAAGAATAAAACTGCTTTATCAATTTTACCAAACGCGATACGGTATAAACGCCCCTCCCCCCTCAAAAGAAATTCATGAATAGCTTGTTTTCGGTCATTCTGCTCACAAAAATCGGAATAAGAAGCGATCAAAAAAGTCACATGCCCGAAAATGATACCAATAAAAACGTCAACTCGTCCTGCAAAAAGTAAGACTTCACATGACTGTGGAATATGGAAAAATTATAGCTCTCAAAATGTGGAGACGCAAAAACTATTTTTTGCAATAAACAGCGTCTTTTAGTGTGTGACAGCGGCCAATCATAAAAATCCACAAAAACCCCGCTATAAATAGTAAATCAAATCCCCCTTCATCACCCCCTTAGTTAGGGAAAAATAATAAAATAAAAAAATGTATTTGTTTCCAATTTGCCGTTAGGGTTAGGGCTAGGGCTATGGTTAGGGTTAGGGCTAGGGCTATGGTTAGGGTTAGGGTTGGGACTAAAGCTAGAGTTGGGGCTAACGTTAGGGTTTGAATGACATTTACAGTTGTAATTAGGGTTAGGGGTGTGTTGGAGTTAGGGGTGTGGTTAGGCTTGGGATTAGGGGTGTGTTGGGGTTAGGGATTCAGTTAGAATTGGGGGTTTCCACTGTTTAGACACATCAGAGGCTCTCCAAATGCGACATGGCGTCCGATCTCAATTCCAGCCAATTCTGCGTTGAAAAAGTAAAACAGTGCTCCTTCCCTTCCAAGCTTTCCCGTGTGACCAAACAGGGGTTTACCCCAATATACGGGGTATCAGCGTACTCAGGATAAATTGGACAACTTTTGGGGCCCAATTTCTCGTTACCCTTGGGAAAATAAAAATTTGAGGGGCTAAAAAACATTTTTGTGGGAAAGAAAAATAATTTTTATTTTCACGGCTCTGCGTTATAAACTGTAGTGAAACACTTAGGGGTTCAAAGCTCTCAACACATCTAGATAAGTTCCTTAGGGGGTCTACTTTCTAAAATTGTGTCACTTGTGGGGGTTTCAATGTTTAGGCACATCAGTGGCTCTCCAAACGCAACATGGCGTCCTCTCTCAATTCCAGTCAATTTTGCATTGAAAAGTCAAATCGCGCTCCTTCCCTTCCGAGCTCTGCCATGCGCCCAAACAGTGGTTTACCCCCACATATGGGGTATCAGCGTACTCAGGACAAATTGCACAACAACTTTTGGGGTCCAATTTATTTTCTTACCCTTGGGAAAATAAAACATTGGGGCGAAAAGATCATTTTTGTGAAAAAAATATAATTTTTTATTTTTACGGCTCTGCATTATAAACTTCAGTGAAGCACTTGGTGGGTCAAAGTGCTCACCACACATCTAGATAAGTTCCTTAGGGGATCTACGTTCCAATATGGTGTCACTTGTGGGGGGTTTCAATGTTTAGGCACATCAGGGGCTCTCCAAACGCAACATGGCGTCCCATCTCAATTCCTGTCAATTTTGAAAAGTCAAATGGCGCTCCTTCCCTTCCGAGCTCTGCCATGCACCCAAACAGTGCTTTACCCCCACATATGGGGTATCAGCGTACTCAGGACAAATTGTACAACAGCTTTTGAAGTCCATTTTCTCCTGTTACCCTTGGTAAAATAAAACAAATTGGAGCTGAAGTAAATTTTTTGTGAAAAAAAGTAAAATGTTCATTCTTTTTTAAAAATTCCAAAAATTTCTGTGAAACACCTGAAGGGTTAATAAACTTCTTGAATGCGGTTTTGAGCACCGTGAGGGGGTTCAGTTTTTAGAATGGTGTCACACTTGGTTATTTTCTATCATATAGACCCCTCAAAATGACTTCCAATGTGATGTGGACCCTAAAAAAAAAAAAATGGTGTTGTAAAAATGAGAAATTGCTGGTCAACTTTAAACCCTTATAACTCCCTAACAAAAAATAATTTTGGTTCCAAAATTGTGCTGATGTAAAGTAGATATGTGAGAAATGTTACTTATTGAGTATTTTGTGCGACATATCTCTGTGATTTAAGGGCATAAAAATTCAAATTTGGAAAATTCCAAAATTTTCGCCAAATTTTACCACTATCATGAAATACAATATGTCTCGAGAAAATGTCAGAATCATCAGGATCCGTTGAAGCGTTCCAGAGTTATAACCTCATAAAGGGACAGTGGTCAGAATTGTAAAAATTGGCCCGGTCATTAACGTGCAAACCACCCTTGGGGCTTAAGGGTTAAAGATAAAAAATGTCTGCAGAAATACAACCAGTTATGAATGCATATAATAACTCTGCATCATTAGGAACTTGATAGATATCCATGTGTCCTGTTTTTTTTCTATAAGTTCTGTTATATTGTTTGCAATATCTACCACTAGAGGGCGCAATAGACCACAGCAAGTTAATAGACTACCAATTCTCAGTTCTAAGGCTCGCTCATACAGTTGTCAATTCTCATCTGAGACAATCTGGACGATTATGCTAATGTCACTAGGATCAAATTGTGTCAGAGTTTGATTTGACTGCCACATTCCTGTGAGAGAATCCCAGCACAGGTGTACAGAAGGAGAGCTTAATTTCTTCATCTTCTCCCTTCCCTGTGTCCGTGGTAATCCGAGTGCAGTCCGATGTGTTACATGAACCCATAGACTTATATGGGAGTGCGTGATCCAATTATTTGATGCACTCACAGCATGCTGCTATTGTTTTCTCATGTCAAATCAGCATGAGGGGGAAAAAAACGCTAGTCAGCTCTGCTCCATAGGGTTGGATGCTGTCCGATTAAATGTTTTATGTGTCTGTGCAAAAAACATACAGAAATACCTGTTTTTTTTTCCTGGCATCATGGATGAAAAGTACCAATTCAAGTCTATGGGTCTGAGGAAAATATGCACAACACTGATAGTCTCCATGTGCTGATTATACACAACAATGAAAATCAAAGGAGAAGCTTTGTCGTCATTTATTCATTCATCTGTGATAAACAATGACGACACTGATGGTAAAAAAGACACGGCCCGTACACTGACAGCATCCATTGTGTCATGTAATTGTTTAAACATTGACGTGTGAATGAGGCCTTACAATGAATACTACGTGAATTGTAATAAGGAGGCTGCTGAAAATTATTCCTTTAAAAAGGGAACCTGTCAACAGTTTTGGCTGATATAAGATACGGCCATCACCTTTCAGGGCTTGTATTATTATTATTTATTGATATAGCACCATTGATTCCATGGTGCTGTACATGAGAAGGGGTTACATACAAATTACAAATATCACATACAGTAAACAAACTAACAATGATGGACTGATACAGAGGGGCGAGGACCCTGCCCTTGTGGGCTTACATTCTACAGGATTCTATTATGCTGTATATCAGCACCCAACCCGACCTGGAAGAACCGAAAAATAAGTTTTGTTCTACTCACCTGCGGGGCGGTCCGGTCTGATGGGTGTCGCTGGTCTTAGTCCGGCACCTCCCATCTTCTTATGTTCGCCGCCCTCCTGCTTGCTTCATGTGGATGACGCGACCCTCCATCATCCACACAGGCTCCTGGCACCGCGCTCTTGTGCAGGCGTACTTCTCTGGCCTGTTGAGGGCAGAGTAAAGTACTGCAGTGCGCAGGCACCGGAAAAGGTCGGAGAGGCCAAGCGCCTGCGCACTGCAGTACTTTACTCTGCCCTCAACAGGCCTCAGTAGGAGGACCCATACTCTATATCGGCCATTATGGGCGAGTTGTAGCCAACCTCTGGGATATGTGGGTTTCTTGGGGGCTTGCCTTACTAGGCAGCGTCCATGGTAATTACTTAGAACTCCTTTCCTTTCACCTATTATGGTTCTATGACCCCATGTGTACCCGTTTGATTAGGGTTCGCTATCCTCACCCTTAGCTATTTTACTAGCAATACTTGCTGTTCCTCCTGTGGTGCCAGCAGGTTCTTTATACTTACTCCCCTCGTCTGTTTATAGCCTTATTATTTGGCTAGCCATTTTTGTATGTGTATTTGATTCAATAAACTATTTTGGTTTTTATTTTACCTTTTTGGTGTTTTCTGTACTCCATGGTGTTTTGTGTTGTCAGGCCAGAGAAGTACGCCTGCACAGGAGCGCAGTGCCGGGGAGCCTGTGTGGATGATGGAGGGTCGCATCATCCACATGAAGCAAGCAGGAGGGCAGCATCCCAAGAAAATGGGGAGGTGCCAGACCAAGAAGAGCGACTCCCATCAGACCAGACCACCCCGCAGGTGAGAATAAAATTTGTTTTTCAGTTCTTACAGATCAGGTTGGGGCATTATAGAATGTCGTGTATGAGCCATGAAAGGTGATGGCCATATCTTATATCGGCCAAAACTGATGACAGGTTCCCTTTAAAGCTAAAATAATTTTATTTATTGGTGTGAAAAATTGCAATTTTTTTTTCTAATACAGATTGTGATAGGCCAATTATTTACTTTTTTCATTTAAAAAAAAAAAAGCATTTAATACTAAAAATATACATCACACAGAGATAGTAATGAATACGCATAAGGGTATGTGCACACGTTGCAGATTTCCTGGAGATCTGCATCTTTTTTCCCCACGCAGAAACGCCGCAGATCTGCAAGTGATTTACAGTACACTGTATATCAATGGAAAAAAAAAAAAAAATGCTGTGCTTATGTTGCGGAAAAGTCTGCACAGAAAACGCAGTAGATTCAAAAAAGGAGCATGTCAATTCCTTTTGCAGATCTGCTGCGTTTCTGCACCCATTCCATAATAGAAATCTGCAGGGGTAAAAAAAAAAAAAAAAGGAAGAAATCTGCAACGTGTGCACATACCAAAAAAAGGCGCAGATTCTGACCTGCGTTTTCTGCCAATAATAATAATAATAATAATAATAATAATAATAATCTTTATTTATATAGCGCCAACATATTCCGCAGTGCTTTACAGTTTAGCAGCTTCAAACAACAGTCATAAGTAACAACATTAACAATACAATAATTAAAGTGAAATAAGATGACCCTGCTCGTGAGCGCTTACAATCTACAATGAGGTGGGGGAGAAGCAAAGTACAGGTGTGTATTTACAATGATGTATTTACAATGATGGTCCAGCCATCTTCAGGGGTTGGGAGGGGTAGATGGAGATAGTGAATGGGCTACACACACACACACATAAAATGACTTTGATTAGTGAACGTGATAGGCTGCTCTGAACAAATGTGTTTTGAGTGAGCGCCTAAAACTATGCAAATTGTGGATGATCCTAATATCTTGGGGTAGAGCATTCCAGAGGATTGGCGCAGCATGGGAGAAGTCTTGGAGTTGGGAGTGGAAGGTACAGATTAATGCAGAGGTTAGTCGAAAGTCATTTACAGAGCGCAGCGGTTGGCTAGGCCGATAGACAGAAATGAGGGAGGAGATGTACGGGGGTGCTGCACTGTGGAGAGCTTTGTGGGTGAGAACAAGTACTTTGAATTGTATCCTGTAATGAATGGGCAGCCAGTGTAACGACTGGCGAAGGGCGGATGCATCGGAGTAATGACTAGCCAAGAAATGCAGAATCTGCACAGAAAATTCCACAGTCAAATCTGCAACGTGTGCATATAGCCTAAAGCAGAGGTCCTCAACTCCAGTCCTCAAGGCCCACCAACAGGTCATGTTTTCAGGATTTCCTTAGTCTTGCCCAGGTAATAATTGCATCACCTGTGCAATGCAAAGGAAATCCTGAAAACATGACCTGTTGGTGGGCCTTGAGGACTGGAGTTGAGGACCTCTGGCATAAAGGTTACATTTTATTGTGCCACGTCTGAATATACATCATTAACTATAGTCAAGAGATTAGCATAGAACCAGGTAAGGAACCCAGGAAACAACAAATAGAAATAAACTGATCTTTTTATATTTGCTCCTTTTGTATGTCACAGTTTCTAGAGTGGAGCCACTGGATCGCAGGGCCAACTGATCCCAGGCGAGCAGACCAGATGATAACACCCCCTATACAGGAAGCGTTAGGAGCAGGCCCGGGGGAAAGGAGCAAAGGTATACCGCAATAGCTAGTACCAGGGACCGGCTCGTAGGAGACAGAGAAACCAATACTGCGCAGACTGTGCTCTGGGAAATGCACAGGGGTCCAGAGAAAAGCAGAGTGTGCACTGGGTAGTGTGCGGGAGGCCAGGGCAGAGCAGAGCGCATACCGGGGAATGTTCGGGAGACCAGGGCAGAGTGCACACCAGGAGACTGTACGAGAGACCAGGGCAGAGCGCGCACCAGGGGAATATGCGGAAGACCAGGGCAGAGCGCGCAACAGGGAATGTGCAGGAGATCAGGGCAGAGCGCCCACTGGGGGAAATGTGCGGGAGACCAGGGCAGAGCAGAGCGCGCACCAGGGGATTGTGCGGGAAACCAGGGCAGAGCGCGCACCAGGGGAATGTGCGGAAGACCAGGGCAGAGCAGAGCGCACACCGGGGAATGTGCGGGAGACCAGGACAGAGCGCGCACCGGGGGAATATGCGGGAGATCAGGACAGAGCGCGCACCGGGGGAATGTGTGGGAGATCAGGACAGAGCGCGCACCGGGGGAATATGCGGGAGATCAGGACAGAGCGCGCACCGGGGGAATATGCGGGAGATCGGGGCAGAGCGCGCACCGGGGGAATGTGCGGGAGACCAGGGCAGAGCGTGCACCGGGGGAATGTGCAAGAGACCAGGGCAGAGCGTGCACCGGGGGAATGTGCAAGAGACCAGGGCAGAGCACACACCAGGGGGTTGTGCGGGAGACCAGGGCAGAGCGCGCACCAGGGGAATGTGCGGGAGACCAGAACAGAGCGCGCACTGGGGGAATGTTCGGGAGACCAGGGCAGAGCAGAGCATGCAGTGGGGGAATGTGCGAGAGACCAGAGCAGAGCACGAACTGGGGGAATGTGAAGGAGACCAGGGCAGAGCAGAGCGCGAACTGGGGGATTGTGCAGGAGACCAGGGCAGAGCAGAGCGCACATCGGGGGGAATGTGCGGGAGACCAGGGCAGAGCAGAGCACGCATGGGGGAATGTGCAGGAGGCCAGGGCAGAGCAGAGCGCGAACTGGGGGAATGTGCAGGAGGCCAGAGCAGAGCACGCATCAGGGAATGTGTGGGAAACCAGGGCAAAGCAGGGAGTACACTAGGTAGTGGGCGGGAAACCGGGACAAAGCAGAGTATGCACTCTAAGGAGAGCGACGAGACCTGAGACACACCAGTACAGAGCATGCACCAGAGTGAATCACCAGGTGCTGATGTGAGGGAGAGAGCACCAGAAATACTGATGCCAGACACAGAGGAGGGCACTTTTGGGTCAAAACACCTGGAAACAGAACAAAGGAATCCAGCTAGCGCGCGCAGCCTAAGGAGACACAGGGCACATGCGCAGACGCCCTAGGAGGTAAGCAAGCCCGGGAACACCCGGCGAGACCCCATACCACCAGCACAGGAGGAGCGGAGGCAGGACGGCCGACTGCGGCGGTAACATTGTGGTTTAAAAGCTGCATACAAACCACCAACCAAATCTCTGCAAATTAATATGGAATTGCAGCAGATGACTGGTTTCTGCCAAAATCTCTGGAAAAATTCTGCCTTGTGTACCTACCTTTATAGTATAGTCACACATCAGATTTGTTTCAGAAATGTGTGCAATTACCCCATTCATACTAATGGAAATCACATAAATCCATGTCAGGGCTGGCTCCAGGTTTTTGAGGGCCCCGGGCGAAAGAGTCTCAGTGGGCCCCCCTCTTTAACACATACCACGATTCATGATGCACAGATACAGCAGAGAAATATAGCACAACCAAGCAGCATATAGCACAGGCCGCGTAGTATATAGCACAGCCGCGTAGTATATAGCACAGCCGCGTAGTATATAGCACAGCCGCGTAGTATATAGCACAGCCGCGTAGTATATAGCACAGCCGCGTAGTATATAGCACAGCCGCGTAGTATATAGCACAGCCGCGTAGTATATAGCACAGCCGCGTAGTATATAGCACAGCCGCGTAGTATATAGCACAGCCGCGTAGTATATAGCACAGCCGCGTAGTATATAGCACAGCCGCGTAGTATATAGCACAGCCGCGTAGTATATAGCACAGCCGCGTAGTATATAGCACAGCCGCGTAGTATATAGCACAGCCGCGTAGTATATAGCACAGCCGCGTAGTATATAGCACAGCCGCGTAGTATATAACACAGCCGCGTAGTATATAACACAGCCGCGTAGTATATAACACAGCCGCGTAGTATATAACACAGCCGCGTAGTATATAACACAGCCGCGTAGTATATAACACAGCCGCGTAGTATATAACACAGCCGCGTAGTATATAACACAGCCGCGTAGTATATAACACAGCCGCGTAGTATATAACACAGCCGCGTAGTATATAACACAGCCACGTAGTATATTGCCCAGCCACGTAGTAGATAGCACAGGCCACGTAGTATATAGCACAGGCCATGTAATATATACCACAGCCCATGCAGTATATAACACAGCCACCCACGTAGTATATAGCACAGGCCCGGGCCGTGACGTAGTATATAAGACAGCCCACGTACGTAGCATATAACTCAGCCAGCCATTTAGTATATACAGACAGTCTAGGACTACAAGTCCCAGCATCACTAACATACCATATTATTGCACAAGTCCCAGACAGAGTGAGACAGTACTGTCTGTCTTGCAACTTGCACAGAGCAGAGACCAGGCATGATGATCCACTCCCAGGCTCACAGCAGGCTGCATCTCCCCCGCAATGCGTTGGCACAACCAGGAACTTGGAAGACTCACTCACTCTTCATCACTTACTGCTTCACTTCACCGTTGTGGACACAGGCAGGGACAGGGACCGGGTGCATCGTCCGTGCACCTGACTGCATTGCTGCTCCTGCCTCCTGCTCGTCTTTCTGCTTGGCGCTGCGCCTGCGCTGCCGCTGGACGCCTGGCCCTGGACGGTGGAGGACATGGATGACAGCAGCAGCCGGATCTCTTCTCAGAGCTCTTAGGATGATGAGCTCTCACCCGACCGGAAGTGACAGGAGAGATGGCCCGGAAGTGACTGCGTATCCATGGTCAAGGATAATGGTGTGCACTCAGGTCAAGGACACGGAGGTGCTGGTAAAACAGACCGTTTGGTCAAGTCAATAGTAGAAGAAAAAATACCGCACACTCGAAACTGGTATGATGCAAAAGGTATATGCCAGATTTATTCACGAAAACAAGTCAACAATTGCCACTGTGATAATTCGTAGATAGAAACCCGACGTTTCGACCCTCCCGGGTCTTATTCATGGGGTTACTTAGCTCTTTTGATACACAGACATAGGAGTGGCAGTGATAGAAGGCAAGACAATGGTCCTTTTAAGGCATAACCTTATAGTGGGTCCAGTAATTGCTCCTGTGGTATAGGTAGAGGGGTCCTGTTTAGGGTGAGCCGCAGTATATAAAGAAGTCCTTATAATGGGTCCAGTGAATGCTCCTGTGGCATAAATAGAGGGATCCTGCTTAGGGTGGGCCGCAGCATGTGGAGCTGTCCTGCTCTGTCCTGTGTCCGGGGGTCAGCAGCGCATCCCGCGCCCAGCTGTGTTGTCCTGTGTTGTCTCCAATCCATAACTGCAACAAATCTGTTGTATGAATGTACCAGTTTCATTGTCCCTTTTACAATACGCAGTAATAGTAACCCTATTTAGTCGTTGGGCCCTATAGCAACTTCTATGCTACTACCCTGGTAGTAACACCTACAGAGCTAGGCTTTTTAGACATCTTTGAGCGCCATCATACATTATTTTTTGGATACATTTACAGATGCTTTTTTCTATTGTAAGCACTATTTGTTTTGCAAACAAATGTTGCAAATTTGCAGGGATTTCATAAATTAAATAAAAAACAAAAAACAAACACGGCGCGTATACATACACACATACATACACACACAGTTAAGTCCATATATATTTGGACAGAGACAACATTTTTCTAATTTTTGTTATAGACATTACCACAATTAATTTTAAACAAAACAATTCAGATGCAGTTGAAGTTCCGCAAATTTTCACAGCTTAAGGATGGCTCGTTTCACCTGCATGGAGAGCTCCTTTGACTGCATATTTACTTCACAGCAAAACCTTCCAAATGCAAACACCCCACCTCAAATCAACTCCAGGCCTGTTATCTGCTTAATTGAGAATGACATAACGAAGGGATTGCCCACACCTGTCCATGAAATAGCATTGGAGGCAATTGTCCAATTACTTTTGGACCCTTTAAAAACAGGGTGGCACATATTAAGGAACTGAAACTCCTAAACCCTTCATCCAATTTTAATGTGGATACCCTCAAATGAAAGCTGAAAGTCTGAACTTCAACTGCATCTGAATTGTTTTGTTTAAAATTCATTGTGGTAATGTCTATAACCAAAATCAGAAAAATGAGATTATATATATATATATATATATATATATATATATATATATATATATATAGGTCTTTCTCAAAAAATTAGCATATAGTGTTAAATTTCATTATTTACCATAATGTAATGATTACAATTAAACTTTCATATATTATAGATTCATTATCCACCAACTGAAATTTGTCAGGTCTTTTATTGTTTTAATACTGATGATTTTGGCATACAACTCCTGATAACCCAAAAAACCTGTCTCAATAAATTAGCATATCAAGAAAAGGTTCTCTAAACGACCTATTACCCTAATCTTCTGAATCAACTAATTAACTCTAAACACATGCAAAAGATACCTGAGGCTTTTATAAACTCCCTGCCTGGTTCATTACTCAAAACCCCCATCATGGGTAAGACTAGCGACCTGACAGATGTCAAGAAGGCCATCATTGACACCCTCAAGCAAGAGGGTAAGACCCAGAAAGAAATTTCTCAACAAATAGGCTGTTCCCAGTTCTCAATGGTAAGTCTGTTGGAAGGAAACAATGTGGCAGAAAACGCTGTACAACGAGAAGAGGAGACCAGACCCTGAGGAAGATTGTGGAGAAGGACCGATTCCAGACCTTGGGGAACCTGAGGAAGCAGTGGACTGAGTCTGGGGTGGAAACATCCAGAGCCACCATGCACAGGCGTGTGCAGGAAATGGGCTACAGGTGCCGCATTCCCCAGGTAAAGCCACTTTTGAACCATAAACAGCGGCAGAGGCGCCTGACCTGGGCTACAGAGAAGCAGCACTGGACTGTTGCTAAGTGGTCCCAAGTACTTTTTTCTGATGAAAGCAAATTTTGCATGTCATTCGGAAATCAAGGTGCTAGAGTCTGGAGGAAGACTGGGGAGAAGGAAATGCCAAAATGCCTGAAGTCCAGTGTCAAGTACCCACAGTCAGTGATGGTGTGGGGTGCCATGTCAGCTGCTGGTGTTGGTCCACTGTGTTTCATCAAGGGCAGGGTCAATGCAGCTAGCTATCAGGAGATTTTGGAGCACTTCATGCTTCCATCGGCTGAAATGCTTTATGGAGATGAAGATTTCATTTTTCAGCACGACCTGGCACCTGCTCACAGTGCCAAAACCACTGGTAAATGGTTTACTGACCATGGTATTACTGTGCTCAATTGGCCTGCCAACTCTCCTGACCTGAACCCCATAGAGAATCTGTGGGATATTGTGAAGAGAAAGTTGAGAGACGCAAGACCCAACACTCTGGATGAGCTTAAGGCCGCTATTGAAGCATCCTGGGCCTCCATAACATCTCAGCAGTGTCACAGGCTGATTGCCTCCATGCCACGCCGCATTGAAGCAGTCATTTCTGCCAAAGGATTCCCGACCAAGTATTGAGTGCATAACTGAACATTATTATTTGTTGGTTTTTTTGTTTGTTATTAAAAAAACACTTTTATTTGATTGGATGGGTGAAATATGCTAATTTATTGAGACAGGTTTTTTGGGTTATCAGGAGTTGTATGCCAAAATCATCAGTATTAAAACAATAAAAGACCTGACAAATTTCAGTTGGTGGATAATGAATCTATAATATATGAAAGTTTAATTGTAATCATTACATTATGGTAAATAATGAAATTTAACACTATATGCTAATTTTTTGAGAAGGACCTGTATATATATATATATATATATATATAACCAAACCACTGCACGACCAGCTCTGCCCTCACCTACTGTATTCTCACCCATCCCTTGTAGATTGTGAGCCCTCGCAGTCAGGGTCCTCTCTCCTCCAGGACCAGTTGTGACTTGTATTGTTCAAGATTATTGTACTTGTTTTTATTATGTATACCCCTCCTTACAAGTAAAGCGCCATGGAATAAATGGCGCTATAATGATAAATAATAATAAATATACTAACACACACACTTATACTTTTTGTGGGATTTTAGGCTACGTTCCCACTATGAGCTTTTGATGTTGCAGATTTAATGCACCATTTTTGAGGCCATAAAGTAAAATTGGTTAATTTTTTCAAAAATACACTGCGCAAAAAAAAGAGAGAAAAAAAAAAAAAAAAAAAAAAAAGGGCTCACCAAAAACTCATCATGGGAACAAAAAACATTTTTGGTGTAGAGCATTCTTTACAATTGAATGACTTTTTATAGAAGGAATTTTTTCTTCAGCTAGTAAATAGGCACAAAAAAAAAAAATACTGTGCTTTCACCATGATGCATTTTGATTACATACGACTGACCAAAACCCCGACCAGCCAAAATCATCTGCAGCTGTAGAATTTCTGTACCTATTTAAATAAAGTTACTTGCATTTTGTCATTGCTTTTTTATAGCTGGGTTTGTCATGCTTTAAATAAACTGCTTTTCTGATACTTACCGTTTTTTTTTTTTGCGTCGATAAAACTTTTGTTGTTTCCACCATGGAAAGACGTGCGTTTTTTTACCCGCTTTTTTTCCCTCTCTCGCATCTAATGCAAGTCTATGGGGAAACACTGCAAAGAAAACTCAGCGTACACGCAAAAGAAAATGGCCCTGCTGTGGATTTATAACGTGCACCGCAGGTCAGTTTACGCTGATTTTAATATAAAGCACAGTGGACGTAAGATTTCCATAAATCCCATCCACTTTGCTGGAGCTGTAAAACGTCTGATTTTGATGCAGCAAAAATATGCAACGTCAAAAGCTCCTAGCGGGAACGTAGCCTGGGTATGTGTGCATGTCAAGTATTTGGGGCACACATTTCTGCATCTCTTAGGAAAAAAAAACAAAAAAAAACACAGTTTGAGGTGCAAATGTTTTCCTACTAGTTATTAGGACTGAAATCTGCAAGAAAGACTGAAATAATTGAAATGTTACAGATTTAAATCTTCAAACACTTTGTTGGCATCAGGAAACCCTTCATGTTTTGTGACAAATTTGAGCAGAAAAAAAAAAAAAAAAAAGAGGGGGGGGGGGCAGGTCTGCAGGGTGTGCACTGGCCCTTACAGGTCAGTTTGTTTTTATTTTTCCTCTTTGACTTTTTCCCCCATGGTATTTGTTGTCAGACTTTAGGCTATGTGCACACGATGCGGATTTGCTGCAGATCCGCTGCGGATTTTTCCATGCAGAAACGCGGCAGAACCGCACTGTGATGTACAGTATAATGTTATTTAATGGGGAAAAAAAAAAATAACTGCGGAAAAATCATTGCAGAATTGCTGCGGATTTCAAAGAAGTGCATGTCACTTCTTTTGTGCGGATCTGCTGCGTTTCTGCACTCCATGTTAAAAATCCGCAGTGCCAAAATCCGCAGCAATTCCACATAAAAAAAACGCACAAAATCCGCGGCAAATCTGTGGCTGCGGATTCTGCAGGAGATGCGGATTTTGTGCAGAAAATTCTGCACCTCTTTTCCTACGTGTGCACATACTCTTATATTTTACTATAGAAACCAACTAAAGATTTGGTCTTGCTGTCACAAAAAAAAGAAATAACAATGCTTTAAAAAAGGTAGTTAAACAGGATTTAAAACGTTTCCTTAAAGAGTTAGGGCTCTTTTCCATTTGCGAGAAACACGTCCGTGTCTCGTATGTGAAAACCAAGCTGTGGCACTGGCACTCCGGAGCGGAGCGTGCGGCCGCATAGCAACACATGGAGCTGCACGCTCCGCTCCCAAGTGCCGGCGCCAGAGCTTGGTTTTCACATGCGAGACACGGACGTGTTTCTCGCAAATGGAAAAGAGCCCTTAGCAGAACTTTTTATCAGTGTTTAATAAGTGGTTTCAGATCCAAAGTCAAATACAAGTTTAGCTACATGCCATGTATTACACTTTTTACAACTGTGATAAAAATTCTCAATCATTTACTTTGTAAGATCTTTTCTATAGTATCAGATCCGCAAGGATTTTGGAAAGCGTAGGAAGGGTTGCTGCTGTAGGAGAATAGCACATCTCATACAACGGAGACACTAAGTGCGAGCACCCGTAAACACGAAGCACGATAATAATCCTATAAACATACCTCAAAGTAGCAAATATTTGTATTGCGAAATCAATCAGGATCCAGTTTACATTTTAAGAAAATATCATAGCTACGAAAACCCCATGACTGCGACTTTTCTACCAACTAGTATCAATAGATCAATCAGCTGCAGAAAGGTAAATCTTACCTCTGTGTCTTACCCTTCACTCTGAGAAAATGCTAGTTAGAAACACCCTTGATGAATGAGGAGGGCTGGGCCTGTGATGATGGAGGTCACCACTTCATATAGGACAATGGGGGCTGTGGCACATTGCCAATAAAAATGCATCATTAGGGTCTGTGCACACAACATTTTCTAAACAACGGCGAAGTCAATGAATTTGCGACACAGAAGACACTTCAGGAAATGGTGTGTTTTTTTTTCTTAAGGCTCACTCACACTTGCGATGAAATCGGACAAGTGCAATCAGATTTAAAAAAAAAAAAAAAAAGGATTGCACTCTGTCCAATGTTATACTATGGGGCAGCTCACATCTGCAATTATTTTCCCATGCTGGTTCAGCATGAAATGATCGAATCTCATGCACCCATACAAGTCTATGGGTGTGGAGCACCCACCAGGGTCGTGGGGTACTCGGTACTGGGCCAGTTCTTAACCCCTTCATGACCCAGCCTATTTTGACCTTAAAGACCTTGCCGTTTTTTGCAATTCTGACCAGTGTCCCTTCATGAGGTAATAACTCAGGAACGCTTCAATGGATCCTAGCGGTTCTGAGATTGTTTTTTCGTGACATATTGGGCTTCATGTTAGTGGTAAATTTAGGTCAATAAATTCTGTGTTTATTTGTGATAAAAACGGAAATTTGGCGAAAATTTTGAAAATTTCGCAATTTTCACATTTTTAATTTTTATTCTGTTAAACCAGAGAGGTATGTGACACAAAATAGTTAATAAATAACATTTCCCACATGTTTACTTTACATCAGCACAATTTTGGAAACAAAATTTTTTTTTGCTAGGAAGTTATAAGGGTTAAAATTTGACCAGCGATTTCTCATTTTTACAACGAAATTTACAAAACCATTTTTTTTAGGGACCACCTCACATTTGAAGTCAGTTTGAGGGGTCTATATGGCTGAAAATACCCAAAAGTGACACCATTCTAAAAACTGCACCCCTCAAGGTGCACAAAACCACATTCAAGAAGTTTATTAACCCTTCAGGTGCTTCACAGCAGCAGAAGCAACATGGAAGGAAAAAATGAACATTTAACTTTTTAGTCACAAAAATGATTTTTCAGCAACAATTTTTTTATTTTCCCAATGGTAAAAGGAGAAACTGAACCACGTACGTTGTTGTCCAATTTGTCCTGAGTACGCTGATACCTCATATGTGGGGGTAAACCACTGTTTGGGCGCACGGCAGGGCTTGGAAGGGAAGGAGCGCCATTTGACTTTTTGAATGAAAAATTGGCTGCACTCTTTAGCGGACACCATGTCACATTTGGAGAGCCCCCGTGTGCCTAAAAATTGGAGCTCCCCCACATGTGACCCCATTTTGGAAACTAGACGCCCCAAGGAACTTATCTAGATGCATAGTGAGCCCTTTAAACCCCCAGGTGCTTCACAAATTGATCCGTAAAAATGAAAAAGTACTTTTTTTTCACAAAAAAATTCTTTTAGCCTCAATTTTTTCATTTTCACGTGGACAACAGGATAAAATGGATCCTAAAATTTGTTTGGCAATTTCTCCTGAGTACACCGATACTTCACATGTGGGGGTAAACCACTGTTTGGGCACATGGTAAGGCTCGGAAGGGAAGGAGCGCCATTTGACTTTTTGAATGAAAAATTATCTCCATCGATAGCGGACACCATGTCGCGTTTGGAGAGACCCTGTGTGCTTAAACATTGGAGCTCCCCCACAAGTGACCCCATTTTGGAAACTGGACCCCCCAAGGAACTTATCTAGATGCCTAGTGAGCACTTTAAACCCTCAGGTGCTTCACAAATTGATCCGTAAAAATGAAAAAGTACTTTTTTTTCACAAAAAATTTATTTTCGCCTCAATTTTTTCATTTTCACATGGGCAATAGGATAAAATGGATCCTAAAATTTGTTGAGCAATTTCTCCCGAGTACGCCGATACCTCATATGTGGGGGTAAACCACTGTTTGGGCACACGGCAGGGCTCGGAAGGGAAGGCGCGCCTTTTAACTTTTTGAATGGAAAATTAGCTCCAATTGTTAGCGGACACCATGTCGCATTTGGAGAGCCCCTGTGTGCCTATGCAATGGAGCTCCCCCACAAGTGACCCCATTTTGGAAACTAGACCCCCCAAGGAACTTATCTAGATGCATACTGAGCACTTTAAACCCCCAGGTGCTTCACAGAAGTTTATAATGCAGAGCCATGAAAATAAAAAATAATTTTTCTTTTCTCAAAAATGATTTTTTAGCCTGGAATTTCCTATTTTGCCAATGGTAATAGGAGAAATTGGACCACAAATGTTGTTGTCCAGTTTGTCCTGAGTATGCAGATACCCCATATGTGGGGGTAAACCACTGTTTGGGTGCACGGCAGGGCTCAGAAGGGAAGGCACGCCATTTGGCTTTTTAAATGGAAAATTATCTCCAATCATTAGCGGACACCATGTCGCGTTTGGAGAGCCCCTGTGTGCCTAAACATTGGAGATCCCCCACAAATTACCCCATTTTGGAAACTAGACCCCCAAAGGAACTAATCTAGATGTGTAGTGAGCACTTTGAACCCTCAAGTGCTTCACAGAAGTTTATAACGCAGAGCCATGAAAATAAAAAACAAAAATTATTTTCTCAAAAATGAATTTTAGCCCGCAATTTTTTATTTTCCCAAGGGTAACAGGAGAAATTTGACCCCAAAAGTTGTTGTCCAGTTTCTCCTGAGTACGCTGATACCCCATATGTGGGGGTAAACCACTGTTTAGGCACATGCTGGGGCTCGGAAGTGAAGTAGTGACGTTTTGAAATGCAGACTTTGATGGAATGCTCTGCGGGCGTCACGTTGCGTTTGCAGAGCCCCTGATGTGGCTAAACAGTAGAAACCCCCCACAAGTGACCCCATTTTGGAAACTAGACCCCGAAAGGAACTTATCTAGATGTGAGGTGAGCACTTTGAACCCCCAAGTGCTTCACAGAAGTTCATAACACAGAGCAGTGAAAATAATAAATACGTTTTCTTTCCTCAAAAATAATTTTTTAGCCCAGAATTTTTTATTTTCCCAAGGGTTACAGGAGAAATTGGACCACAAAAGTTGTTGTCCAGTTTCTCCTGAGTACGCTGATACCCCATGTGTGGGGGTAAACCACTGTTTGGGCACACGTGGGGGCTCAGAAGGGAAGTAGTGACTTTTGAAATGCAGACTTTGATGGAATGGTCTGCGGGCGTCACATTGCGTTTGCAGAGCCCCTGGTGTGCCTAAACAGTAGAAACCCCCCACAAGTGACCCCATTTTGGAAACTAGACCCCCCAAGGAACTTATCTAGATATGTGGTGAGCACTTTGAACCCCCAAGTGCTTCACAGACGTTTACAACGCAGAGCCGTGAAAATAAAAAATCATTTTTCTTTCCTCAAAAATGATGTTTTAGCAAGCAATTTTTTATTTTCTCAAGGGTAACAGGAGAAATTGGACCCCAGTAATTGTTGCGCAGTTTGTCCTGAGTATGCTGGTACCCCATATGTGGGGGTAAACCACTGTTTGGGCACACGTCGGGGTTCGGAAGTGAGGGAGCACCATTTGAATTTTTGAATACAAGATTGGCTGGAATCAATGGTGGCGCCATGTTGCGTTTGGAGACCCCCTGAAGTGCCTAAACAGTGGAAACCCCTCAATTCTACCTCCAACACACCCCTAACCCTTATCCCAACTGTAGCCGTAACCCTAATCACAACCCTAACCCCAACACACCCCTAACCACAACCCTAACCCCAACACACCCCTAACCCTAACCACAACCCTAATTCCAACCCAACTCTAAGGCTATGTGCCAACGTTGCGGATTCGTATGAGATTTTTCAGCATCATTTTTGAAAAATCCGCGGGTAAAAGGCACTGCGTTTTACCTGTGGATTTACCGTGGATTTCCAGTGTTTTTTGTGCGGATTTCACCTGCGGATTCCTATTGAGGAACAGGTGTAAAACGCTGCGGAATCCGCACAAAGAATTGGCATGCTGCGGAAAATACAACGCAGCGTTCCCGCGCGGTATTTTCTGCACCATGGGCACAGCGGATTTGGTTTTCCATATGTTTACATGGTACTGTAAACCCGATGGAACACTGCTGCGAATCCGCAGCGGCCAATCCGCACCGTGTGCACATAGCCTAATTCTAAAGGTATGTGCACAGGCTGCGGAAAACGCTGCGGATCCGCAGCAGTTTCCCATGAGTGTACAGTTCAATGTGAACCTATGGGAACCAAAAATCGCTGTACACATGCTGCGGAAAAACTGCACGGAAACGCAGCGGTTTACATTCCGCAGCATGTCACTTCTTTCTGCGGATTCCGCAGCGGTTTTAGAACTGCTCCAATAGAAAATCGCAGTTGTAAAACCGCAGTGAAATGCGCAGAAAAACCGCGGTAAATCCACGATAAATCGGCAGCGGTTTAGCACTGTGGATTTTTCAAATCCGCTGCGGAAAAATCCGCATAGGACCAGAATACGTGTGCACATACCGAAACCCTAACCCTAGCCCTAACCCTACCCCTAACCCTAACCCTAACCCTACCCCTACCCCTAACCCTAACCCTAACCCTACCCCTAACCCTAACCCTACCCCTACCCCTAACCCTACCCCTAACCCTACCCCTAACCCTAACCCTAGTTCTTACCCCAACCTTAGTGAAAAAAAAAAAAATTCTTTATTTTTTTTATTGTCCCTATCTATGGGGGTGACAAAGGGGGGGGTCATTTACTATTTTTTTTATTTTGATCACTGAGATAGGATATATCTCAGTGATCAAAATTCACTCTGGAACGAATCTGCCGGCCGGCATTTTGGAAGATGGCGGCGCCCAGGAAAGAAGACGGACGGACCTCGGGCGGCCAGGTAAGTATAAGGGGGGGGAGATCAGGGCACGGGGGGGGCGTCGGAGCACGGGGGGGTGGATCGGATCATGGGGGGGGTGGATCGGAACACGGGAGGGAGGATTGGAGCACGGGGAAGGATTGGAGCACGGGGTGAGGGATCGCTGTGCGGGGGGGGGTGGATCGGAGCACGGGGGGGGGGGGGTCGCTGTGTGCGGGGGGGGGGGATCGGAGTGCGGGGGGGTTTGATTGCAGCACAGGGGGTGTGATTGGTGCACGGGGAAGCGGACAGGAGGACGGGGGAGCGGAGCACAGGACGGAGGGGAGCGGACCACAGATCGGGGGGCTGGGGGGGCGATCGGAGGGGTGGGGTGGGTGCACATAAGTGTTTCCAGCCATGGCCGATGATATTGCAGCATCGGCCATGGCTGGATTGTAATATTTCACCAGTTTTTTAGGTGAAATATTACAAATCGCTCTGATTGGCAGTTTCACTTTCAACAGCCAATCAGAGCGATCGTAGCCACGAGGGGGTGAAGCCACCCCCCCTGGGCTAAACTACCACTCCCCCTGTCCCTGCAGATCGGGTGAAATGGGAGTTAACCCTTTCACCCGGCCTGCAGGGACGCGATCTTTCCATGACGCATATGCTGCGTCATGGGTCGGAATGGCACCGACTTTCATGACGCAGCGTATGCGTCAAAGGTCGGGAAGGGGTTAAAGGGGTGTTCATGGTGGCCGTGACCGGGTCCGTGGCCCTGGGCGTCCAATAAAAGGGAAGGTCTTTAAAGGGGTTATATGAATAAAGAAGTTTGTTTGTTTGTGACGCCACCTGTGGTATTCGGTCAGGGATAACCGACGCTGCTTAAAGGGGTCCACTGGGGTGATGTTAGCAGCAGGGATTGTATGGCTTCCCACAGGTAAAGCCCCACAGGTGAAGCTGAGTCCCCAGGGCTCCCAGTGTGGTAGATAAGGGTGGTGTAGAGAGAACACAGGGTTGCAGTCTCTTTACCTCTTTACTGGTGTAAGGCAGCCACAGTCCAGGGTACCGGATCACAGGTACTGCTATGGTCCGGCTGGCTTGGAAGCGACTCAGGAATCCCCCAAGCCAGGTGGGATTGGAAACCTTCCCTTCTACGCTGTGTTGTAGTCTTTTGCTGCCTTAGGCCTCACACAAAGTTCTCACATTCTCTCTGTCCCCCTTGTTGGTAGGACACTAACCGCATGGCAGGTAACTCTAGCTTTTTTACAGGGGTCTCTCAGATGACTCCGGGCTCTATCTGTTACTGTGCCATCGGGTGTTAATGGTGGACAGACGACCTGCAATCTCCTGTCCACCGGTTTCTGTTTTGGGGCATACAGTCCCACACAGCCTCAAACTTCCGGCCACCGGTTCCTGCGCTTCAGCGTGGAGGAAGCTCAGTCGCAGCTTCCCTCCAGCTCTTTACTCTCCTTTGCTTCTCTTCCCTGTCAGTCTCCTACAGACTGCTCCGTTTCTCTCTCCTTCCAGGAGCTGCAGAACCATGGGTCTGTACAGCCCCAGTTTTCCTCTCTCAGACACTCTCTGTCTGCCTCCTCTCTATCACAGACTGCCTAACTCCTCTTCCAAGCCAGAATATATATCTAGGGAATCTCCCCTGAAACCGGGTTCAGAGCTCCCCCTTTTGGCCTGCAGTCAGAACAGTGTTGCATGTGCTGAATACCAGTTAAAGGGAGCCTTCCTCGCATCCAAGCATGGCATCACCCTCCCTGAAAGGAAGGCAATACCACTGTAGCAGGTTAGATGCATTGCAAAACATTTTTTAAATATGCATTACAACAGGTTATTTAACTTTTACTTCCCTTTATGGGAGGTTGCTTTCTTTAATGTTGCAAAACATAATTTTACATGTGCAAAACATTAGCTTTACCAAAAATGTAGAACTTTCTGTAATACCAAATATTACCTGTTGTGAATTACGCTCTTGGGCTCCCTCCGGTGGTTGTAAGTAGCATTTTTGTGAGTTCTGCTCTTGGGCTCCCTCCTGTGGTTTTGAGTGGTATGGCTGCTTCTTGGATTTAGCTTCTGCAGCTGTTTTCACTGATCGTCTTCTTGGCTCGGCTATATTAGTCTGGCCTTTTCTCTCATTCATTGCCAGTTGTCAATTGTTCCTGCCTGGAGTCATTGCTCTTAGGATTTCCTGACACTCTGACCAGCTCTGCAAAGCTAAGTCCTTGCTTGTCTTTTTGCAGTTCACTTGTTGTGGACTTTGTTGATCAGCATTTTGTAGTTTTTGCTCTTTTGTCCAGCTTATCAATATGGATCTATTCAGCTAACTGGAAGCTCTGGGCAGCAGAGTTTGCCCTCCACACCTTTAGTTAGGTGTGGAGACTTTTTGCATTTCTCTGCGGTGGACTTTTTCTAGATTTTTTTTACTGACCGCACAGTGCTCTTTTCTGTACTTTTTCTATCTAGCTAGAAGTGGCCTCCTGTGCTAAATCTTGTTTCATACTACGTATGTCATTTCCTTCTCCTCTCACAGTCATTATTAGTGGGGGGCTAATCTATCCTTTGGGGATTTTCTCTGAGGCAAGATAGTTTTCCTGCTTCTGTCTTTAGGAGTAGTTAGCTCTTAGGCTGTGTCGAGGGGTCTAGGGAGTGTCAGGTACCCCCCACGGCTACTTCTAGTGTTGTGTTGAGCTTAGGGACTGCGGTCAGTATAGCTACCACCTGCTCAGAGCTAGTCACGTGTCGCTCCTTAATCACCAGATCATAACAGTACAACTAGCCAAAAATGAGCTGAATGCATCTCAAAAGAAGGAAAAGAAAAGGAGTTCTGAGCCATTTTTTTTTCTTTGGTTTGTTTTGTCTTTTTTCTTCCTCTTAATTTCTGGGTGATTCAGGATTTGGATGCAGGCATGGATGTGCAGGGGTTATTTTCTCGTGTGGATCAGCTTGCTGCAAGAGTACAGAGTATTCAAGATTATGTTGTTCAGACTCCGGCCTTAGAGCCTAGTATTCCTACTCCGGATTTGTTTTACGGGGATAGATCTAAGTTTTGAACTTTAAAAATAACTGCAAATTGTTTTTTGCTCTGAAACCCCGTTCCTCTGGTGATCCTATTCAGCAAGTAAAGATAGTTATTTCTCTGCTGCGTGGTGACCCTCAGGATTGGGCATTCCCTCTTGAGTCAGGGAATCCGGCATTGCTTAATGTGGATGCATTTTTTCAATCACTCGGATTATTGTATGATGAACCTAACTCTGTAGAGCATGCTGAGAAAACACTGTTGGCCCTGTGTCAGGGTCAGGAAGCGGCAGAATTATACTGCCAGAAATTTAGAAAATGGTCTGTGCTCACTAAATGGAATGAGGATGCTCTGGCAGCAATTTTCAGAAAGGGTCTTTCTGAAGCCCTTAAAGATGTTATGGTGGGGTTTCCCACGCCTGTCGGTTTGAGCGAATCTATGTCTCTGGCCATTCAGATTGATCGGCGCCTGTGCGAACGCAAAGTGGTGCACCATATGGCAGTGTCCTCTGAGCAGAGCCCTGAGCCCATGCAATGTGATAGGATTTTGACTAGAGCGGAACAGAGGGGATACAGACGTCAGAATGGGCTGTGTTTTTACTGTGGTGATTCTGCTCATGCTATTTCTGATTGCCCTAAGCGTATTAAGAGGGTCGCTAGATCTGTTACCATTAGTACTGTGCAGCCTAAGTTTCTCCTGTCTGTGACCCGGATTTGCTCATTGTCATCTTTTTCTGTCATGGCATTTGTGGATTCAGGCGCTGCTCTGAACTTAATGGACTTAGAATTCGCTAGGCACTGTGGTTTTTCTTTGCAGCCTTTGCAGAGTCCCATACCCTTGAGGGGTATTGATGCTACACCATTGGCCAAGAATAAACTTCAGTATTGGACTCAGCTGACTATGTGCATGGCTCCTGCACATCAGGAAGATTGCCGTTTTCTGGTGTTGCATAATTTACATGATGTTGTTGTACTGGGTTTTCCATGGTTACAAGTACACAATCCAGTGCTGGATTGGAAATCAATGTCTGTGACTAGTTGGGGTTGTCAAGGGGTACATAGTGACGTTCCTTTAATGTCAATTTCCTCTTCCCCCTCTTCTGATGTTCCTGAATTTTTGTCAGACTTCCAGGATGTATTCGATGAGCCCAAGTCCAGTTCCCTTCCTCCACATAGGGACTGTGATTGTGCTATTGACTTGATTCCTGGCTGTAAGTTCCCTAAGGGCCGACTTTTCAATCTGTCTGTGCCAGAGCATGCCGGCATGCGGAGCTATGTCAAGGATTCTTTAGAGAAGGGGCATATTCGGCCGTCTTCGTCACCATTGGGAGCGGGATTCTTCTTTGTTGCCAAGAAGGATGGTTCCTTAAGACCCTGTATTGATTATCGCCTTCTTAATAAAATCACGGTCAAATTCCAATACCCTTTACCTTTGCTCTCCGATTTGTTTGCTAGGATTAAGGGGGCTAGTTGGCTTACCAAGATTGACCTTCGAGGGGCATATAATCTTGTTCGTATTAAACAGGGTGACGAATGGAAAACTGCATTTAATACGCCCGAAAGCCATTTTGAATACCTAGTGATGCCTTTCGGGCTTTCTAATGCCCCTTCTGTATTTCAGTCCTTTATGCATGATATTTTCCGCAATTATCTTGACAAATTCTTGATTGTGTATTTGGATGATAATTTGATTTTTTCCGATGATTGGGAGTCTCATGTGAAGCAGGTCAGGATGGTATTCCAGATCCTTCGTGATAATGCTCTATTTGTGAAGGGGTATAAGTGCCTATTTGGAGTTCAGAAGGTCTCTTTTTGGGGGTTTATTTTTTCTCCTTCATCTATAGAAATGGATCCTGTTAAGGTCCAAGCCATTCATGACTGGATTCAACCCACATCTGTGAAGAGCCTTCAGAAATTTTTGGGCTTTGCTAATTTTTATCGCCGTTTCATTGCCAACTTCTCTAGTGTGGTTAAACCCCTGACCGATTTGACGAAGAAAGGTGCTGATGTGACTAATTGGTCCTCTGAGGCTGTTGAGGCCTTTCAGGAGCTTAAACGCCAATTTACTTCTGCCCCTGTCTTGCGTCAGCCGGATGTTTCTCTTCCTTTTCAGGTTGAGGTTGACGCTTCTGAGATTGGGGCAGGGGCCGTTTTGTCACAGAGGAATTCTGATGGTTCCTTGATGAAGCCATGTGCCTTCTTTTCCCGAAAGTTTTCGCCTGCGGAACGCAATTATGATGTCGGGAGTTGTTGGCTATGAAGTGGGCATTTGAGGAGTGGCGACATTGGCTTGAGGGAGCCAAGCACCGCATTGTGGTCTTGACCGATCATAAGAATCTGATTTACCTTGTCGGCCAAGCGGCTGAACCCAAGACAGGCTTGGTGGTCCCTGTTTTTCTCCCGTTTTGATTTTGTGGTCTCATATCTTCCAGGATCTAAGAATGTTAAAGCGGATGCCCTCTCTCGGAGCTTTTTGCCTGATTCCCCTGGAGTCCTTGAGCCGGTTGGTATTCTTAAGGAAGGGGTGATTCTGTCTGCCATCTCCCCTGATTTGCGGCGGGCGCTTCAGGAATTTCAGGCTAATAAACCTGACCGCTGTCCTGTAGGGAAGCTGTTTGTTCCTGATAGATGGACAAGTAAGGTAATTTCTGAGGTCCATTGTTCTGTGTTGGCCGGTCATCCTGGGATTTTTGGTACCAGAGATTTGGTTGCTAGGTCCTTTTGGTGGCCTTCCTTGTCGCGGGATGTGCGATTTTTTTTGTGCAGTCCTGTGGGACTTGTGCCCGGGCTAAGCCTTGCTGTTCCCGCGCTAGTGGGTTGCTTTTGCCTTTGCCCATTCTGGAGAGGCCTTGGACGCATATTTCCATGGATTTTATTTCGGATCTTCCTGTGTCCCAGAGGATGTCTGTTATCTGGGTGGTTTGTGACCGGTTCTCTAAAATGGTCCATTTGGTACCTTTGCCTAAATTGCCTTCCTCCTCTGATTTGGTTCCATTGTTTTTTCAACATGTGGTTCGTTTGCATGGCATTCCGGAGAATATTGTCTGACAGAGGTTCCCAGTTTGTTTCCAGGTTTGGCGGGCCTTTTGTGCTAGGATGGGTATTGATTTGTCTTTTTCTTCGGCGTTCCATCCTCAGACAAATGGCCAAACTGAGCAAACTAATCAAACCTTGGAAACCTATTTGAGATGCTTTGTGTCTGCTGATCAGGATGATTGGGTGACTTTTTTGCCGTTGGCCGAGTTTGCCCTTAATAATCGGGCCAGTTCGGCTACTTTGGTTTCGCCTTTCTTTTGTTATTTTGGTTTCCATCCTCGTTTTTCTTCAGGGCAGGTTGAGCCTTCTGATTGTCCTGGTGTGGATTCTGTGATGGACAGGTTACAGCAGATTTGGACTCATGTGGTGGACAATTTGACGTTGTCCCAGGAAAAGCTCAACGATTTGCTAACCGCCGTCGGTGTGTTGGTCCTCGGCTTCGTGTAGGGGATTTGGTCTGGTTGTCCTCTCGTCATGTTCCTATGAAGGTTTCTTCCCCTAAGTTCAAGCCTCGGTTTATTGGTCCTTATAAGATTTCTGAGATTATCAATCCTGTGTCTTTTCGTTTGGCCCTTCCAGCCTCTTTTGCCATCCACAATGTTTTCCATAGATCTTTGTTGCGGAGATATGTGGTGCCCGTTGTTCCATCTGTTGATCCTCCTGCCCCGGTGTTGGTTGAGGGGGAGTTGGAATATGTGGTTGAGAAAATTTTGGATTCTCGTTTTTCGAGGCGGAAGCTTCAGTATCTTGTCAAGTGGAGGGTTATGGCCAGGAGGATAATTCTTGGGTTGTTGCCTCCGATGTTCATGCTGCCGATTTGGTTCGTGCTTTTCATTTGGCTCGTCCTGATCGGCCTGGGGGCTCTGGTGAGGGTTCAGTGACCCCTCCTCAAGGGGGGGGCACTGTTGTGAATTCCGCTCTTGGGCTCCGTCCGGTGGTTGTAAGTAGCATTTTTGTGAGTTCTGCTCTTGGGCTCACTCCTGTGGTTTTGAGTGGTATGGCTGCTTCTTGGATTTAGCTTCTGCAGCTGTTTTCACTGATCGTCTTCTTGGCTCGGCTATATTAGTCTGGCCTTTTCTCTTATTCATTGCCAGTTGTCAATTGTTCCTGCCTGGAGTCATTGCTCTTAGGATTTCCTGACACTCTGACCAGCTCTGCAAAGCTAAGTCCTTGCTTGTCTTTTTGCAGTTCACTTGTTGTGGACTTTGTTGATCAGCATTTTGTAGTTTTTGCTCTTTTGTCCAGCTTATCAATATGGATCTATTCAGCTAGCTGGAAGCTCTGGGCAGCAGAGTTTGCCCTCCACACCTTTAGTTAGGTGTGGAGACTTTTTGCATCTCTCTGCGGTGGACTTTTTCTAGTTTTTTTTACTGACCGCACAGTGCCCTTTTCTGTACTTTTTCTATCTAGCTAGAAGTGGCCTCCTGTGCTAAATCTTGTTTCACACTACGTATGTCATTTCCTTCTCCTCTCACAGTTATTACATGTGGGGGGCTGTTGTGAATTCTGTGGCAGAGTTCACTCCTGTGGTCACAAGTGGTACTTCGGCTGATTCTCTCTGGGATCTTCCGTTTGTGGAGGAAAGTGGTACTGCAGCTTCTGAGTTTCCTCCCTCAGGTGATCTGGTGAGCTCGCTAGCTTCTTCTCTACTTAACTCCACCTGATGCTTTGATCCATGCTTCCTGTCAATGTTCCAGTGTAGGACTTGTTTTTTCCCTGGATCATTCCTGTGGCCTGCTGCTCTGCAAAGCTAAGTTTTGCTTTTGTTATTTTGTTGCTATTTTTCAGTCCAGCTTGCTTTATTGTTTTTTCTCGCCTGCTGGAAGCTCTGAGACGCAGAGGGACCACCTCCGTACCGTTAGTCGGTGCGGAGGGTCTTTTTGTCCCCTCTGCGTGGTTATTTATAGGTTTTTGTGCTGACCGCAAAGTTATCTTCCCTATCCTCGTTCTGTTCAGCTAGTCGGGCCTCACTTTGCTAAATCTGTTTCATCTCTATGTTTGTGTTTTCATCTTACTCACAGTCATTATATGTGGGGGGCTGCCTTTTCCTTTGGGGAATTTCTCTGAGGCAAGGTAGGCTTAATTTTCTATCTTCAGGACTAGCTAGTTTCTCAGGCTGTGACGAGGCGCCTAGGTTCTGGTCAGGAGCGCTCCACGGCTACCTTTAGTGTGGTTTGATAGGCTTAGGGATTGCGGTCTGCAGAGTTCCCACGTCTCAGAGCTCGTTCTATTATTTTGGGTTATTGTCAGATCACTGTATGTGCTCTGACCTCCATGTCCATTGTGATTCTGAATTGCCTTTCATAACAGTACAGGAAGCCAAAAGTGCTAATGATTCTCAATAGAGGGAAAAAAGAAGTTCTGAGACCATTTTTTTTTCTTTGCACTGTGTTTTGTCTTTTTTTTCCCCTAGACATTTGGGTGGTTCAGGACACAGGTGTAGCAATGGACATTAAAGGTCTGTCTTCATGTGTGGATCAGCTCACGGCAAGACTTCAAAATATTCAAGATTTTGTGGTTCAGAATTCTTTGCTAGAACCGAGAATTCCTATTCCAGATTTGTTTTTTGGAGATAGAACTAAATTTCTGAGTTTCAAAAATAATTGTAAACTATTTCTGGCTTTGAAACCTCGCTCTTCAGGTGACCCAATTCAACAGGTTAGGATCGTCATTTCTTTTTTGCGCGGCGACCCTCAGGACTGGGCGTTTTCTCTTGCGTCAGGAGATCCTGCATTGAGTAATATCGATGCGTTTTTCCTGGCGCTTGGGTTGCTGTACGATGAGCCTAATTCAGTGGATCAGGCAGAAAAAAATTTGCTGGCTCTTTGTCAGGCTCAGGATGAGATAGAGGTATATTGTCAGAAATTTAGAAAGTGGTCAGTGCTCACTCAATGGAATGAATCTGCGCTGGCAGCAATATTCAGAAAGGGTCTCTCTGAAGCCCTTAAGGATGTCATGGTGGGATTTCCTATGCCTGCTGGTTTGAATGAGTCTATGTCTTTGGCCATTCAGATCGGTCGACGCTTGCGTGAGCGTAAATCTGTGCACCCTTTGGCGGTATTACCTGAGCTTAAACCTGAGCCTATGCAGTGTGATAGGACTTTGACCAGAGTTGAACGGCAAGAACATAGACGTCTGAATGGTCTGTGTTTCTACTGTGGTGATTCCACTCATGCTATCTCTGATTGTCCTAAGCGCACTAAGCGGTTCGCTAGGTCTGCCACCATTGGTACTGTACAGTCAAAATTTCTTCTGTCCGTTACCTTGATCTGCTCTTTGTCATCGTATTCTGTCATGGCATTTGTGGATTCAGGCGCTGCCCTGAATTTGATGGACTTGGAATATGCTAAGCGTTGTGGGTTTTTCTTGGAGCCCTTGCAGTGTCCTATTCCATTGAGAAGAATTGATGCTACGCCTTTGGCCAAGAATAAGCCTCAATACTGGACCCAGCTGACCATGTGCATGGCTCCTGCACATCAGGAGGTTATTCGCTTTCTGGTGTTGCATAATCTGCATGATGTAGTCGTGTTGGGGTTGCCATGGCTACAAGCCCATAATCCAGTATTAGATTGGAAATCCATGTCGGTGTCCAGCTGGGGTTGTCAGGGGGTACATGGTGATGTTCCATTTCTGTCAATTTCGTCATCCACCCCTTCTGAGGTCCCAGAGTTCTTGTCTGATTACCGGGATGTATTTGATGAGCCCAAGTCCAATACCCTACCTCCGCATAGGGATTGTGATTGTGCTATCAATTTGATTCCTGGTAGTAAATTCCCAAAAGGTCGATTGTTTAATTTGTCCGTGCCTGAGCACACCGCTATGCGCAGTTATGTGAAGGAATCCCTGGAGAAGGGGCATATTCGCCCGTCATCGTCGCCATTAGGAGCAGGGTTTTTTTTTGTAGCCAAGAAGGATGGTTCGCTGAGACCTTGTATAGATTACCGCCTTCTTAATAAGATCACGGTTAAATTTCAGTACCCCTTGCCATTGTTATCTGATCTGTTTGCTCGGATTAAGGGGGCTAGTTGGTTCACAAAGATAGATCTTCGTGGTGCGTATAATCTGGTGCGAATTAAGCAAGGCGATGAATGGAAAACTGCATTTAATACGCCCGAGGGTCATTTTGAGTATCTCGTGATGCCGTTCGGACTTGCCAATGCTCCATCAGTGTTTCAGTCCTTTATGCATGACATCTTCCGAGAGTACCTGGATAAATTCCTGATTGTGTACTTGGATGACATTTTGATCTTCTCGGATGATTGGGAGTCTCATGTGAAGCAGGTCAGAACGGTTTTTCAGGTCCTGCGTGCTAATTCTTTGTTTGTGAAGGGATCAAAGTGTCTCTTTGGTGTGCAGAAGGTTTCATTTTTGGGGTTCATCTTTTCCCCTTCTACTATCGAGATGGATCCTGTTAAGGTCCAAGCCATCCATGATGGAACTCAGCCGACATCTCTGAAAAGTCTGCAAAAGTTCCTGGGCTTTGCTAATTTTTATCGTCGCTTCATCTGCAATTTTTCTAGTATTGCTAAACCATTGACCGATTTGACCAAGAAGGGTGCTGATGTGGTCAATTGGTCTTCTGCTGCTGTGGAAGCTTTTCAAGAGTTGAAGCGTTGTTTTTCTTCTGCCCCTGTGTTATGTGAACCAGATGTTTCTCTTCCGTTCCAGGTCGAGGTTGATGCTTCTGAGATTGGAGCGGGGGCTGTTTTGTCACAGAGAGGTTCTGGTTGCTCAGTGATGAAACCATGCGCTTTCTTTTCCAGGAAGTTTTCGCCTGCTGAGCGAAATTATGATGTGGGCAACCGAGAGTTGCTGGCCATGAAGTGGGCATTCGAGGAGTGGCGTCATTGGCTTGAAGGAGCTAAGCATCGCGTGGTGGTATTGACTGATCATAAGAACTTGACTTATCTCGAGTCTGCCAAGCGCTTGAATCCTAGACAAGCTCGTTGGTCGTTGTTTTTTGCCCGTTTTGACTTTGTGATTTCGTACCTTCCGGGCTCTAAAAATGTGAAGGCGGATGCTCTGTCTAGGAGTTTTGTACCCGACTCTCCGGGTTTGTCTGAGCCGGCGGGTATCCTCAAGGAGGGAGTAATTGTGTCTGCCATCTCCCCTGATTTGCGGCGGGTGCTGCAAAAATTTCAGGCTAATAAACCTGATCGTTGCCCAGCGGAGAAACTGTTTGTCCCTGATAGGTGGACGAATAGAGTTATCTCTGAACTTCATTGTTCGGTGTTGGCTGGTCATCCTGGAATCTTTGGTACCAGAGAGTTAGTGGCTAGATCCTTTTGGTGGCCGTCTCTGTCGCGGGATGTGCGTACTTTTGTGCAGTCCTGTGGGATTTGTGCTCGGGCTAAGCCCTGCTGTTCTCGTGCCAGTGGGTTGCTTTTGCCCTTGCCGGTCCCGAAGAGGCCTTGGACACATATCTCTATGGATTTTATTTCTGACCTTCCCGTTTCTCAAAAGATGTCAGTCATTTGGGTGGTCTGTGATCGCTTTTCTAAGATGGTCCATCTGGTACCCTTGTCTAAATTGCCTTCCTCCTCTGATTTGGTGCCTTTGTTCTTCCAGCATGTGGTTCGCTTGCATGGCATTCCAGAGAATATTGTTTCTGACAGAGGTTCCCAGTTTGTTTCGAGGTTTTGGCGAGCCTTTTGTGGTAGGATGGGCATTGACTTGTCTTTTTCCTCGGCTTTCCATCCTCAGACTAATGGCCAGACCGAGCGAACCAATCAGACCTTGGAAACATATCTGAGGTGCTTTGTTTCTGCTGATCAGGATGACTGGGTGTCCTTTTTGCCTTTGGCTGAGTTCGCCCTTAATAATCGGGCCAGCTCGGCTACCTTGGTTTCACCGTTTTTCTGCAATTCTGGGTTCCATCCCCGTTTCTCTTCTGGACAGGTTGAGTCTTCGGACTGTCCTGGTGTGGATGCTGTGGTGGACAGGTTGCAGCAGATTTGGACTCAGGTAGTGGACAATTTGACCTTGTCCCAGGAGAAGGCTCAACTTTTCGCTAATCGCAGACGCCGTGTGGGTCCCCGACTTCGTGTTGGGGATCTGGTTTGGTTATCTTCTCGTCATATTCCTATGAAGGTTTCCTCTCCTAAGTTTAAACCTCGTTTTATTGGTCCGTATAGGATTTCTGTGGTTCTTAATCCTGTGTCTTTTCGTCTGACCCTTCCAGATTCTTTTTCCATACATAACGTATTCCATAGGTCATTGTTGCGGAGATACGTGGCACCTATGGTTCCATCTGTTGAGCCTCCTGCCCCGGTTTTGGTGGAGGGGGAATTGGAGTATATTGTGGAGAAGATTTTGGATTCTCGTGTTTCAAGACGGAAACTCCAGTATCTGGTTAAATGGAAGGGTTATGCTCAGGAAGATAATTCCTGGGTTTTTGCCTCTGATGTCCATGCTCCCGATCTTGTTCGTGCCTTTCATGTGGCTCATCCTGGTCGGCCTGGGGGCTCTGGTGAGGGTTCGGTGACCCCTCCTCAAGGGGGGGTACTGTTGTGAATTCTGTGGCAGAGTTCACTCCTGTGGTCACAAGTGGTACTTCGGCTGATTCTCTCTGGGATCTTCCGTTTGTGGAGGAAAGTGGTACTGCAGCTTCTGAGTTTCCTCCCTCAGGTGATCTGGTGAGCTCGTTAGCTTCTTCTCTACTTAACTCCACCTGATGCTTTGATCCATGCTTACTGTCAATGTTCCAGTGTAGGACTTGTTTTTTTCCCTGGATCATTCCTGTGGCCTGCTGCTCTGCAAAGCTAAGTTTTGCTTTTTGTTATTTTGTTGCTATTTTTCAGTCCAGCTTGCTTTATTGGTTTTTCTCGCCTGCTGGAAGCTCTGAGACGCAGAGGGACCACCTCCGTACCGTTAGTCGGTGCGGAGGGTCTTTTTGTCCCCTCTGCGTGGTTATTTATAGGTTTTTGTGCTGACCGCAAAGTTATCTTCCCTATCCTCGTTCTGTTCAGCTAGTCGGGCCTCACTTTGCTAAATCTGTTTCATCTCTATGTTTGTGTTTTCATCTTACTCACAGTCATTATATGTGGGGGGCTGCCTTTTCCTTTGGGGAATTTCTCTGAGGCAAGGTAAGCTTAATTTTCTATCTTCAGGACTAGCTAGTTTCTCAGGCTGTGACGAGGCGCCTAGGTTCTGGTCAGGAGCCCTCCACGGCTACCTTTAGTGTGGTTTGATAGGATTAGGGATTGCGGTCTGCAGAGTTCCCACGTCTCAGAGCTCGTTCTATTATTTTGGGTTATTGTCAGATCACTGTATGTGCTCTGACCTCCATGTCCATTGTGATTCTGAATTGCCTTTCATAACAGTACAGGAAGCCAAAACTGCCTTTCATAACAGGGGGCTATCTATCCTTTGGGGATTTTCTCTGAGGCAAGATAGTTTTCCTGCTTCTGTCTTTAGGGGTAGTTAGCTCTTAGGCTGTGTCGAGGGGTCTAGGGAGTGTCAGGTACCCCCCACGGTTACTTCTAGTGTTGTGTTGAGCTTAGGGACTGCGGTCAGTATAGCTACCACCTGCTCAGAGCTAGTCACATGTCGCTCCTTAATCACCAGATCATAACAATTACCTGTGCATATTTTAACTAAATGACATATTAAATACAATTCAATTCCCTTATGGGTAAACCATTTCTAGCAGTATTAAATACTAACACTTTTAATAAAGTGCAACAAGGTCTACATTTTCTGTACTGAGGTAATGTAGCATGTTATGAAAGGTAATTCAGTACCACAATGGACATAGAGGTCAGCGCACATACAGTGACCTTGCAATAACCCAAAAAACAAGAACGAGCTCTGAGACGTGGGAACTCTGTTGACCGCAATCCCTAATCCTCTCAAACCACACTAAAGGCAGCCGTGGATTGCGCCTAACGCTCCCTATGCAACTCGGCACGGCCTGAGAAACTAGCTAGCCTGAAGATAGAAAATAAGCCTACCTTGCCTCAGAGAAATACCCCAAAGGAAAAGGCAGCCCCCACATATAATGACTGTGAGTAAGATGAAAAGACAAACGTAGAGATGAAATAGATTTAGCAAAGTGAGGCCCAACTTTCTGAACAGAGCGAGGATAGGAAAGGTAACTTTGCGGTCAACACAAAACCCTACAAAAACCACGCAAAGGGGGCAAAAAGACCCTCCGTACCGAACTAACAGCACGGAGGTACACCCTCTGCATCCCAGAGCTTCCATCAAGCAGTAAAAAACAAATTGACAAGCTGGACAGAAAAAAAACAGCAAACAAATAGCAAAGAGGAACTTAGCTATGCAGAGCAGCAGGCCACAGGAACGATCCAGGAGGAAACAGGTCCAATACTAGAACATTGACTGGAAGCCAGGATCAAAGCACTAGGTGGAGTCAAATAGAGCAGCACCTAACGACTTCACCACATCACCTGAGAAAGGAAACCCAGAAGCCGCAGTACCACTTTCCTCCACCAACGGAAGCTCACAGAGAGAACCAGCCGAAGTACCACTTGTGACCACAGGAGGGAGCTCTGCCACAGAATTCACAACAGTAGCATTTAAAAGCGCAAACATTCAAGTACTTCACACTATATCAAATAACAGTTTCATTTAGCAAATTGTGAGATGTCTCTCACTAACAACAGCAGTGAGTTGGGGACCCGTTCTAAACCCCCAATGTAGTGCCTGGGCGTGCTGCAAAGCATAAGTGGTCTCCTCTCTGGACCGTTTCTTCGGCTATGCCAAACGGTTTTTCTTCTTGGTTCCTTTAAGACAAACAACTTTTTAGTGCAAATGACAATGAACAGTTTCTTCAGTGGTTTCATGTAAAACCAGTAGAAAGCACTTTAACTGGATCGCCCCAGACACAGGGCCACAGGTTACTCGGTACCGGTCCTTTCTGTCTCAGTTCTGGGGTTGTCACGGTGGCTGGACCCGGTCCGTGACCCTGCTAAGGGGCGTCCAATAAAAGGTGATAGGAGTCTGTCAAGGTTTCGTGACGCCACCTGTGGTATTCGGTCAGGGTGACCGACGCTGCTGTGGGGTCCGCTGGGGTGATTGAATGGCAGCTAGATGGTATACCTTCCCACAGGTGAAGTATGTCCCCAGGGCTTCCCAGTAGGGTGGATGGCGATGGTGTGAGGTGCAGACAATAACGAGGACACAAGGTTGCAGTCTCTACCTCTTAACTGTGCTCTGGATTGCGGATCCTGAAGTCTTCAGTAAACAGGGCTGTCTGAGACCGGCCAGTCCGATGGCACATCCAGAGTTCCCTTTGCAGGTGGAAATCGTTGCCTACCAATAGCGCCTGTGTGTTGTAATGCTACCCTGCTGAGCATTCGGTATAGTCCTCACAACTTCTGTTCTAGTTCGTTCGTTCTTTCTAGTTCTTTCTCTTTCTTTCTATTTCGTTCCAGATGTTACTAGTTTCTCGTTCCCCAGGTATGTTATGGCTAGGATGCACCCGTATGACGGGAAGGCTCGGAGCTCTTCTGGGACCCTAGAGATGCCCCTCTCCACGCGTTGCCCCCTATGTCTTCGTAGGAAATTTAAGGTCGACAGCCAACCTATAATTAACTGTCCTGCGGAGTTTGAAGTAAGGCATAGAGTCAGTTACTTCCTCGGTGTTCCGGCCACTGGCTACGCGCCTCAGTAGGATGTTGCCGTTCTCGGGGCACGACTCCTACTGGTTCTCCTTTGTGCTTGATCTCGTTTCTCACTGTTCCACAATATCCTTCGCTTCATGTCTCTTTCTTAGGATACCACTGCAAGGTAGTGCAGGCACGGTTCTGTAATGTTCTGTTCTGTTCGCTAGGTACCTGCCAGGTTCCCACGCCTGACAGGCACCCCCCTGAATCCTCTCACTGCAACACCCCCTGCCACAGGATGTTGCCTGAATCCAACCCAGTCAGCTTCTGACTAACTTCCTATCCAACCCCTAGTTTTACCAGTGTGAGGAGTGGCCCAATAAATAAAGCCTTTTTCTCCCCCTAGTGGCCGTATTGTGAAGTGTAATGTGTGCTGGTGATACCTGGTCAGTAGAATTCCTTCAGTGCCATCAGACGTACCATCACTCCCCTTAGCGGCAGAGTGTCATACTGCAACGACCAGATCTCTGGGGCGCTGCATAACCACTTAAGCCCCAAGAGTGGTTTGCACGTTAATGACCGGGCCAATTTTTACAATTCTGACCACTGTCCCTTTATGAGGTTATAACTCTGGAACGCTTCAACGGATCCTGATGATTCTGACAATGTTTTCTTGTGACATATTGTATATGAAAAAAACAGAAATTTGGGGAAAATTGTGAAAATTTCATAATTTTCCAAATTTAAATTTTTATGCCCTTAAATCACAGAGATATGTCACACAAAATACTAAATAAGTAACATTTCCCACATGTCTACTTTACATCAGCACAATTTTGGAACCAAATTTTTTTTTCCTTAGGGAGTTATAAGGTTTAAAAGTTGACCAGCAATTTCTCATTTTTCATATCTCATCAAAGGATAATAAAAGAAGCGGCACTCACCAGTTTGCTGAGAAAAGTGTCTTTAATGCAGCCTTAATCCATGCTTACAGGCTATTCAGACACGTTGCAGGTGATTGTGAGGGTGCGGGGAGTGAAGGAGGACGACGGCCGTTTCGTGCAATCAGCACTTCGACGGGTCCATGACATGCACGAAACAGCCGTCGTCCTCCTTCACTTGATGAGATATGAAGATTGCTGTTACTTATTGAGCAGAGCACCGTATCCAGTAGCTTTATCTGGAAAACGCAATGGGTATATATCGGTGAAATAAGCAAAGGGGCATAGAACCAGAAGGCGAGCGCTGGTGCTGTTCCAATCCTTATGTATGTCATGCGGAAATTTCTCATTTTTACAACACAATTTTTCTTAGGCACCACATCTCATTTGAAGTCATTTTGAGGGGTCTATAGGGTAGAAAATAATCAAGTGTGACACCATTCTAAAAACTGCACCCCTCAAGGTGCTCAAAACCACATTCAAGAAGTTTATTAACCCTTCAGGTGTTTCACACAAATTTTTGGAATGTTTAAATAAAAATGAACATTTAACTTTTTTTCACACAAAATTTACTTCAGCTCCAAAATTTGTTTTATTTACCAAGGGTAACAGAAGAAAATGGACCCCAAAAGTTGTTGTGCAATTTGTCCTGACTCTGAGTACGCTGATACCCCATATGTGGGGGAAAACCACTGTTTGGGCGCATGGCAGAGCTCGGAAGGGAAGGAGCGCCGTTTGACTTTATAATGGAAAATTGACAAGAATTGAGATGGGACGCCATGTTGCATTTGGAGGGCCACTGATGTGCCTAAACATTGAAACCCCCCACAAGTGACACCATTTTGGAAAGTAGACCCCCTAAGGAACTTATCTAGAGGTGTGGTGAGCACTTTGACCCACCAAGGGCTTCACAGAAGTTTAAAATGCAGAGCCGTAAAAATAAAAAATCATATTTTTTCACAAAAATGATCTTTTCGCCCCCATTTTTTTATTTTCCCAAGGGTAAGAGAAGAAATTGGACCCCAAACGTTGTTGAGCAATTTATCCTGAGTACTCTGATACCCCATATGTGGGGGTAAACCACTGTTTGGGTGCATGGCAGAGCTCGGAAGGGAAGGAGCGCCGTTTGACTTTTCAATGCAAAATTGACAGGAATTGAGATGGGAAGCCATGTTGCGCTTGGAGGGCCACTGATGTGCCTAAACATTGAAACTTCCCACAAGTGACATCATTTTTTAAAGTAGATCCCCCTAAGGAACTATTCTAGATGTGTGGTGAGCACTTTGACCCACCAAGTGCTTCACAGATGTTTATAATGCAGAGCCGTAAAAATAAAAAGTCATATTTTTTCAGAAAAATGATCTTTTTGCCCCTAAACTTATCTAGATGTGTTGTGAGAGCTTTGAACTCCCAAATGTTTCACTACAGTTTATAATGCAGAGCCGTAAAAATAAAAATTATTTTTTAGCCCCCAGTTTTGTATTTTCCCAAGGGTAACAGGAGAAAATGGACCCCAAAAGTTGTTGTCCAATTTGTCTTGAGTACACTGATACCCCATATGTGGGGGTAACCACCATTTGGGTGCATGGCAGAGCTCAGAAGGGAAGGAGCGCCATTTGGAATGCATACTTAGATGGAATGGTCTGCAGGCGTCACATTGCGTTTGCAGAGCCCCTATTGTACCTAAAAAGTAGAAACACCCACAAGTGACCGCATATTAGAAACTAGACCCCCCATGGATCTTACCTAGATGTGTTGTGAGAACTTTGAACCCCCAAGTGTTTCACTACAGTTTATAACGCAGAGCCGTGAAAATAAAATAACATTTTTTTTCCACAAAAATTATTTTTTAGCCCCCAGTTTTGTATTTTCCCAAGGGTAACAGGAGAAATTGGACCCCAAAAGTTGTTGTCCAATTTGTCCTGAGTATGCTGATGCCCCATATGTTGGGGGAACCATTGTTTGGACGCATGGGAGAGCTCGGAAGGGAAGCAGCGCCATTTGGAATGCAGACTTAGATGGATTGGTCTGCAGGCGTCACGTTGCATTTGCAGAGCCCCTGATGTATCTAAACAGTATAAACCCCCCACAAGTGACCCCATATTGGAAACTAGACCCCCCAAGGAACTTATCTAGATGTGTTGTGAGAACTTTGAACCCCCAAGTGTTTTACTACAGTTTATAACGCAGAGCCGTGAAGATAAAAAATCATTTTTTCCACAAAAATGATTTTTTAGCCCCCAAATTTTCCCAAGGGTAACAAGAGAAACTGGACCCCAAAATTTGTTGTCCAATTTGTCCTGAGTAAGCTGATACCCCATATATTGGGGTAAACCCCTGTTTGGGTGCACGGGAGAGCTTGGAAGGGAAGGAGCACTGTTTTACTTTTTCAACACAGAATTGGCTGGAATTGAGATCAGATGCCATGTCATGTTTTGTGAGCCCTGATGTGCCTAAACAGTGGGAACCCCCAATTCTAACTGAAACCCTAACCCTAGCCCCAATCCTAACCATAGTCCCAAACCCAACCCCAACCCTAGCCCAAACCCCAACCCTAACCCTAGCCCTAACCCTAGCCCTAACCCTAGCCTTAACCCTAACCCTACCCCTAACCCTAACCCTAACCCTAATCCTAACCCTAATCCTAACTCTAGCCCTAATCCTACTGGGAAAATGGAAATAAATTTTTTAATTTTATTATTTTTCCCTAACCAAGGGGGTGTTGAATGGGGTCTTCATTTACTATTTATAGCGGGTTTGTAGAGGATTTTTATGATTGGCAGCCGTCACACACTAAAAGACGCTTTTTATTACAAAAAAATAGTTTTTGCGTCTCCACATTTTGAGAGCTATAATTTTTCCATATTTTGGTCCACAGAGTCATGTGAGGTCTTGTTTTTTGCGGATGAGTTGACGTTTTTATTAGTAACATTTTTGGGCACGTGACATTTTTTGATCGCTTTTTATTCCGATTTTTGTGAAGCAGAATGAACAAAAACCAGCTATTCATTAATTTATTTTTTTGGGGGGGCGTTTATACCATTCCACGTTTGGTAAACTTAATAAAACAGTTTTATTCTTCGGGTCAGTACGATTACAGCGATACCTTATTTATATTTTTTTTTATGTTTTGGCGCTTTTATACGATAAAAACTATTTTATAGAAAAAAAATATATTTTTGCATCGCTTTATTCTGAGGACTGTGACTTTTTTTTTCGCTGATGATCCTATATGGTGGCTCATTTTTTGCAGGACAAGATATCGTTTTCAGTGGTACCATGGTTATTTACATTCGTCTTTTTGATCGCGTGTTATTCCACTTTTTGTTGTATAATAATAAAGCGTTCTTTTTTGGCTGTTTTTTTTTTTTACCGCGTTCACTGAAGGGGTTAACTAGCAGGACAGTTTTATAGGTGTGGTCGATACCGACACGGGGATACTAAATATGTGTATTTTTTTTATTATTATTTAGATAAAGAAATGTGTTTATGGGAACATTTTTTTTCTTTATTTACGATTTTTTTTTTTACACATGTGAATATTTTTTTTTTTTTTACTTTATAACATTGCCCCAGGGGGGCATCATGTTATAGGGTCAGATCGCTGATCTGACACTTTGCAGAGCACTGTGTCAGATCAGCGATCTGACATGCAGGGCTGCAGGCTTACCATACTGTTTCCTCATACATGCCCCCCATTCCCCCATACTGTTTCCTCATGCATGCCCCCATTCGCCCATACAGTTTCCTCCTACATGCCCCCCATTCCCCCGTACTATTTTCTCATACATGCCCCCCATTCCCCCATACTGTTTCCTCATACATGCCCCCCATTCCTCTGCACTGTTTCCTCATATGTGCCCCCATCTTCCCCTTTGCTCTTCATTTTGTGTCCTCAAATCTCTCCCACATATTAAATCCCCCATCCGCCACTACACATTTCCCCACACACCATTAATAACCCCATCTCCACTCCAAATCTCCCCACACACATTAAATCCCCCATCCCCACTCCAAATCTCACCCCACACATTAAACACCCCATCCTCACTCTAATTCTCCTCGCACACAATAAATCCTCCCCATCCTCGCTCCATTTCTCCACACACACAATAAATCCCCCATCCCCACTCAATATATATATGTATGTATATATAGCCACACACACATACATGTGTGTATATATTATATAATCTTCTTTATTATGTATATTGCCGTCCTTTATTATACAGTGCCCTCTCTTGTTATGTACAGCACCATCCCTTACATATTGGATTATATTGAGCCCTGTTTTATTACATACCATCCTGTCTTGTTAGATGTATAATGCAATGACTGTTGATGGAGCATGGGAAAGCTTCTTTTCTAACAGAGGAGTAGATGGACTGGTCGTCTGGTTACCGGCTCCTCCTATGAAATAAAAGAGGGCGTTGTGAATAACAATATTAACAAGAATACACTATGTAAGAGACAGCACTGAACATAACAGCAGAGGAAGCTATATAATAAGGGACGGCACCATATATATAACTAGAGAGGATGGTATGTAATAAAGGATGATGTTATACATAATAAAAGAGGAAACTACATAACTAAGGATGGTGTTATACAGAATTGTGAGTACACTATATACTAAGGGACTGTGCAATATATAATAAGTGAGTACACTATAAACTGAGGGACTGTGTTATACATAATAAGTATGTACACTCTATACTAATGGGCAATTGGTATTGCAAGTCTGCAGTTCCTGACAGGAGGTTGTCTGTAGGAGACAGTGAGGGGAGAAGGAGAAAAGGAGGAGAGAGAAACTGGAGGGGAGCTGCGAGTGGGCTCCCTCCAGGATAAAGCGCAAAAAAATGGAGGCTGGAAGTCCAAGGTTGTGGGAAACTATGCTCCACAGCAGAATCCGGCGGGCAGGAGATTCCAAGTCCCCTGGCCACAGCTACACCCAAAGGAACAGCAGCAAATAGAGCCCGGAGTCACCACGAGAAGGGACACCTGTAAAAAGGCTCGAGTTGCATGCCATGTGGGTAATGTCCGCCTAAAAGGACAGAGAGGACTTTGTATGAAGCCTAGGGCAGCCAGAGACTTAGAACACAGAGCAGAAAGGAAGGCTTCCAACCCCACCTGGCTAGGTGGATTCCGAATCACTTTCAGGCTGCCCGGATTCCAAAGACCACCTGTAACCTGTACCTTAACTGCATCAGTAAAAAGTAAAGAGACTGCAACCTTGTGTCCTCCAATTCTTTCCTACACTTCACCATCTATCATCCTTTCTAACTACACCGAGAGCCCTAGGGACTAAGCTCTACCTGTGGGGAGCTCTACCATGTAAGCTGCAATACCATCATCTCCAGTGGACCCCTTTAAGCAGAATCGGCCATTCCTGGCCGAGTACCACTGGTGGCATCACGAACATTACTATATTAGACTTTATTTCCATTTTCATTAACCCCTTTTGCTGGACACCCAGGGCCACAGACTGGGTCATCGCCACCGTGACAACCCCTTTAAGAACAGAACCAGCCTGATCCCCAAGTCCTTCTCCCTGTCAGATTTACCCAGTGGTTTCCCATTCAGTGTGTAATGGTGATATTGATTCCTTCTTCCCATGTGTATAACCTTACATTTATCATTGTTAAACCTCATCTGCCACCTTTCAGCCCAAGTTTCCAACTTATCCAGATCCATCTGTAGCAGAATACTATCTTCTCTTGTATTAACTGATTTACATAGTTTTGTATCATCTGCAAATATCGATATTTGCAGATGATCGACCGGCTTGGTAAAGCCCGATACATTACGACCCTGGATTTAACAAAGGGGTACTGGCAGATTCCTCTGGCCGAGGCGGCCAGAGAGAAGATGGCATTTGCTACACCGGAAGGTCTGTTCCAGTATGTCTATATGCCGTTTGGACTTCATGGAGCTCCCGCAACGTTCCAGAGATTGATGGATCGAGTCTTGAGGCCTCACAGACAGTACGCTTCTGCCTACCTGGATGACATCGTAATTTACAGCATGGACTGGGAAACTCATCTCCAGAAGGTACAAGCGGTGATTGATGACCTGCGAGATGCAGGTTTAATGGCAAACCCCAAGAAATGCCACATCGGGCTTGAAGAAGCCCGATACTTGGGCTACGTGATTGGCCGAGGAGTGGTTAAACCCCAGATCGACAAAATACAGGCAATACAGGGCTGGCCACAACCAGTGAACAAAAAACAAGTACAGGCTTTCCTGGGGATTGCCGGCTATTATCGCCGGTTCATACCCAATTTTGCAGCCATGGCTACTCCCTTGACGGATCTTACCAAGGGGAAGGGTTCCGTCATGGTAAAATGGACCTCAGCTGCTGAAGAGGCCTTCCACAGCCTGAAACGGGCTTTGTGCTCTCAGCCCGTACTAGTGACTCCTGATTTCAGCAGCGAGTTTGTGTTACAAACTGATGCCTCTGATACTGGTGTCGGAGTTGTACTTTCCCAGGTGAGGGACGGAGTCGAACACCCGGTCCTCTATCTCAGTCGGAAACTGAATGTACATGAGCAGAGGTATGCGGTGGTTGAAAAAGAGTGCCTAGCCATTAAATGGGCTCTCGACTCCCTCAAGTATTACCTGGCCGGTAGGAAGTTTAGGCTGGTCACAGACCATGCCCCTCTCAAGTGGATGCACCTCCACAAAGACAGTAATAGTCGGGTAACCCGGTGGTTCCTTGCCCTGCAGGCTTACTCTTTTACGGTGGAGCACCGACCTGGGGTGCAGATGGGGAACGCCGATGCCCTATCCCGAGTGCACTGTTTCAAGAGTGTTCTTGCTCGATCGGAGTGGTCTGAGCAAGGGGGGGGGCGATATGTAAGACTCATGCTGGTGTGGTAGTTGGAGGCAGGTATATCTCGCCCAGGTGTTTGTCCTATGTGAATTAGGCCACTCAGTATCTTCAGGGTGCTAATGGGTTAATGATTGCAGGAATAAAAGATGACCAGCTGGGGGTTTCCAGCGTCTGCCTGGGGCACACAGATTGCCTGTCTGTGTGAGACAAACGTGAGTGAGAGCTCTGCTCAAGAATTGTGTGATGTTAGCTGGGTGGGAGAAGGCCCCCAGTTGTTAAGTTAGCAACGTGTTTGTTTAGTTAGTGCCGGACAGGCTAGGATTTATTTTTATGTTTTGTTTTTCTGTGTTGCTTTCACTTTAATAAATCTGACCTGAGGTCAGCCTACTTGGAAACCTGCTGTACGCCTCAGAAATTCAATGCACAAACCACGTGACCTTTGACCCCAGCAAAGGCGATCCCGGAGTGTTTTGTCACACCACCCTCACTCCCTCTTTTTATGTCCCTGTCGTGATGTTCTTATTTGTGGGAAAATCGCCCATGGGTATGGGGGGATTGGTATTGGTGTTTTGGAAATTTGGAAATTTATATGAGATTATTATTTAAAGCTGTTTATTAATTGGTTTAACCCTAATTAAATATCACGGCCATTTTTCTTCCATCAATAAATTCTGTGTTGCGTTTTTATTTATTTAAGGAATAGATCTTGTGTTGCCATGACTTTTGGGTTTTTATTGGCAGTAAGCCATAATCAACATTAACCCCTTTCTGACCTTAAACGTACTATCCCGTCGAGGTGCCCTGGGCCTATCTGACCCTGGACGGAATAGTACATCATATGCGATCGGCAGCGCTCACGGCTTATCGCAGCTGACATCCGGCACTATGTGCCACGGACCGCCCCCGGCACATTAACACCCGGCACACCGCGATCAAAGATGATCGCGATGTGCCGGCGGTGCAGGGAAGCATTGCTCAGGGAGGGGGCTCCCTGCAGGCTTCCCTGAGCCCCCCGCAGCAACGCGATGTGATCGTGTTGCTGCGAGGGTCTTACCTCCCTCCCTGCTTGCTCCAGGCCCGGATCCAAGATGGCCGCGGATCTGGGTCCTGCAGGGAGGGAGGTGGCTTCACAGAGCCTGCTCAGAGCAGGCACTGTGAAGCCTGCACTGCTGTGCAAACTGTCAGATCATTGATCTGTGATGTCCCCACCTGGGACAAAGTAAAAAAAAAAAAATTCCAAATGTGTAAAAAAAAATAAAAAAAATATTTCTAAATAATGAAAAAAAAAATATTATTCCCATAAATACATTTCTTCATCTAAATTAAAAAAAAAAAAACAATAAAAGTACACATATTTAGTATCGCCGCGTCCGTAACGACCTGACCTATAAAACTGGCCCACTAGTTAACCCCTTCAGTAAACACCGTAAGAAAAAAAAAAAAACGAGGCAAAAAACAACGCTTTATTATCATACTGCCGAACAAAAAGTGGAATAACACGCGATCAAAAAGACTGATATAAATAACCATGGTACCGCTGAAAATGTAATCTTGTCCCGCAAAAAACGAGCCACCATACAGCATCAACAGCAAAAAAATAAAAAAGTTATAGTCCTGAGAATAAAGCGATGCAAAAATAATTATTTTTTCTGTAAAATAGTTTTTATCGTATAAAAGCGCCAAAACATAAAAAAATGATATAAATGAGGTATCGCTGTAATCGAACTGACACGAAGAATAAAACTGCTTTATCAATTTTACCAAACGCGGAATGGTATAAACGCCTCCCCCAAAAGAAATTCGTGAATAGCTGGTTTTTGGTCATTCTTCCTCACAAAAATCGGAATAAAAAGCGATCAAAAAATGTCACGTGCCCGAAAATGTTACCAATAAAAACATCAACTCGTCCTGCAAAAAACAAGACCTCACATGACTCTGTGGACCAAAATATGGAAAAATTATAGCTCTCAAAATGTGGTAACGCAAAAAATATTTTTTGCAATAAAAAGTGTCTTTCAGTGTGTGACGGCTGCCAATCATAAAAATCCACTAAAAAACTTGCTATAAAAGTAAATCAAACCCCCCTTCATCACCCCCTTAGTTAGGGAAAAATTAAAAAAATGTATTTTTTTCCATTTTCCCATTAGGGCTAGGTTTAGGGCTAGGTTTAGGGTTAGGGTTAGGGTTGGGGCTAAAGTTAGGGTTGGGGCTAAAGTTAGGGTTAGGGTTTAGATTACATTTACAGTTGGGAATAGGGTTGGGATTAGGGTTAGGGGTGTGTCAGGGTTAGAGGTGTGGTTAGGGTTACCATTGGAATTAGGGTTAGGGGTGTGTTTGGATTAGGGTTTCAGTTATAATTGGGGGGTTTCCACTGTTTAGGCACATCAGGGGCTCTCCAAACATGACATGACGTCTGATCTCAATTCCAGCCAATTCTGCGTTGAAAAAGTAAAACAGTGCTCCTTCCCTTCCGAGCTCTCCCGTGTGCCCAAACAGGGTTTTACCCCAACATATGGGGTATCAGCGTACTCAGGACAAATAGGACAACAACTTTTGTGGTCCAATTTCTCCTATTACCCTTGGGAAAATAAAAATTTGGGGGGCTAAAAAACATTTGTGGGAAAAAAAATGATTTTTTATTTTCACGGCTCTGCGTTATAAACTGTAGTGAAACACTTGGGGGTTCAAAGCGCTCACCTCACATCTAGAGAAGTTCCTTATGGGGTCTACTTTCCAAAATGGTGTCACTTGTGGGGGGTTTCTACTGTTTAGGTACATTAGGGGCTCTGCAAACGCAATGTGACACCTGCAGACCATTCCATCTAAGTCTGCATTCCATATGGCGCTCCTTCCCTTCCGAGCCCATGCGCCCAAACAGTGGTTCCCCCCACATATTGTGTATAATCGCACTCAGGACAAATTGGGCAACAAAATTTGGGGTCCAATTTCTCCTGTTACCCTCGGGAAAATATAAAACTGAGGGCTAAAAAAATAATTTTTGTGGGAAAAAATTTTTGTTTTATTTTTACGGCTCTGCATTATAAACTTCTGTGAAGCCCTTGGTGGGTCAAAGCGCTCACCACACATCTAGATAAGTTCCTTAGGGGGTCTACTTTCCAAAATGGTGTCACTTGTGGGGGGTTTCAATGTTTAGGTACATCAGTGGCTCTCCAAACGCAACATGGTGTCCCATCTCGATTCCAGTCAATTTTGCATTGAAAAGTCAAATGGCGCTCCTTCGCTTCCGAGCTCTGTCATGCACCCAAACAGTGGTTTACCCCCACATATGGGGTATCGGTGTACTCAGGACAAATTGTACAACAACGTTTGGGGTCCATTTTCTCCTGTTACCCTTGGTAAAATTAAACAAATTGGAGCTGAAGTAAATTTTTTGTGAAAAAAAGTTAAATGTTCATTTTTATTTAAACTTTCCAAAAATTCCTGTGAAGCACCAGAAGGGTTAATAAACTTCTTGAATATGGTTTTGAGCACCATGAGGGGTGCAGTTTTTAGATTGGTGTCACACTTGGGTATTTTCTATCATATAGACCCCTCAAAATGACTTCAAATGAGATGTGGTCCCTAAAAAAATGGTGTTGTAAAAATGAGAAATTGCTGGTCAACTTTTAACCCTTATAACTCCCTAACAAAAAAAAATTTTGGTTCCAAAATTGTGCTGATGTAAAGTAGACATGTGAGAAATGTTACTTATTAAGTATTTTGTGTGACATATCTCTGTTATTTAATTGCATAAAAATTCAAAGTTGGAAAATTGCGAAATTTTCATAATTTTCGCCAAATTTCCGTTTTTTTCACAAATAAACACAGGTACTATCAAAGAATTTTTACCACTATCATGAAGTACAATATGTCACGAGAAAACACTGTCAGAATCACTGGGATCCGTTGAAGCGTTCCAGAGTTATAACCTCATAAAGGGACAGTGGTCAGAATTGTAAAAATTTGCCCGGTCATTAACGTGCAAACCACTCTTGGGGGTAAAGGGGTTAACAGAAATAAACACTTGAAATAGATCACTCTGTAATGACTCTATATAATATATGAGTTTCACTTTTTGTATTGAAGAACTGAAATAAATTAATTCTGATGATATTCTAATTTTTTGAACTACAATACCCAGATAGATTAGCGAAATTAGGATTATTTAGTCTAGAAAAAAGACGACTGAGGGGCGATCTAATAACCATGTATAAGTATATAAGGGGACAATACAAATATCTCGCTGAGGATCTGTTTATACCAAGGAAGGTGACGGGCACAAGGGGGCATTCTTTGCGTCTGGAGGAGAGAAGGTTTTTCCACCAACATAGAAGAGGATTCTTTACTGTTAGGGCAGTGAGAATCTGGAATTGCTTGCCTGAGGAGGTGGTGATGGCGAACTCAGTCGAGGGGTTCAAGAGAGGCCTGGATGTCTTCCTGGAGCAGAACAATATTGTATCATACAATTATTAGGTTCTGTAGAAGGACGTAGATCTGGGTATTTATTATGATGGAATATAGGCTGAACTGGATGGACAAATGTCTTTTTTCGGCCTTACTAACTATGTTACTATGTTACTATGTTACTATGTTTGTGAAGTACTTGTATTTACTGCAAGAGAAATTGACATGTTGCAGATTTCAAAGTTGCAACATAGGTCAGTTTCTGCAACGTAAAAAATCACACTGGGCATGAAATTTCCAGAAATCTCATACACGCCAAATACTGACCATGGGAACTTAGCCTAGTATGTATGGGACCCCGTGACAGATGATTGCTGGGGGAGATAGGGATCTGGCATGTCCAATATCAGACAGCCAATTCTTTTGTTGTGTAAGAGATAGGCTGCCACCAAAGGTGTCTGACAGCTGCTCTCTCATAGAGAACATACAGCGATCCTGTGCATGGGAGACTCGGACAAGATAGCCAGCTGACTGATTGTCTGAACCATCGTTCAGCAATTTTCTATAGTGTTGCTTGGCTGACATACTGCATATGGCCTAGTTCATAAGGCTGTATTTTAAGACTGCAGAGACCCGTGTGTCATAACCAGTGCCTTCCCCCGTCCCACCACTCCGTAATAAAAGATACCAACAAACCTGGATGGGTTGAACAGCTCGGTCACAGTTTATTATTTGCAAAGTAGAGAAGGGCAATTACACTTCGCGACGGACTCATTGCTGAAGGCCCCAGCCGACGACCGCTGGGCCAGCAAGCCGATGAGAGGTTATGAACCTTTGCCCCCCTCTACCTACCGCCACGGAGGATCATGTGTATGACCTACACAGGACTCCGACCCCCACACAACATCATTAGAGCCTGTTCAACACCATCCCGCAAACCCTCCAAAAATATGTCGAGCCCGATGTCCGTGAGGTGGATGCCATCCGGTCTTAGTAAAGCTAAATTGTTCCCATCTAGCTCTTGGTGGCGAACCACAATGCCGTAATTTTCTCTCACAAACTTCGACATCTTTGTGTTAATCCTTTTTCTTGCGTTTTCGATGGCTTTTACGTCCTTGGCTCCGTGCCAGACTGCTCGAGGTATTATCTCGGACCACACCACCACCATATCTGGTAAAAAACAGACAAACCGTTCGATGTCTGTTGACATTACTGTGTACAGCTCGGCCCCTTTTCGCTTGCCCAAATCATTGCCTCTGGCGTGTAGCACCAGAACCACCGGCCCCTTGGCTCTCTTAGCGATGTCGACCATCTCCGGGAAGATCTGACGCCACCGGAGCCCTCTGATGCCTCTCCAGTTGACTTCTAGATTCGGGAAGCCAAAATTGGTTCCACCCAGCCTCAGTTTGGCCCTTTTGCATGCCCAGTAGACAAAAGAATGCCCCACTACCCAGACTGTGGGCCTACAGCTGCCTGTAATAGACAGAAAGCAGACAGAAAGCAGGTCTGGTCTTATGTATCTTGCAAAGAATGCGGATTTCCAGCGGCCCATTCTCTGCACCTCGACTTCCGATACCCCCGCTCTAGCTGCTTCGGTAGCCGCCCCTATTCGGAAGGAATGTGTCCCATATTCTTTTGGAGCCACGCCGACTGCCTCTAGGCACTGTCTAAAGATCGCTTGAAATTGATATTTTGTAAGAGGGGACCCGTCGGTGTGTGAAAGAAAAAATCTACCCGAATGTCTTACTACCGCATAGTGTTTATCTATTTTTACGGGGCATATAGGGCTGCCTGACGCCTTGACCAATACCCATGTCACCCTCCCGGTGGGGTCGCATTTGGATCTCCGTACTCTAATGCGCAGAGCTTCGCTGCATATGACGAGGTCTTCTTTGATTAAGCCGCCTACTGATGCTGTTTTTGACTGCGGCACTAATTCGCTGATGTGAAGTGCCCCGAAGAAGACGATTGCGAACGCTACAGATATCAGCGTTGCCTCGTATTGTGACTTGCACACCGATGAAGATATTGCAATTATGTCGGCCAAGAGCCTTAAGGAAACTGGGCGACGGCATTCCTGACTAGGTTGCAGCCTTTAACGGCTAGTTTGATGAAAAAATATTTGGTTAGGTCCACCCACCCCAGCAGCTGAAAGAAGAAGGCTATTCCCGACAGGTGACGTTGCGCTAATGTCCCTGATGCACCTCTCCGCCTGAGCTTTTCTAAGAGTTCTACTAAGACGTTGCATCTCGCCCAGTCGCACCTATCGACTGGTCTTCCTTGCATTAGCGAGCACCACTCCTCCCACGCCTTAAAGTAAACCTGCCAAGTCGCCGGTGTCACTGAAGCGCGGATCAAGGACATCAGTGATTGGCCACCATGTCCAATAGGGAAGGAGGACACCGCAGGCCCGACGTTCGCGCCCAGGGGAGGAAGAGTTTGAATGCCTGCCAATCGGAAGATAACAAAGAGTTAACAATTTTGTCAACTACAGTCGCCGTAAATCTGGCCCGGCACCAGATTTGTGTTTCAGGCATAATAGTGCTTGGCGGCGCAACAGCACGAGTGCTGGCTGAGAAGAAGAGGACATGCTGTTTAGGGCTTTTGCTGTTCTCAGCTGTTTGGTTGTAAATCTGATGTTCGTATTTTCCAATTGGGCACCCTATAGCTCGACTGATGTTACTATTGCCAAAATTTCTACCAGTGATGGGTCACTGGCCATGGTCCATAGTTCAGGCCATGGGCCTTTGCACCACTGGTCCTTGTATATTGCCGCGAAACCATCTGTAATATTTCCACCAACCACTAGGCCCAAATCTTTGCTTGGTGTCTCCTGCGCCATAACGCATGTATGCGCATTGTAGGACTCTAGGAATGTCCTCCAGACCAGCAAGTCTGCCTTGAGGGAGCGGTTTAGTCTAATTCTGTGGCTCGGCTGGGCTATGCCTTTGGTTGCTAGTGATAGTCGGCGTGAAAAAGCTCTGCCCGCCGGCATTACATGACAGGCAAAGTTGAGCAATCCTAGCAGGGACTGCATCTGCTGTAGGGTGACTTTTTTTGCTTCGTAGCAATTTTTAACCATTTGCAAAGTTTTTTGCAGTTTATCAGCTGGTAGTCAAAACACCATTGCATTGGTGTCTATTTCAATACCGAGAAAAGGCAAAACGTTACAAGGGCCGACAAGAGTGGTACTCCGAATTTCACAGCTAAAAACTTAAACTTTTGGAGAAGAAAGGAGCAGAGTCTGGAGTCCCCGGGACCGACGAACAAAAAATCGTCGAGGTAGTGAATCGTTGAATTGCTACTGGTTTCGTATCGTAATACCCAGTCTAGGAAGGTGCTGAAAAGTTCAAAATAATGACAGGAAATGGAGCAGCCCATTGGTAGGCACATATCGAAGTAAAATAGCCTGTCCACCTCACAACCTAATAAATGGAAACATTCCGGGTGAACGGGCAAAAGGCGGAAGGCTGACTATGTCGGATTTCGCCAGCAGGGCACTGGGCCCAGCTGCGCGCACGAGCTCGACAGCCCTGTCAAAAGAAGAGTAGGTTACGGACGTCTCCTCCATGGGTATCGCGTCGTTAACCGATGCGCCTTTTGGGTAGGAAAGGTGATGTATTAGCCGATATTTTCCTGGCTCTTTTTTGGGAACAATACCTAATGGCGAGATCCTGAGATTCTTGAATGGCAACGATCTAAAAGGTCCCGCCATCCTGCCCAGCTCTACTTCTTTTTGGATTTTTTGATGTAAAATATCAGGGAATTCGCGTGCCGATTTTAAATTATTTGCCGTAGTCGGTGAGGGGCTGGGTTTGAAAGGGATATAAAAACAGTGTTTAAAACCGAAATATAGTTGTTCCGCCGCTTCTTTATTGGGATAAAGGCTTAGCCATGGGCCCATTGCGGTTACGTTCACCGGGGTTAAACCTCACAGGTGCTCTATTTGACTGGCGGGTACACCTTGACGCAGGGTGTCCACCTCCGCAGGAGGAGCATTCGTGTCTATATTTACAGGACCCTTGGAAACGGCAGTATCCATCGTTAAATAGTAAGCAGGCCCCAGGTCCGCGTACGACCACTGTATTCTGGCCTGATGCTGTTGAGTGATAAGTGGTCGCTGCCGAAAAGGGGGGCTGTTTTTGGGACAGCATGAGTAGTGTATAATAGCCAGGTTTCGTCAAACTCAATCTGACAGGTGCCCCGCCCCTATCAAAGTGTATCAAAGTGTGTAACCCCTCCCCTCCCCTTGTTTGACGGCTGGACCCCTCCCCTCCCCTTGTCTGACGGCTGGTATCCAGCTGTCCCTCCTTGTTTGATTCCCCCTTTTGATATAGTTTAATATAGTTTAATTTGTTGTAGTTTTGATATTATTCCCGTATTTTGTGGAATAACACATGTTTATAATTATAGCCTAGTCGTGTATTTATTTTACACGTGGTTTATAACACCTTTTTCATTTGTTTTATAATAGATTTTATACGTACCCCCGAGTTTGATTCTGTAAGCTTTTGTTTTATTCACAGTGTATTCATATAGTGGAGAACTTAAAGCTGTTTATATGTGTCTCTACTGAACACTATGGTGAACATTAACTAAATGTTTATTTTCCCAAACAGAGAATCTGCTGTGGGTATTTGCAGTGTATTCATATAGTGGAGAACTTAAAGCTGTCTATTTGTTTTTGTAAATGGTGAACACTAACTAAATGGTGAACATTATCTAAATTAGGTTAACTGCGGTTCAGAGGTTCATAACACCTAGGTCAATTTATAGCACCTAGGTCAAGCAATTGTTGTTGTATTTGCGTACCCCATAAATGTTTATTCTCACAAACAGAAAAGTTATTGTGTCCTGAAGATGGCATCTGAGGTTATTTGTTTTTTGTATTAGCTTTCTCAGAAAACAGCTGTGTTATCTGAGGGTCAGATATTTTTGTACAAACTCATGCTGTTTGGTGATCTTTGTGAAGCAGAACTTTGTTTTATAACACATTTGTACTTGTATTGTACCTGAATTGATATTTGCTTTCTCTTTTTTGTGTCCTGAAGATGGCATCTGCAAAGTTATTTGTTATCTACTGAGGCCATTGCAAGTTGTGTTTATTCACATTGTAGCAGGTTTTAGCCTTGTGGCTGCCTTATATACACAGAAGAGATATGCACCAATGTCACAACACAAGTTATAATATGACCCAATGTTACAACACAAGTAAGAAGCGGCGTGTTTTATACGAATAAAAGTCATTTAGGACTTATGTTATCATGTTTTTGCACTTTATTAATATGCTGACCACATAGGTCAGTGATTTTTTGCACTTTATTAATATGCAGGCCACATAGGTCAGTGATTTTTGCACTTTATTAACATACAACACACAAGAAATAGACATTTAGAACTTATTTATGATTAATATGCGATTATTAGGCATTTAGGACTTATGTTATCATGTTTTTGCACTTTATTAATATGCTGACCACATAGGTCAGGGATTTTTGCACTTTATTAATATGCGGTCCACATAGGTCAGTGATTTTTGCACTTTATTAACATACAACACACAAGAAATAGACATTTAGAACTTATTTATGATTAATATGCGATTATTAGGCATTTAGGACTTATGTTATCATGTTTTTGCACTTTATTAATATGCGGTTATTAGTCATTTAGGACTTATGTTATCATGTTTTTGCACTTTATTAATATGCTGACCACATAGGTCAGGGATTTTTTGTACTTTATTAATATGCGGGCCACAAACACTTCTGCACCCACGGGCGCTTCTCAACCAACCATGCATCCGGTACTCATCAGTCACTGTGAAATAATGCAAAAATACATCTGTGCGCGGCTGTCGGCATCAACATTGTGCTATTATAAGTTTATGGTTCTGTAAAGAACACGCAACACATACAGAACTCACACACACACACAAATACACACAGCACACAACACGCACACATTTCTCAAAATGCCATACACTTCAGAATATATTTGCAATTCACTACGCATGTAACACATATTTCTTCGCCCCACACGCATTTAACAGTCTTTCATATGTATCGCAGAAAGATTTTAGTTCCAACTGCGGGTCAGCGGCTTAAAGAAAAGTTATTGTGGCCTTGATTCTGGGGTAACACATGTTTATAAATATAGCCTAGTCGTGTATTTATTTTACACATGGTTTATAACACATTTCATTTGTTTTTGTTGTTTGATTGTCATGTAAGAAGCGTTGTGTTTTATACGAATATAAAAGTGACACATTCCCATATATTATTACAGCTTTCATTAATTCTACATTATTTTAGCACATATTAATTTTACACTATTAATTTTACAGGAGCCTGTGCTGCCTATAATTTGACTCCTTTTTATACAAAGACATCTAACATATACAGACTTTTAATATTTTTGTGTAAAATCGCGGTCAGACAGGCACAAACACACACACACACACACACACGCACACAACACAGAACCACACACAACAAACACACAGAACCCACACACACACACACACACACACACACACAAGAAATAGACATTTAGGACTTATTTATGTTATTATCTTTATGCACTTTGAATGTGCTGTCTATAATTTGACCCTATCCTTGTTTTGTTGAAAATAACTGGACATACATAAGAAACCGGGCAATATATCTTTATAGAAATAACACTTCTGCACTCTTTGTGTATTTCTATCAGTTTTATTCAGGCATTTATAACACAACATGTTTGATATTGGTAATTTGATTCTGGGAACACATTTTAAGTTACTGCTGCACATGTATTACTGTTTTTCTTGTTTTTTGTGTAAAATTTCGTTGTTGGCTTACAAAGACATTTCTTTGAGAAATGTGTAGCATAACCAATTACCCATCACGGCCACTAGATGGCAGAATATCATATTAATTATTCTGGGATAACATTTCTCTTTGTGCCTATTAATTTTACAGGAGCCTGTGCTGCCTATAATTTGACTCCTTTTTATACAAAGACATCTAACATATACAGACTTTTAATATTTTTGTGTAAAATCGCGGTCAGACAGGCACAAACACACACACACACACACACACGCACACAACACAGAACCACACACAACAAACACACAGAACCCACACACACACACACACACACACACAAGAAATAGACATTTAGGACTTATTTATGTTATTATCTTTATGCACTTTGAATGTGCTGTCTATAATTTGACTCTATCCTTGTTTTGTTGAAAATAACTGGACATACATAAGAAACCGGGCAATATATCTTTATAGAAATAACACTTCTGCACTCTTTGTGTATTTCTATCAGTTTTATTCAGGCATTTATAACACAACATGTTTGATATTGGTAATTTGATTCTGGGAACACATTTTAAGTTACTGCTGCACATGTATTACTGTTTTTCTTGTTTTTTTGTGTAAAATTTCGTTGTTGGCTTACAAAGACATTTCTTTGAGAAATGTGTAGCATAACCAATTACCCATCACGGCCACTAGATGGCAGAATATCATATTAATTATTCTGGGATAACATTTCTCTTTGGGCATTTCTATCAGTTTTATTTATGCTTTTATAACACAACATGTCTGCTATTGTTAATTTGATTCGGGGATAACACATGTTTATAAAAATAACGCTATAGCAAGCGGTAATGTCAAATTCTGAAAATAGCCATTTTATATTGAATTACTAACATTTTTCTATTTTAGCGCTGACACAGCCACATATATTATTCCAGCTTTCTTTAATTCTGCATTATTTTATCACATGATGAAAATAGTCATTTTATATTGAATTACTGCAGCTCGCGGCGCGTTACCACTGGACTCGTTTCTCAATTAATTTCCCAGCTGACGACGCTATCTATAATTCTGCGTATACCTTAGGCGTGTATTTACATGACAGTGTAATTATTTCTCACAATAAAACAACAGCTCAAATTTTAAGTTAGCTAACAGCATAATGATGACAAATGCATCTTTGCGGAATCTGATAACGACACGCTGAACAAAGGACGGAGCCTGACAAATACACACAACACACAACACGCACATATTATGAAAAATGACAACCATTGTATGTGATTTAAAAGACTTTAGTTAGATTTATCAGGGGTGATTTAGTTTGAAAGCACGCAGCTCCTCGGTAATGTCATGTGTTGGACACGCATTTAACAGTCTTTCATATGTATCGCAGAAAGATTTTAGTTCCATCTGTGCGAGTTTGCTTTGAGCGTACTGCGCAGACATGTCAGTAAACATTTTGACATGGTCAGCATCCCACGAAGGACGACCTGTGTAAGGTGTATGTACAGCAACTTTCTGCTTTCTACCTACACGGCGTCGGGATACGGTTCGTTTCTTTAGAGGTAATACAGGGGCAAAAACGCTAGAAAAGTCTGCAAGAGCAGTATCTGCAGATTGCACAGTCTGGCACACAGGTATATTGAGGGGCTCTGTGGGTGACCACATACCCTCGGAGAGCTGTTCAATTTCTCTGTTTTCAGGCGTAACTTGGGGTATGGCGCCTGTGCTATTGGCGGGCCGAGTTATGCGGGGCCTAGCGTTCGGCGCTGCACGTTTCTCTCTTGAAACGTTCGTATATTTCTGATGTGAAATCTTGGGGCTTGGATTCCCGGGTTGTTTTGGTGCAGCGTAGCATTCATCACGATCCACAACACAGATGGGCGAGAGAGATGTTGTTCGCACCGCCATATTAGCTCTTTGTGGTTGATTCTCTTCAGTGTCGTAATTACGCCGGTGCAAAACTCGTTGTTGAAGAGGCGACGTATCTAAAAGAAAAGATACAAGTGGCGGTTAGCCGCGAAACGGCGCAAAATTGGAAAAGCTAAACGGCGACGCATAGCTATGATCATACGTAATATTTGAAAAGTTAATGGGGACAGGTAGCCATGAAATCATTGTAACAATATTTACATAAACCTGTATAGAGCAGTCCAGATATATACTTACAAGTATGAAGCGGGAATTGTCCCACATCAGCTCCTGGTTTAACGGGAGGCGCAATGCTCAAACTCGCAGAGGCGGGAATATTCTCTTTTTCAAGCTGTATTTTCCGGGCAACTAGATTAGCGGGTGTAAGTAAAAATATACCGATTAGCGAACACAGAATTGATTTTCTACACAAAACTGCAGAGGTGAGAAGAATATATATATATATATATATATATATATTCAAAAATGAATTTTCTGACAGTTAGCTAGCAGCTGTAAGTAAATATGAGTATTACACAAAAGTGAGAATCGACTGTATTTCAAGTGAACAGATACCTTTTCTATTCTTGAAACATCGGCGTAACGAGTTGCCGCGTCTTTTAGGCGCATCGGGTTTCGCTGAAGTTGCAGGGTTCTTGACATCTATGATCTCCACGTCTGAACCCAGCGTATCGCGTGGTTCGGGAACACACCAGTTTTCAGCCATAGCGTCAGATGTCTCCGTGTCAGTATCTGTATGAGAAATTGCGCGTAGTTCGTGTTTACATACAAAGGATTAAAGCAACTGATATAGTATAATATAGTTTTACGGTATAAACATATTTGCGGTGTAAATTAATATAGCAAGACTTATGCCGCTATATATTAATAATTCAGTATTATATTGATGGCTACCGCTATTATTTGTTTTATTAATTTAATCATATATTTATTATGCCATAATTTGTGTAATACAAGCAGGCCCATTATCGGCTATCGGCGCCACGGCTTCAATGCGCGCATAATTCTGCGTTATGAAATTATTGCGCCAATCGGGCGACATACACGGCTCTTAAATAAGAAAGAATGCATGAATATATAATTAATATAATTTACTTATAATATAATGACACAATCAGAATGAGTCAATACTCTGTACATTATACGCGTATAATACCTAATTGTGTGCTTGCAAGAAGGGGGCTGCATTGCTCGCGAGGGTATTGGGCTTCCATCTTAAATAAATAGGGGATAAGTTTTATCTATAACTGCGCCGCCAATAAATACAGTTTAAAACTACGTTACAAAAATATGCTTTACAGGCATTGATAATATTAGACCGCAAATAAAACAGTAAACACCTACTTTTCAGAGAGTAGCGCAACTGTTCAGAGAGAAATTACCACCCACCGTGAACACACCTACAGGAAACAGCATTATACGGCACCCGTGACTAATTGCGCGCACATGTCAGATAACAATGGTTGTTATGCCCCATCCATAAGCCTTTCTATATTAATTATGTCCCACAAATATTGCTTATACAGTAAAAACTATATTATACATCGCTACTAAATATGCAGTTAGCTGCCAGTATAACACTAACTTATTAAACAAATAACATCCTTAATTATGGTTTAGAGATGCATAGTTAAATATAATTATGCATTTGCGAATAATAACACAACTGTCTTATATACTTACATTTAGAATAGCTCTGCTTTTTATCCTAGTCGGACTTCTGGTGGATGTCTGTTGTACTGTAGTGGGACAGGCAGCTGTATTTATCCTGAGTGTCAGAAAGCAACTCAGGTGTTAACACCCAGAAACACACCCAGTTACGCCACATCACACGCCTTCTGTTAACACCCAGAACACAGTCATACATGCAATTAATGCATGTATTAACTCGGTATTATACGCGTATAATGTACAGAGTATTGACTCATTCTGATTGTGTCATTATATTATAAGTAAATTATATTAATTATATATTCATGCATTCTTTCTTATTTAAGAGCCGTGTATGTCGCCCGATTGGCGCAATAATTTCATAACGCAGAATTATGCGCGCATTGAAGCCGTGGCGCCGATAGCCGATAATGGGCCTGCTTGTATTACACAAATTATGGCATAATAAATATATGATTAAATTAATAAAACAAATAATAGCGGTAGCCATCAATATAATACTGAATTATTAATATATAGCGGCATAAGTCTTGCTATATTAATTTACACCGCAAATATGTTTATACCGTAAAACTATATTATACTATATCAGTTGCTTTAATCCTTTGTATGTAAACACGAACTACGCGCAATTTCTCATACAGATACTGACACGGAGACATCTGACGCTATGGCTGAAAACTGGTGTGTTCCCGAACCACGCGATACGCTGGGTTCAGACGTGGAGATCATAGATGTCAAGAACCCTGCAACTTCAGCGAAACCCGATGCGCCTAAAAGACGCGGCAACTCGTTACGCCGATGTTTCAAGAATAGAAAAGGTATCTGTTCACTTGAAATACAGTCGATTCTCACTTTTGTGTAATACTCATATTTACTTACAGCTGCTAGCTAACTGTCAGAAAATTCATTTTTGAATATATATATATATATATATATATATATTCTTCTCACCGCTGCAGTTTTGTGTAGAAAATCAATTCTGTGTTCGCTAATCGGTATATTTTTACTTACACCCGCTAATCTAGTTGCCCGGAAAATACAGCTTGAAAAAGAGAATATTCCCGCCTCTGCGAGTTTGAGCATTGCGCCTCCCGTTAAACCAGGAGCTGATGTGGGACAATTCCCGCTTCATACTTGTAAGTATATATCTGGACTGCTCTATACAGGTTTATGTAAATATTGTTACAATGATTTCATGGCTACCTGTCCCCATTAACTTTTCAAATATTACGTATGATCATAGCTATGCGTCGCCGTTTAGCTTTTCCAATTTTGCGCCGTTTCGCGGCTAACCGCCACTTGTATCTTTTCTTTTAGATACGTCGCCTCTTCAACAACGAGTTTTGCACCGGCGTAATTACGACACTGAAGAGAATCAACCACAAAGAGCTAATATGGCGGTGCGAACAACATCTCTCTCGCCCATCTGTGTTGTGGATCGTGATGAATGCTACGCTGCACCAAAACAACCCGGGAATCCAAGCCCCAAGATTTCACATCAGAAATATACGAACGTTTCAAGAGAGAAACGTGCAGCGCCGAACGCTAGGCCCCGCATAACTCGGCCCGCCAATAGCACAGGCGCCATACCCCAAGTTACGCCTGAAAACAGAGAAATTGAACAGCTCTCCGAGGGTATGTGGTCACCCACAGAGCCCCTCAATATACCTGTGTGCCAGACTGTGCAATCTGCAGATACTGCTCTTGCAGACTTTTCTAGCGTTTTTGCCCCTGTATTACCTCTAAAGAAACGAACCGTATCCCGACGCCGTGTAGGTAGAAAGCAGAAAGTTGCTGTACATACACCTTACACAGGTCGTCCTTCGTGGGATGCTGACCATGTCAAAATGTTTACTGACATGTCTGCGCAGTACGCTCAAAGCAAACTCGCACAGATGGAACTAAAATCTTTCTGCGATACATATGAAAGACTGTTAAATGCGTGTCCAACACATGACATTACCGAGGAGCTGCGTGCTTTCAAACTAAATCACCCCTGATAAATCTAACTAAAGTCTTTTAAATCACATACAATGGTTGTCATTTTTCATAATATGTGCGTGTTGTGTGTTGTGTGTATTTGTCAGGCTCCGTCCTTTGTTCAGCGTGTCGTTATCAGATTCCGCAAAGATGCATTTGTCATCATTATGCTGTTAGCTAACTTAAAATTTGAGCTGTTGTTTTATTGTGAGAAATAATTACACTGTCATGTAAATACACGCCTAAGGTATACGCAGAATTATAGATGGCGTCGTCAGCTGGGAAATTAATTGAGAAACGAGTCCAGTGGTAACGCGCCGCGAGCTGCAGTAATTCAATATAAAATGACTATTTTCATCATGTGATAAAATAATGCAGAATTAAAGAAAGCTGGAATAATATATGTGGCTGTGTCAGCGCTAAAATAGAAAAATGTTAGTAATTCAATATAAAATGGCTATTTTCAGAATTTGACATTACCGCTTGCTATAGCGTTATTTTTATAAACATGTGTTATCCCCGAATCAAATTAACAATAGCAGACATGTTGTGTTATAAAAGCATAAATAAAACTGATAGAAATGCCCAAAGAGAAATGTTATCCCAGAATAATTAATATGATATTCTGCCATCTAGTGGCCGTGATGGGTAATTGGTTATGCTACACATTTCTCAAAGAAATGTCTTTGTAAGCCAACAACGAAATTTTACACAAAAAAACAAGAAAAACAGTAATACATGTGCAGCAGTAACTTAAAATGTGTTCCCAGAATCAAATTACCAATATCAAACATGTTGTGTTATAAATGCCTGAATAAAACTGATAGAAATACACAAAGAGTGCAGAAGTGTTATTTCTATAAAGATATATTGCCCGGTTTCTTATGTATGTCCAGTTATTTTCAACAAAACAAGGATAGAGTCAAATTATAGACAGCACATTCAAAGTGCATAAAGATAATAACATAAATAAGTCCTAAATGTCTATTTCTTGTGTGTGTGTGTGTGTGTGTGTGTGGGTTCTGTGTGTTTGTTGTGTGTGGTTCTGTGTTGTGTGCGTGTGTGTGTGTGTGTGTGTGTTTGTGCCTGTCTGACCGCGATTTTACACAAAAATATTAAAAGTCTGTATATGTTAGATGTCTTTGTATAAAAAGGAGTCAAATTATAGGCAGCACAGGCTCCTGTAAAATTAATAGGCACAAAGAGAAATGTTATCCCAGAATAATTAATATGATATTCTGCCATCTAGTGGCCGTGATGGGTAATTGGTTATGCTACACATTTCTCAAAGAAATGTCTTTGTAAGCCAACAACGAAATTTTACACAAAAAACAAGAAAAACAGTAATACATGTGCAGCAGTAACTTAAAATGTGTTCCCAGAATCAAATTACCAATATCAAACATGTTGTGTTATAAATGCCTGAATAAAACTGATAGAAATACACAAAGAGTGCAGAAGTGTTATTTCTATAAAGATATATTGCCCGGTTTCTTATGTATGTCCAGTTATTTTCAACAAAACAAGGATAGGGTCAAATTATAGACAGCACATTCAAAGTGCATAAAGATAATAACATAAATAAGTCCTAAATGTCTATTTCTTGTGTGTGTGTGTGTGTGTGTGTGTGTGTGGGTTCTGTGTGTTTGTTGTGTGTGGTTCTGTGTTGTGTGCGTGTGTGTGTGTGTGTGTGTGTTTGTGCCTGTCTGACCGCGATTTTACACAAAAATATTAAAAGTCTGTATATGTTAGATGTCTTTGTATAAAAAGGAGTCAAATTATAGGCAGCACAGGCTCCTGTAAAATTAATAGTGTAAAATTAATATGTGCTAAAATAATGTAGAATTAATGAAAGCTGTAATAATATATGGGAATGTGTCACTTTTATATTCGTATAAAACACAACGCTTCTTACATGACAATCAAACAACAAAAACAAATGAAATGTGTTATAAACCATGTGTAAAATAAATACACGACTAGGCTATATTTATAAACATGTGTTACCCCAGAATCAAGGCCACAATAACTTTTCTTTAAGCCGCTGACCCGCAGTTGGAACTAAAATCTTTCTGCGATACATATGAAAGACTGTTAAATGCGTGTGGGGCGAAGAAATATGTGTTACATGCGTAGTGAATTGCAAATATATTCTGAAGTGTATGGCATTTTGAGAAATGTGTGCGTGTTGTGTGCTGTGTGTATTTGTGTGTGTGTGTGAGTTCTGTATGTGTTGCGTGTTCTTTACAGAACCATAAACTTATAATAGCACAATGTTGATGCCGACAGCCGCGCACAGATGTATTTTTGCATTATTTCACAGTGACTGATGAGTACCGGATGCATGGTTGGTTGAGAAGCGCCCGTGGGTGCAGAAGTGTTTGTGGCCCGCATATTAATAAAGTACAAAAAATCCCTGACCTATGTGGTCAGCATATTAATAAAGTGCAAAAACATGATAACATAAGTCCTAAATGACTAATAACCGCATATTAATAAAGTGCAAAAACATGATAACATAAGTCCTAAATGCCTAATAATCGCATATTAATCATAAATAAGTTCTAAATGTCTATTTCTTGTGTGTTGTATGTTAATAAAGTGCAAAAATCACTGACCTATGTGGACCGCATATTAATAAAGTGCAAAAATCCCTGACCTATGTGGTCAGCATATTAATAAAGTGCAAAAACATGATAACATAAGTCCTAAATGCCTAATAATCGCATATTAATCATAAATAAGTTCTAAATGTCTATTTCTTGTGTGTTGTATGTTAATAAAGTGCAAAAATCACTGACCTATGTGGCCTGCATATTAATAAAGTGCAAAAAATCACTGACCTATGTGGTCAGCATATTAATAAAGTGCAAAAACATGATAACATAAGTCCTAAATGACTTTTATTCGTATAAAACACGCCGCTTCTTACTTGTGTTGTAACATTGGGTCATATTATAACTTGTGTTGTGACATTGGTGCATATCTCTTCTGTGTATATAAGGCAGCCACAAGGCTAAAACCTGCTACAATGTGAATAAACACAACTTGCAATGGCCTCAGTAGATAACAAATAACTTTGCAGATGCCATCTTCAGGACACAAAAAAGAGAAAGCAAATATCAATTCAGGTACAATACAAGTACAAATGTGTTATAAAACAAAGTTCTGCTTCACAAAGATCACCAAACAGCATGAGTTTGTACAAAAATATCTGACCCTCAGATAACACAGCTGTTTTCTGAGAAAGCTAATACAAAAAACAAATAACCTCAGATGCCATCTTCAGGACACAATAACTTTTCTGTTTGTGAGAATAAACATTTATGGGGTACGCAAATACAACAACAATTGCTTGACCTAGGTGCTATAAATTGACCTAGGTGTTATGAACCTCTGAACCGCAGTTAACCTAATTTAGATAATGTTCACCATTTAGTTAGTGTTCACCATTTACAAAAACAAATAGACAGCTTTAAGTTCTCCACTATATGAATACACTGCAAATACCCACAGCAGATTCTCTGTTTGGGAAAATAAACATTTAGTTAATGTTCACCATAGTGTTCAGTAGAGACACATATAAACAGCTTTAAGTTCTCCACTATATGAATACACTGTGAATAAAACAAAAGCTTACAGAATCAAACTCGGGGGTACGTATAAAATCTATTATAAAACAAATGAAAAAGGTGTTATAAACCACGTGTAAAATAAATACACGACTAGGCTATAATTATAAACATGTGTTATTCCACAAAATACGGGAATAATATCAAAACTACAACAAATTAAACTATATTAAACTATATCAAAAGGGGGAATCAAACAAGGAGGGACAGCTGGATACCAGCCGTCAGACAAGGGGAGGGGAGGGGTCCAGCCGTCAAACAAGGGGAGGGGAGGGGTTACACACTTTGATACACTTTGATAGGGGCGGGGCACCTGTCAGATTGAGTTTGACGAAACCTGGCTATTATACACTACTAGCATGAGTCGTAACCATACATCCATCGCTTTTACCCCCCAGCCCAAGTCTGGTAGCATGGCCAACCGCCTGCAGAACGCCCCGTCGTACCGTTTCCATGCAGACCCGCCGTGACACTTATATGAATTATAAATTAGATCTTGATAAATAAATAATTCGGAACAGCGTTCTGGGTGCTTTTGGCCCATGATGCAGCCGAGAACCGCGAAAGCCTGAAGCCAGTTATTCATCGTTTGAGCTATTTTTTGTTTGCTCCTATCTTGTAACCGTTCGCCTATCCTCCTTTCCTTGTCTATGGACTGTTGGTCGGCCGATAACAGTGACCATATATCTACGTAACCATTATCCCAAATTTTCTGCTTTGTCTCTAAGTCAACATGCGCTCCCAGTGGGCTAACTCCACAGAAAAATACATCCTTGTGCAGACTGGCTGCTTGGGTGGTGCTAGTGTCAGTTGGTACGCCTGGGCGAGTCAACTGCTGAACTACGGTCTTAATAGCGGCTGCCAGCTCGCTTTCTCCCACATTTTTTATTGTAGAGTGCTCACCGAAATCAAGGAACTCACCGCTGTCAGATGCAGGCAGAGTGTCTCTGGACGAAGGTACTCTGGCTCCCGCCGTGGCGCTGTCCTGGTGCTGGCCACCCGCCCAGGAGGATGAAGATGGCAGGCCAGCGGCCCGTGCCGCGGCACGGGGATGTTGTATGCCGCGTTGCGTTTGGTGCTGAGCATACCCTGGAGAGGGAGGTGCTCCGGCTTCTATTGTTTCGATGGTTCGGTGCCGGCTGGTGGACCGGGGAGGTATGTATGGTATGTCTCCCTGTGCGTCAGCCAAGGACGGAGCACGTGACGGATGAAATCTGTCGTGTGCTCGAGGATGAGAGGCTATTGGGGCTCCGATCTCTGCCTGGTCGGTAACGGGGGGTGTCAGTGTCTGTTCCCACCGGGTACCCACTCTGGGTGTCCGGTGAGACCGCCGTCTTTCGGCATGCAACCGGTACCGCCCGTTGTGACTCCCCGATGTGTCTGAACTGTCGGTTGTGGATGGCGAGCTCCATCTGGAGGAGCAGGATCGGTGGTGGCTCCTGTATGAGTGGTGTCGGCGACTGGAGTGGGAATGCCGACAGCTAGAGGGACAGCGAGGACGGTGGCAGGAATCTACTGATGAGGGTGAGGACGATCTGCGGCATCTATGCCTGCGATCGCCCTGTCTAGGGGTGGCGTTAGGTGCATTTCCCTCGGGAGTAGGGGGGACGTTACCTTGGCTATGGGGCGTGAGTGGTGGTGCAGGGGGTAGCGCCGGGGAAGGTGCGGTGACTGTTACGCTAGCACCGCAGGGTGAGCGCAAAAGGGCGGGGGCTGATAGGAAACTGCGATTTGCGTTTGGGACTATGGGGGTGTTGGCGGCGCATAATTTATTGCGGCTGTGCTAGTGCTTGGTGTGACTGTGTGCGTGTGTGGTGCGTACATTCCTGGCCGCGGAGCGTGCTGGCTGGTCCAGATAGACCAGTCATCACGCACCGCGGCCGTGTTCGTGGGTCTGGCCCCCGACTGCCCGCCCCCCCGCACAGGCAATGCCGATGTGCCTGTTGGGGGACGTGGCGGGCCAGGAGTGGGCTGGCCAGAGGTCCACGGTGGTGCAGTCCTGGTGTGGCAGGGGATGCTGCAGCACTCCGTGGAGGGACATGGCTCGGGGGGCTAGTGAGCGGTGTCTGTGAGGCACCCCCCCAATCTATTTGGCGGGTTGGGACCCCACAGGCTAAAGCTGCGCTGCTGCTGCTTCCCGGGGAGTAAGTGGGCGGGGCTTGGCGGTCCCATACCGGCATCAGGGAGGGGAGGCTCCCTGATGCTGTAGGGGACCCGCGGTGTGCCTGGGCTGGCTGCCCATGCTGCCCCCTGGTCCTCTTGAGCGGCTGGCGCGCCGCCGAGGACGCCAAGGCAGCGGGCGGCCCCCTGCCTGTCCCTTCAATGCCATGGGCCTGCTGAGAGGAAGTGGTGCCGGAAGTGGGCATGTCCCGCCCGGCCCGCAGTGCTCTCTGGGAGACAGGGCGGGCCTGAACAGGGTGAAAGGGTGGGGGTTCAAATAAGCGCAGTGGGCCCCGGGTTTCAGAGCGGGGACAGGAAGTGATCGGGGCCCGGACGAGCTCGGAGTATGGCGCAGTCACCTGGCACCGGCGGGCAGCGGAGCCCGAAGCAAGCGCTAAGACGTCCGCCGCGCATCCCGGAGCCACACGTGGGGCAGAAGCATGGCGACTTGGCAGCGCCGGCTCCCCTCTAACACGCAGGCGCACGGGAGGATGGGAGGAACGCCCCGAGCGTCTACCTTGTGGCACCACTGCGCCCCGGTCAGCCAGAGCGCCGGGGGCTGGTAGCAGGAGCCCCGGAGGACCGGGGTCTGCAGAGGCCAGGGCCGATACCATGGGCAGGTGAGTGGGGGTTAGCTGCGCTGGGGAGACAGGAGAGGACGAGGCCCCAGGAGAGGGGGTGTGCAGGGACGGAGCCCTGGGGGAGGACGGGGAGGCTAGGGGTTTAGGAGAGGGCACAGGAAGGTGAGCACCCAGACCAGGATTAGGGGATCGCAGCCATTGCTCACCTTCCTGTGCAGCTCCCTGCTGTAGGACCTCAACCGTAGGGGCAGCCATGGTGGTCAGGAGATCTGGGACAACAGCTTCCAAGGGTCAGCTGGGGAGAAAGAGGGAGAACCTGGCCCCGTCACTAGAATTTAACCCCTGAGGGTGTGGCCTGACTCCCCTCCTCTCCCCGGCGGGTCCGCTGGGCGTCCCAATCATGACCTCACCTGGGGAGGTAGTGGGAGGGGGGGAATTGGGCACTGCACAGATTTCCCCTCTAGCTATCCCTTAGGGGCTCTGCAGTCAGAGGCACGCACCTTATACAGTACCGTGCCTACCAGTCTCTGTGTTGTCCATGTAGAATGGACAGCACACTGACCTAATGATGATCTATTGCCAAGTCTGATTGCTACAGGATCAGAACCACCATCAATACATAAATACATAACCAAGTTCAGTACAGCGATCAATTGCAGTGTCCGGTCAGCCTCATATACAATTGCTTTATATGTACGTACAACTCCTAGTTTGTCCTTAAAGGGAACCTGTCACCCCCAAAATGGAAGTTGAGCTAAGCCCACCGGCATCATGGGCTTATCCACAGCATTCTGTAATGCTGTAGCTAAGCCCCCGATGTATCCTGAAAGATGAGAAAGAGAGGTTATATTATACTCATCCAGGGGCAGTCCCACTGCGGTCCGGTCCAGTGGGCGTCACGGTCCAGTCCAGGGCTTTCCATCTTCATAGGATGACGTCCTCTCTGACCTTTCCCAGCACCTGCGCACTGCAGTACTTTGCTCTGCCCTCAACAGGGCAGACAAAGTGCGCCGGAGCTGCAGTGTGAAGACAAGAAGAGGACATCATCATATGAAGATGGGAGGCCCCGGACCGGACCTCGATGCCTATCGGACCGGACCGCAGCAGGACCGCCCCTGGGTGAGTATAATCTAACCTCTTTTTCTCATCTTTCATGATACATCGGGGGCTTATCTACAGCTTTACAGAATGCAGTAGATAAGCCACTGATGCCGGTGGGCTTAGCTCAACTTCCATTTTGGGGGTGACAGGTTCCCTTTAACAATAGTAAGGGGATACTGGGAGTTGATGTTACCAGCCATCATCACACTGCAGGCTATGCAGGGACCACATTACTGATTAGATACAGAGATTAGCAAAACTAAAAACTTAAAAGGAACCTGACAGTAGGATTTACCCCTATTAACTAATTACAGTGCTGCATTTGTCATTAAATGCTGATTTCTAGCAACTCCGATGTTAAGTGCATGATATCGACTTGTTGGGATGGACTTTTATGCTTAAAAACTTTTTTGCTAAAGGCAACAACATTTTGGCATCTTAATATATGTGAATTACTAAAACATATTATGACTATGTATACCCACAGCAAAGACAAGTCTCTGGCAAACAAACTAAAAGCAAATGATGTGATGTTAAATAGCTGATATACGTCTAAGATCAGCTGTTGTGTAAAGAAGTACTGGAGCTTCTGCCTCCAGCCCCTTCAGCAAAGAAGTTTTTAAGCATAAACTGAAATATTTTCCATTTGTGTGCATATCCTTTGTATCTACTATATAATAGTCTAAGGGTCACGTCCGTCTTTCTGTCACCGGTCTGTCATGGAAATCCAAGTCGCTGATTGGTCGCGGCAAAACAGCCACGAACAATCAGCGACGGGCACAGTCCGGAAGAAAATGGCCGCTCCTTACTCCCCGCAGTCAGTGCCCGGCGCCCGCATACTCCCCTCCAGTCACCGCTCACACAGGGTTAATGACGGCGGTAACAGACCGCGTTATGCCGCGGGTAACGCACTCCGTAACCGGTGCTATTAACCCTGTGTGTCCCCAACTTTTTACTATTGATGCTGCCTATGCGGCATCAATAGTAAAAAAATTTAATGTTGAAAATAATAAAAAAACAAAAAACCTGCTATTCTCACCCTCCGTAGTCTGCCGAGCCACACACCCCTGCCGCCATCTTCCGTTCCCGGCGATGCATTGTGAAATTACCCGAAAGACTTAGCGGTCTCGCGAGTGTTATATACTACGTGGCTGCTATATACTGCGTGGGCTGTGCTATATATTACGTGGCCAGTGCTATATACTGCGTGGGCTGTGTTATATAGTACGTGGCTGTGTTATATACTGCGTGGCCACTGTTATATATTGCGTGACCTGTATTAACGCATCGGGTATTCTACAATATGTATGTATATAGCAGCCACATAGTATATAGCACAGGCCATGTAGTATTTGTCTGCTATATACTACATGGCTCCTATAGACTACGTGGCCTGTGCTATATACTATGTGGCTGCTATATCTAATATATAATTGCCTAGAATACTACTTCCTGCAATTTGTGCCAACTTCCGTGGCTTTGTCCGGAGCTAATGTCCGGAGCTAATGTCCGGAGCTAATGTCCTGAGCTAATGTCCGGAGCTAATGTCCGGAGCTAATGTCCGGAGATAAGTGACGTCAACAGTGTCCAGTGTCTGATTGGTTGCCGCCTGCTGCGAGCGACCAATCAGAAACGTGCCGTACTGTGACACACTCCGCCCGCCATTTTGGTGTGATTTTTGAATTTTTACCTCACAGCAAGTTTCTACTGCGTGGAGGCGGGCCCAGTGACGTTGCTCTTCAAGCTCCTGCCGAATTTCGTCAAAAAAATGATAATACCATTTACCAAAACTATATATATTTAGTTGTGAAGTGGTTCAGTGACATTTTCACACCAATTTTGAACTTTTGTTTGGTGTTTTCTCCATATACTGCCTATTATTTTTGTTCTTTCTTACTATTATTTATTAATTGTATTATTCTTACATTTGAATAAATAAAGTATATATGGATTCTAGACTCCCGATTCTTTAGAATCGGGCTGCCATCTAGTAAATACATAAATACATATTCTAGAATACCCCATGCATTAGAATCGGGCCACCATCTAGTGTCTTATAAATGCACAGGCACTTTGTATCTTTGAAATATATTGCCATCTTGTGGCTAATCATAATAATGACATCCGTGAATATAGAATGATTGTCCTATAGTAGGGGTACAAATATTTATTTATTCTTATCTGTTGATAGTAATATAATTATTATATACCTTGCTGCTATTGATATGTCATGTGAGTCTTATTGCCTTGTAAATTCCAGTACCTATTCCAGAAATTTTTTTAACCCCTTCATGACCGGAGGTTTTTTCGTTTTTGCGTTTTCATCTTTTGCTCCCCTTCTTCCCAGAGCCAAAACTTTTTTTTATTTTTCATTCAATGTGGCCATGTGAGGGCTTGTTTTTTGCGGGACAAGTTGTACTTTTGAACAGCACCATTGGTTTTAACATATCATGTACTGGAAAACGGGAATAAAATTCCAAGTGCAGTGAAATTGCAAAGAAAGTGCAATCCCACAGATCTTTTTGTTTTGCTTTTTTACTATGTTCACTAAATGCTAAAACTGACCTGCCATTATGATTCTCCAGGTCATTAAGAGTTCATAGACATCAAACATGTATAAGTTCTTTTTTATTTAAGTGGTGAAAAAAATTCCAACCTTTAAAATAAAAAAAAAATTGTCCCATTTCCAATAACCGTAGTGTTTCCATTTTTTGTGATTTCAGGTTGGATGACGGCTTATTTTTTGCGCACCGAGTTGACGTTTTTAATGATACCATTTTGGTGCAGATACGATCTTTTGATTGCCCGTTGTTGCATTAATGCAATGTCGTGGTGACCAAAAAAACGCAATTCTGGCATTTTGACTTTTTTTTTCCTGCTATGCCATTTAGCGATCAGGTTAATCTTTTTTTTTATTGATAGATTGGGCAATTCTGAACGTGGTGATACCAAATATGTGTACGTTTTATTGTTTAATTTTGAATTGGGTGAAAGCGGGGTGCTTTGAACATTATATATATATATATATATATATATATATATATATATATATATATATATATATATATATATATATATATATATAGACAGTGCCTTGCAAAAGTATTCGGCTCCCTGGACCGCACTGCGGATTTCCTGCGGAATTACCGCGGGTTTCCCACAATTTTTTTTGCAGATTTTGTGCAGATTCCACCTGCGGATTCCTATTATGGAATCCGCACAAAGAATTGACATGCTGCAGAATAAACAACGCTACGTTTCGGCGCGTTTTTTTGCGCAGCATGTGCACTGCGGATTTTGTTTTCCATAGGTTTACATGGTACTGTAAACTCATGGAAAACAGCTGCGAATCCACAGCGGCTAATCCGCTGCTGATCCGCAGCATGTGCACATAGCCTAAAGGGGCCCATTAATATTACGCGCCCCACCTTTCAGTTTTTGAATTTCCACAAAAATTTAAAATAACCAATAAATTTGGTTCAACTTCACAATTGTGTTTCACTTGTTGTTGATTCTTCACCACAAATTTACATTTGGCATCTTTATGTTTGAAGCATGATATGTGGGAAAAGGTTGAAAAGTTCCAGGGAGCCAAATACTTTTGCAAGCCACTGTATTTTTTATATTTTTAAAAATATATTTTTTTTCACTTTTGGCATGCTTCAATAGTGTCCATGGGAGACTTGAAGATGCCATAACCCGATCAGCTCTGCTACATAGAGGCGATGGTCAGATCGCCTGTATGTAGCAGAATTACTCACTTGCTATGAGCGCCGACCACCGGGCAGCGCTCATAGCAAGCAGGCAGTGACAACCATAGAGGTCTGCAGGAAACCTCTGATTGTCATGCCAACCCATCATTGACCCATGATCATGTGATGGGGTCACCGATGGGCGTTTTTTACAGCGCACTTGCCGGAAGCGCGTGTTAAATGCCGCTGTCAGTTTGACAGCGGCATTTAACAGGTTAACAGCTGCAGGAGGATCGTGATTCATGTTCAAAACAGCCAACATGTGCCGGAAAAGATGTGGGCTCAGCGCCCAGGCCCACATCAAAGGGAGGGTGTCCGACATTGGCGTATTATTACTCCCAATGTCAGAAAGGGGTCAAACTAAATTTTTTTAATAATATATGTAAAATAAACATTATGTTTTAACTGTTTTTACTTGTCACTTCTAATTTTTTACTCTTGGTTGTTAATTTTAGACATCCATGGCAAATATCTGTGATCAATATGTTCCAACTAGAATAATGTTGGGCAATTTGGAATTTGTGGACATCTCCTATTCTAAATTACCGGTTACCCTATAAGTTGCATTTACATTGTAGCCGATAATCAGCAAGCAAATATCGGCATATCTTAACAGACTGTCAATCACCCAATATACCAGCAAAATGTTCGTTCACATAGGGAAACATTTTTTATGCTTGCTCAAAGTGAACCTGCCAGCAGGATCTTGCCAAGTTACCTACAGACATTGTCAGGTTCGCAGTGTTAAACTGATTCAAATTATACCTGGGGTAAAGAAATCTGTCTTGTGGTTCTTGTGTAATCAGTGTTAGAAATTTTCAGCTAATGATATGCTCATGCTCTGGGGCAGGACTGTAGGCAGAAGCTTATCTTCCTGCTCTTAGCCAGTGAAGCCAAGAAGAGACCTGCCCACAGGCCGTCCTGAAACATAAACAGTCTGTCTCTATGATGAGGAACATGTTTCTGCTTCGGGGCAGCCTGTGGGAAGGTCTTTAATTTTTTTCGCTAGCTTAGATAAGACTGTGTCTGTAGGTTACCTGGCAAAATCTTGCTGACAGGTTCACTCTAAATATCATTGTTCTCGGCAGCAAATCGTTCTGTGTCAACATGTGAGGCTGAGAACAATGCTATTCTATGCATGCTGAATTATCATATTAACCTCTTAGTGACTGAGCCAGTTTTGACCTTAATGACCAATGTGTCATTTTATGTGCTAATAAAAATCTGGAACGCTTCCACAGATCCCACTGATTCTGAGAACGTTTTTTCATGACATATTGTACTTCATACCAACGTATTGAAGTGAAGGACAGGATCCAATCCAGGTGAAGACAAGAAACACTTTATTGTGCCATATGTGCAACATTTCAACCTCAGGGGGTCTTTGTCAAGCATACATAATGATCAATATGACGGCCTTATATAGGAAGTAGATCACCACCACCTGGCAGGTCCGCCCACAAAATTTACATATATATTAGCTGGTGATCATAATGACAATAAAAAATGTGTAAACTGTGTGACATACATAGTTAAAAATACATTACAGTATTACTACAATCCCCTATTGTGGATAATACCTTTTATAATCATCATAGCAAGCACATGTAAAAGGTCTACATGTGCTTGCTATTATGATTATGAAAGGTATTATCCACAATAGGGGATTGTAGTAATACTGTAATGTATTTTTAACTATGTATGTCACACAGTTTACACATTTTTTATTGTGATTATGATCACCAGCTAATATATATGTAAATTTTGTGGGCGGACCTGCTAGGTGGTGGTGATCTACTTCCTATATAAGGCCGTCATATTGATCATTATGTATGCTTGACAAAGACCCCCTGAGGTTGAAACGTTGCACATATGGCACAATAAAGTGTTTCTTGTCTTCACCTGGATTGGATGCTGTCCTTCACTTCAATACGTTGGTATGTACCTCTCCACTTGGATCCTGTGGAGTTAGGACGAGCAACCATTTTATGCTGCAGTAGTGCTGTCGGCCGCCATTGCATTATTTGGATATTGTACTTCATATTACCCGGGATAGTGAACACCTGAGAAAGCTGACGCCTCCCAGTCATAGATTGGCTAGCCAAGCTGTCAGTAAACACACTAACAGCTCAGCACGGCCAGAACCAGACTGGATGGTCATGCTGTTAATCAAAGTACTGACAGCTTCAGCACGCCCCTGTACGAGACTCAATCTGTACACTGCTGCACCCACACAGTGTCCTCATTCTGTCCCTCAATCTGTATACTGCTCCCCCAATACAGTGTCCTCATACTGTCCCTCAATCTGGACACTGCTGCACCCACACAGTGTCCTCATTCTGTCCCTCAATCTGGACACTGCTCTCCCCATACAGTGTCCTCACACTGTCCCACAATCTGTACACTGCTGCACCCACACAGTGTCCTCACACTGTCCCTCAGTCTGTACACTGCTCCATCCATATGGTGTCCTCACACTGAACAAAGTTTCAAACCAACAGTAAGGCTGCGGTCACATGGCCGTCGATTCTCTTATGCAAGAAAATCAAGCCAATTATGCAAATGATGCTTGGCTCAAACTCTGACAAAGTTTGATTCTACTGTGGTCCTATTCCCTTACATGAGAGAATCAGAGCACAGTTGAGGATAAGACAGAAACTAATTACTCCATCTTCTCCATTGCCGGCATCCGTGGTAATCGACTGCACTTGGATAACTGTTATGAAAGGTAATTCAGTACCACAATGGACATAGAGGTCAGCGCACATACAGTGACCTGGCAATAACCCAAAAAACAAGAACGAGCTCTGAGACGTGGGAACTCTGTTGACCGCAATCCCTAATCCTCTCCAACCACACTAAAGGCAGCCGTGGATTGCGCCTAACGCTCCCTATGCAACTCGGCACGGCCTGAGAAACTAGCTAGCCTGAAGATAGAAAATAAGCCTACCTTGCCTCAGAGAAATATCCCCAAAGGAAAAGGCAGCCCCCACATATAATGACTGTGAGTTAAGATGAAAAGACACACGTAGAGATGAAATAGATTTAGCAAAGCGAGGCCCAAATTTCTGAACAGAGCGAGGATAGGAAAGGTAACTTTGCGGTCAACACAAAACCCTACAAAAACCACGCAAAGGGGGCAAAAAGACCCTCTGTACCGAACTAACGGCACGGAGGTACACCCTCTGCGTCCCAGAGCTTCCAGCAAGCAGGAAAAAACAAATAGACAAGCTGGACAGAAAAAAACAGCAACAAATAGCAAAGAATAACTTAGCTATGCAGAGCAGCAGGCCACAGGAACGATCCAGGAGGAGACAGGTCCAATACTAGAACATTGACTGGAGGCCAGGATCAAAGCACTAGGTGGAGTTAAATAGAGCAGCACCTAACGACTTCACCATATCATCTGAGAAAGGAAACTCAGAAGCCGCAGTACCACTTTCCTCCACCAACGGAAGCTCACAGAGAGAACCAGCCGAAGTACCACTTGTGACCACAAGAGGGAGCTCTGCCACAGAATTCACAACAGTACCCCCCCTTGAGGAGGGGTCATCGAACCCTCACCAGAGCTCCCAGGACGACCAGGATGAGCCATATGAAAGGCACGAACAAGATCGGGAGCATGGACATCAGAGGCAAAGACCCAGGAATTATCTTCCTGAGCATAACTCTTCCACTTAACCAGATACTGGAGTTTCCGTCTAGAAACACGAGAATCCAAAATCTTCTCCACAATATACTCCAACTCCCCCTCCACCAAAACCAGGGCAGGAGGATTAACAGATGGAACCACGGGTGCCACGTATCTCCGCAACAATGACCTATGGAATACGTTATGTATGGAAAAAGAATCTGGAAGGGTCAGACGAAAAGACACAGGATTAAGAACCTCAGAAATCCTATACGGACCAATAAAACGAGGTTTAAACTTAGGAGAGGAAACCTTCATAGGAATATGACGAGAAGATAACCAAACCAAGTCCGCAACCCGAAGTCGGGGACCCACACAGCGTCTGCGATTAGCAAAACGTTGAGCCTTCTCCTGGGACAAGGTCAAATTGTCCACTACATGAGTCCAAATCTGCTGCAACCTGTCCACCACAGTATCCACACCAGGACAGTCCGAAGACTCAACCTGCCCTGAAGAGAAACGAGGATGGAAACCAGAGTTGCAGAAAAACGGTGAAACCAAGGTAGCCGAGCTGGCAAGATTATTAAGGGCGAACTCAGCCAAAGGCAAAAAGGACACCCAGTCATCCTGATCAGCAGAAACAAAGCATCTCAGATATGTTTCCAAGGTCTGATTGGTTCGTTCGGTCTGGCCATTAGTCTGAGGATGGAAAGCCGAGGAAAAAGACAAGTCAATGCCCATCCTACCACAAAAGGCTCGCCAAAACCTCGAAACAAACTGGGAACCTCTGTCAGAAACGATATTCTCTGGAATGCCATGTAAACAAACCACATGCTGGAAAAACAATGGCACCAAATCAGAGGAGGAAGGCAATTTAGACAAGGGTACCAAATGGACCATCTTAGAGAAGCGATCACAGACCACCCAAATGACTGACATCTTTTGAGAGACGGGAAGATCTGAAATAAAATCCATAGAGATATGTGTCCAAGGTCACTTCGGGACCGGCAAGGGCAAAAGCAACCCACTGGCACGAGAACAGCAGGGCTTAGCCCGAGCACAAATCCCACAGGACTGCACAAAAGTACGCACATCCCGTGACAGAGATGGCCACCAAAAGGATCTAGCCACTAACTCTCTGGTACCAAAGATTCCAGGATGACCAGCCAACACCGAACAATGAACCTCAGAGATAACTTTATTCGTCCACCTATCAGGGACAAACAGTTTCTCCGCTGGGCAACGATCAGGTTTATCAGCCTGAAATTTTTGCAGCACCCGCCGCAAATCAGGGGAGATGGCAGACACAATTACTCCCTCTTTGAGGATACCCGCCGGCTCAGATACACCCGGAGAGTCGGGCACAAAACTCCTAGACAGAGCATCCGCCTTCACATTTTTAGAGCCCGGAAGATATGAAATCACAAAGTCAAAACGGGCAAAAAACAACGACCAACGAGCTTGTCTAGGATTCAACCGCTTGGCGGACTCGAGATAAGTCAAGTTCTTATGATCAGTCAAGACCACCACGCGATGCTTAGCTCCTTCAAGCCAATGACGCCACTCCTCGAATGCCCACTTCATGGCCAGCAACTCTCGATTGCCCACATCATAATTTCGCTCAGCAGGCGAAAACTTCCTGGAAAAGAAGGCGCATGGTTTCATCACCGAGCAATCAGAACTTCTCTGCGACAAAACAGCCCCTGCTCCAATCTCAGAAGCATCAACCTCGACCTGGAACGGAAGCGAAACATCTGGTTGACACAACACAGGGGCAGAAGAAAAACGACGCTTCAACTCTTGAAATGCTTCCACCGCAGCAGAAGACCAATTGACCACATCAGCACCTTTCTTGGTCAAATCGGTCAATGGTTTAGCAATACTAGAAAAATTGCAGATGAAGCGACGATAAAAATTAGCAAAGCCCAGGAACTTTTGCAGACTTTTCAGAGATGTCGGCTGAGTCCAATTATGGATGGCTTGGACCTTAACAGGGTCCATCTCCATAGTAGAAGGGGAAAAGATGAACCCCAAAAATGAAACCTTCTGGACACCAAAGAGACACTTTGATCCCTTCACAAACAAAGAATTAGCACGCAGGACCTGAAACACCGTTCTGACCTGCTTCACATGAGACTCCCAATCATCCGAGAAGATCAAAATGTCATCTAAGTACACAATCAGGAATTTATCCAGGTACTCTCGGAAGATGTCATGCATAAAGGACTGAAACACTGATGGAGCATTGGCAAGTCCGAATGGCATTACTAGATACTCAAAATGGCCCTCGGGCGTATTAAATGCAGTTTTCCACTCATCGCCTCGCTTAATACGCACAAGATTATACGCACCACGAAGATCTATCTTGGTGAACCAACTAGCCCCCTTAATGCGAGCAAACAAATCAGATAATAATGGCAAAGGGTACTGAAATTTAACCGTGATCTTATTTAGAAGGCGGTAATGTATACAAGGTCTCAGTAAACCATCCTTCTTGGCTACAAAAAAGAACCCTGCTCCTAATGGCGACGATGACGGGCGAATATGCCCCTTCTCCAAAGACTCCTTCACATAACTCCACATAGCGGCGTGCTCAGGCACAGATAAATTAAACAGTCGACCTTTTGGGAATTTACTACCAGGAATCAAATCGATAGCACAATCACAATCCCTATGCGGAGGTAGGGTATCGGACTTGGGCTCATCAAATAAATCCCGGTAATCAGACAAGAACTCAGGAACCTCAGAAGGGGTGGATGACGAAATAGTCAGAAATGGGACATCACCATGTACCCCCTGACAACCCCAGCTGGACACAGACATGGATTTCCAATTTAATACTGGATTATGGACTTGTAGCCATGGCAACCCCAACACGACCACATCATGCAGATTATGCAACACCAGAAAGCGAATAACCTCCTGATGTGCAGGAGCCATGCACATGGTCAGCTGGGTACAGTACTGAGGCTTATTCTTGGCCAAAGGCATAGCATCAATTCCTCTCAATGGAATAGGACACTGCAAGGGCTCCAAGAAAAACCCACAACGCCTGGCATACTCCAAGTCCATCAAATTCAGAGCAGCACCTGAATCCACAAATGCCATGACAGAATAAGATGACAAAGAGCAGATCAAAGTAACGGACAAAAGAAATTTTGACTGTACTGTACCAATGGTGGCAGACCTAGCGAACCGCTTAGTGCGTTTAGGACAATCAGAGATAGCATGAGTGGAATCACCACAGTAGAAACACAGCCCATTCTGACGTCTGTGTTCTTGCCGTTCAACTCTGGTCAAAGTCCTATCGCACTGCATAGGCTCAGGTTTATGCTCAGATAATACCGCCAAATGGTGCACAGATTTACGCTCACGCAAGCGTCGACCGATCTGAATGGCCAAAGACATAGACTCATTCAGACCAGCAGGCATAGGAAATCCCACCATGACATCCTTAAGGGCTTCAGAGAGACCTCTTCTGAAAATAGCCGCGAGCGCACCTTCATTCCACTGAGTGAGTACAGACCACTTTCTAAATTTCTGACAATATACCTCTATCTCATCCTGACCCTGACACAGAGCCAGCAAATTCTTCTCTGCCTGATCCACTGAATTAGGCTTTTCGTACAGCAATCCGAGCGCCAGGAAAAACGCATCAATATTACTTAATGCAGGATCCCCTGGCGCAAGGGAAAATGCCCAGTCCTGAGGATCGCCACGCAAAAAAGAAATAACAATTCTCACTTGTTGAACTGGATCACCAGAGGAGCGAGGTTTCAAGGCCAGAAACAGTTTGCAATTATTTTTGAAATTCACAAACTTGGCTCTATCACCATAAAACAAATCAGGAATAGGAATTCTTGGTTCTAACATAGGCTTCTGAACCACTCAAATGTCTAGGGGAAAAAAAAGGCGAAACATAGTGCAGAGAAAAAAAAAATGGTCTCAGAACTTCTTTTTTCCCTCTATTGAGAATCATTAGTACTTTGGGCCTCCAGTACTGTTATGAAAGGTAATTCAGTACCACAATGGACATAGAGGTCAGCGCACATACAGTGATCTGGCAATAACCCAAAAAACAAGAACGAGCTCTGAGACGTGGGAACTCTGTTGACCGCAATCCCTAATCCTCTCCAACCACACTAAAGGCAGCCGTGGATTGCGCCTAACGCTCCCTATGCAACTCGGCACGGCCTGAGAAACTAGCTAGCCTGAAGATAGAAAATAAGCCTACCTTGCCTCAGAGAAATATCCCCAAAAGGAAAAGGCAGCCCCCACATATAATGACTGAGTTAAGATGAAAAGACACACGTAGAGATGAAATAGATTTAGCAAAGCGAGGCCCAACTTTCTGAACAGAGCGAGGATAGGAAAGGTAACTTTGCGGTCAACACAAAACCCTACAAAAACCACGCAAAGGGGGCAAAAAGATCCTCCGTACCGAACTAACGGCACGGAGGTACACCCTCTGCGTCCCAGAGCTTCCAGCAAGCAGGAAAAAACAAATAGACAAGCTGGACAGAAAAAAACAGCAACAAATAGCAAAGAATAACTTAGCTATGCAGAGCAGCAGGCTACAGGAACGATCCAGGAGGAGACAGGTCCAATACTAGAACATTGACTGGAGGCCAGGATCAAAGGACTAGGTGGAGTTAAATAGAGCAGCACCTAACGACTTCACCATTCACCTGAGGAAGGAAACTCAGAAGCCGCAGTACCACTTTCCTCCACCAACGGAAGCTCACAGAGAGAATCAGCCGAAGTACCACTTGTGACCACAAGAGGGAGCTCTGCCACAGAATTCACAACAGATAACTGCAGTGCAGTCTGATGTTTCACACACATCCATAGACTTGTATGGGTGCGCGTGATCCAAATATCATAGCCACTCACTCACAGCATGCTGTGATTATTTGATTGTTTTCTCATGCCAATTCAGAAGGAGAAAACAATCGTAGATCTGCCCTGCCCCATAGTGTAACATTGCGAAGAGTGCTAAAACATCAGGAAGCACTCGGGCCATGTTATAAGCCAGTGTGAGTGTATCCTTACTTGTAACTTCATGTCCCTTGAGGAAGGAAGTGCATTACTTCCGAAACGCACGTCGGGGAGGGTGGGAGCCCACACGCGCCTGGTCTATACACCATTTGGTAAGGTCACCCTAACATGTTGCTATGTTATTATATTGATTATGCTGATTGGGCTGCGCACTTGCGCTGGTGACCGTCTATCATCATGTGTGTTCTCTCACCTTTGATGTTGTAAGTGTGCTGTGCCGCTTTTTCCTGCTTTGCCCCTGTCTTTTTCCTGTACATGTAGATTTTAATATAAGTTTTTTCTATTTTGTGTACTCTGTGGACATTTCCACCATTTTTTCTATGTGGTTGCTTATAGTATGGTCTGGTGGGTCCTGATTGTCCCATTACTTGGTTGTGGGGGCCTCGCATTCACTATGTGTAACTACGGTAATTATCTTCCATCATTATGAGGTGTTCCTCCAACTTGGTGCGCTTTTCAGTCTGTTACTACTTGGAGTAAGATTTGTAGAGTAGCTAACGGCACTGCTCATCGTGAATGTGACTGGTGTGGGTCGTCATGTCAGGCCAAGACTCCATTGTGCCTTAGCTCTGCCCACTTTGTAAGAGCTGGGGCGAGAATGGTGTACACACGCGAAAAGTTGCTTTTTTGGGCAACCTCGGGATTGCACAATATAATGCAACTCTTTAAAGCTTTTTTTGCCAGAAATCTGGCAAATAAAGATCTAATGAGTTGCCCTCATTGTGTGAATCCAGCCCAACTGAGCTGCATATAACAATGTCTAATTTCTATGATATTAAATTACTGGAGGAAAATGATCAGTGAAAATCATAAACTTTATTCTATCTAAGAAAACTAACGTCCAGGTAAAATATGGTAAACAGGTTCTTCCATATATTACATTCCACTTTTTACATGTAAGCAGGGCTAGTGTTACATGAGTTATTCATATATTGTCACTTTGTTATATCTGATAGAACAAAACGTCCAATCTTTGACATTTTTTTCTTAGTCTTTTGAGGCAAGGCAGGCATCAATATATCTGTATCTGATACATTGACAGAATGAAGTGGTGGAATGTCTAATCCGTTGCCTGTTGTGTCAATTACCTTGGGTCCAATAAAAAAGAAGCAGGGTCCAAATGGAGTTTTCACTCTCCAGTACGAATTTTTGCTGTTCCAGTACACAGCATAACTTTCAATATCAGTTCTAAAAACCCAGTGTTGAAAGCCACAATCCTCCCTTTGAAGCCCCCAGATTTTGGGGGGTGAATCAGAAGTAAATGCGTGGAAAATCCGCTCCCATATCATCTTTAATGGCCAACAGGCCTCTTTAAATTCTGGCATTATTCTTAAATACGACTCATTATTGATTACTGCCATTGATTCTTCTTTCCTCAATGTCTTCTGAAGTAAAGAAGAAGATTGTTATAGTGGACTGGAGATCAATCTGGAACAGAAGACAAAATTCATATTAAAACATTTCCAAATCATGGAGAATCATCCAGTGCGCATTCATGCCATTTCAAATCTTCTTTTAATCGAATATGCAGCCAATCAAATTCAAGGAAAACCACATTATACATCAGTCAAAAGCCTCTCACACGGTCAAATCAGATCTCATGCTTTCCACTGAGGAAGGGCAACACACCGAAACATGTCTGCAAATTAGGATTCTGGTTTGGCTTTTATCCCAAATCATGTGACAAGGCTCATTGAAGGGTCATTATTTACTTTTTGGATTGCTACTTCCAATAGGTCGCACTAGAGTTTAAATCCTCTTCTCTGAAGAGAAAATTTGCACCCTAAAGGTACCGTCACACTAAGTGACGCTGCAGCGATACCGACAACGATCCGGATTGCTGCAGCGTCGCTGTTTGGTCGCTGGAGATCTGTCACACAGACAGCTCTCCAGCGACCAACGATCCCGAGGTCCCCGGTAACCAGGGTAAACATCGGGTTACTAAGCGCAGGGCCGCGCTTAGTAACCCGATGTTTACCCTGGTTACCATCGTTAAAGTAAAAAAAACAACCGCTACATACTTACCTACCGCTGTCTGTCCTCGGCGCTCTGCTTCTCTGGTCTGGCTGTGAGCGCCGGGCAGCCGGAAAGCAGAGCACAGCGGTGACGTCACCGCTCTGCTTTCCGGCCGCTGTGCTCACAGCCAGACCAGAGAAGCAGAGCGCCAATTCACATAAATGCATATAACTTCAGTGGATATTATCAGTGACCAGTTTACACCAGTTCAAAGCAATACATATCACATGGCTTTAGATTTGCAGTCCCTAAACAGGCCAGACTTCCCTTGTCCAGTTTCCCTGGGCGACCGCACGCCATCTCACAGTCTCTGTATGTCTCCATACACACAGCCTCATATGTTGCAGACACTACACACGCCAGCCCTGCTCTGACTAGTTCTCGTGGATGTCCTGCATCGCTGTATCAGTCTCTTTGCAGACTCTTTACTTACACAGTTGTACACAGTTCAGGATATCCTCCGGATAGCAGCCGGGCACCACATCCACCTGTTTGCAATCATTGCACATGCTAGTCCTCTTTCGGGTACAGGACATCCACCTCCGGGCACAGGATTGTCCACATCCGACTCCTACGGGCATAGGACATCCACCTCCAGGCACAGGACTGTCCACATCCGAGTCCTACGGGCACAGGACATCCACCTCCGTGCACAGGACTGTCCACATCCGACTCCTTCGGGTACAGGACATCCACCTCCGGGTACAGGACATCCACCTCCGGGCACAGGACTGTTCACATCCAAGACCAGTACCATGGACGACTTGCATCTCTGTGTACGCTGCGGGTGCCAGGCTATTCATGTGCCCTGGGTGCTGGCTCTGCTGGCCTCCATGCACTCTGCAGACCAGCACACACCAGACTGACACTGACGTGCATCTCGCACACCTGGCCTGACACACCCATACCCCTTACTGCAGGGTTTTTGAACACACACAAACCTGTGGCCTTCAGCCACCTGGAAAACCCGGACCGGAGATCCGTGACTCTCATGCACACCTATGGACTTCTTCCGTCTGCATGCATTTTCCATGCGGATTTTTCCACACCATTAGCACAGCATTTTTTTTTCCTATTGATTTACATTATACTGTAAATCACTTTGTGGATCTGCAGCGTTTCTGCGCAGAAAAAAACACTGCGGATCCGCAGTAAATCTGCATCGTGTGCACATAGCCTTAAGCTTACTTCTTATGTCCATAGCTGTGATCCGAGAGTCGCTACTGTGCAGGCGGCACCATCTTGGAGGAGGAATTTTTTTCTCCAGGAAGATGGCGCCGCCGGCGCATGTGCAGTGGCAGCTATCGGATCAGCTATCGACACTGATAGCAGCTACTTCGCAGTCACAGTGTGAGCCATTTTCATTTTTTTTCCCCTAGCTGGATAACATGAAGAAAATCTATTATTACACAAACCATGCGAATATGCTGCAGAGCAGATGCCACGGCTGGCACCTGCCTGAAGAAGCGTTTTTTGCCTCTTTCTTCAGTATGTTGGGTATTCATTATGTAAACTAGGTAGCGAGTCACTGAGGGAGCAGTGACCTTTCAGCAGTGTACAATATGAATATCTAATCAGAGCACCACATACACCAGCCCCGCCTTAGGGTGGGAGAATCTCATTAACTACAAACTGAACATAAAGACTAAAGAACAACCATAAGGATTTCATCAACCAAGGTATCATTTTATTCAGTATAACGGTGCTGACCTGACACTGTGTGTAGGTTACTGTGCACAATCCTGCTGACAGATTCCCGTTAAATACTAGATGCCTCCCAGCTATTGGCTGCCGGCATTTTCAAAAGTGCACACGTTGAGCCTTTCAGAATTGTGGAGAGCATGCACTAGACACACCACTGGGAGACTTGAGCAGTGAGAGAAGGCCCTAGAGAACCAGGAAACTGTGCAGGGCATGGGGAGTTGCAGAGCAGCCAGGACAGTGTATGCTGAGGTTCCTGTTGGGAGGAGGGAGATGGATTATGCAGGGACCCTAGCATAGCATTATATTACCACCCTTATGCACGCTCTTCTAGCCCGCAAGTATTATCTAGAAGAAATGTGGCACAGATATCCTTCTTGTATCCTCACAAACTTTCTTCAAGAACAACTCCTCTCCAGACCACTAGATCTTTGGACTTCAGTAGCATATGAGTAGGAGAGAAACCTGTTTAATGACAAGAATTGAAGATATCTTTTCCTGGTCCATCTTCAATCCGGGGTTCGGGATGATACTTCCGTCAGGGGGAGAGGATCATGGACACAAGCCAAAGGCCCCTGATTCCATTTTGGGGCCAAATTCCCTCCTGAGCACCCTGCAAAAGCCTTTACCTTTGGGCCTCAGGAGTACAAGAATAGGAGAGAAAACCTTTTCTAGGGAAAGAATCGAAGATACTTTCTCCTGCTCCATCTTTATTTCGGGTTCCAAGATGATATGTTCTTGAGGGGGTAAGGATCCCAGAGGTGGGTCAATGGAAACATTGAACGGTCTGTGCAGAGGCAATGTCTTCACTTCCCATTGAAGATGTCAGCAAGTGAGCAACCAGGGGATGGCAGACCTGGCAGAGAAGATGGCATCACCAGTGGCTGGACTGGATGTACAGGCACCAGACATACAGCTCTGGCAAAAATTAAGACACCACCACATCAAAACCCTATCATTGGCAGCCCAAACTCCAGACCTGAACCCAATGAAAACCTCTGGAATGTAATCAGGAGGATGATGGATAGTCACAAGCCATCAAACTTGATTTCTGAACTCTTCCTGAGTTAAAACATTAGTATTGTTGTTTCTAAATGATTATGAACTTGATTTCTTTCCATTATTTGAGGTCTGAAAGCACTGGGGTTTTTTTAATTTTGACCATTTTTCTTTGTCAGAAAAAAATACAAAATCTATTGCTCGGAAATTCAGAGACATGTTGTCAGAAGTTTATAGACTAAAAGAATTATTTACATTTTACTCAAAAATATACCTGTAAAGAGAAAGATCAGACAAACTGAACATTTTGCAGTGGTCTCTTAACCCCTTAGTGACAGAGCCAATTTGGTACTTAATGACCGAGCCAATTTTTACAATTCTGACAACTGTCACTTTATGAGGTTATAACTCTGGAACGCTTTAACGGATCCCGCTGATTCTGAGATTGTTTTTTTTCGTGACAAATTGTACTTCATGTTAGTGGTAACATTTCTTCGATTACATGCGAATATTTATGAAAAAAATGGAAATATGGTGAAAATTTTTTAAATTTAGCAATTTTCAAAATTTGTATTTTTATGCCCTTAAATCAGAGAGATATGTCATGAAAAATAGTTAATAAATAACTTTCCCACATGTCTACTTTACATCAGTACAATTTTGGAAACAAAATTTTTTTTTTGTTAGGGAGTTATAAGGGTTAAAATTGACCAGCAATTTCTCAAATTTTAGAACACCATTTTTTTTAGGGACCACATCACATTTGTCAAAAGTCATTTTGAGGGGTCTATATGATAGAAAATAACCAAGTGTGACACCATTCTAAAAACTACACCCCTCAAGGTGCAAAAAACCACATTCAAGAAGTTTATTAACCCTTTGCGTGCTTCACAGGATCTGAAACAATGTGGAAGGAAAAAATGAACATTTAACTTTTTTTTCCAAACATTTTACTTCAGAGCCATTTTTTTTATTTTCACAAGTGTAAAAACAGAAATGTAACCATAAATTTTGTTGTGCAATTTCTCCTGAATACGCCGATTCCCCATACAGTTAGGGCCAGAAATATTTGGACAGTGACACAATTTTCGCGAGTTGGGCTCTGCATGCCACCACATTGGATTTGAAATGAAACCTCTACAACAGAATTCAAGTGCAGATTGTAACGTTTAATTTGAAGGGTTGAACAAAAATATCTGATAGAAAATGTAGGAATTGTACACATTTCTTTACAAACACTCCACATTTTAGGAGGTCAAAAGTAATTGGACAAATAAACATAACCCAAACAAAATATTTTTATTTTCAATATTTTGTTGCAAATCCTTTGGAGGCAATCACTGCCTTAAGTCTGGAACCCATGGACATCACCAAACGCTGGGTTTCCTCCTTCATAATGCTTTGCCAGGCCTTTACAGCCGCAGCCTTCAGGTCTTGCTTGTTTGTGGGTCTTTCCGTCTTAAGTCTGGATTTGAGCAAGTGAAATGCATGCTCAATTGGGTTTAGATCTGGAGATTGACTTGGCCATTGCAGAATGTTCCACTTTTTAGCACTCATGAACTCCTGGGTAGCTTTGGCTGTATGCTTGGGGTCATTGTCCATCTGTACCATGAAGCGCCGTCCAATCAACTTTGCAGCATTTGGCTGAATCTGGGCTGAAAGTATATCCCGGTACACTTCAGAATTCATCCGGCTACTCTTGTCTGCTCTTATGTCATCAATAAACACAAGTGACCCAGTGCCATTGAAAGCCATGCATGCCCATGCCATCACGTTGCCTCCACCATGTTTTACAGAGGATGTGGTGTGCCTTGGATCATGTGCCGTTCCCTTTCTTCTCCAAACTTTTTTCTTCCCATCATTCTGGTACAGGTTGATCTTTGTCTCATCTGTCCATAGAATACTTTTCCAGAACTGAGCTGGCTTCTTGAGGTGTTTTTCTGCAAATTTAACTCTGGCCTGTCTATTTTTGGTATTGATGAATGGTTTGCATCTAGATGTGAACCCTTTGTATTTACTGTCATGGAGTCTTCTCTTTACTGTTGACTTAGAGACAGATACACCTACTTCACTGAGATTGTTCTGGACTTCAGTTGATGTTGTGAACGGGTTCTTCTTCACCAAATTAAGTATGCAGCGATCATCCACCACTGTTGTCATCCGTGGACGCCCAGGCCTTTTTGAGTTCCCAAGCTCACCAGTCAATTCCTTTTTTCTCAGAATGTACCCAACCTGTTGATTTTGCTACTCCAAGCATGTCTGCTATCTCTCTGATGGATTTTTTCTTTTTTTTCAGCCTCAGGATGTTCTGCTTCACCTCAATTGAGAGTTCCTTTGACCGCATGTTGTCTGCTCAGAGCAACAGCTTCCAAATGCAAAACCACACACCTGGAATCCACCCCTGACCTTTTAACTACATCATTGATTACAGGTTAACGAGGGAGACGCCTTCAGAGTTAATTGCAGCCCTTAGAGTCCATTGTCCAATTACTTTTGGTCCCTTGAAAAAGAGGACGCTATGCATTACAGAGCTATGATTCCTAAACCCTTTCTCCGATTTGGATGTGGAAACTATCATATTGCAGCTGGGAGTGTGCACTTTCAGCCCATATTATATATATAATTGTATTTCTGAACATGTTTTTGTAAACAGCTAAAATAACAAAACTTGTGTCACTGTCCAAATATTTCTGGCCCTAACTGTATGTGGGGGTAAACCACTGTTTGGGCGCACCACAGAGCTTGGAAGTGAAGGAGCGCCGTTTGACTTTTTCAATGCAGAATTGGCTGTAATTGAGATTTGATGCCATGTCATGTTTAGAGAGCCCCTGATGTGCCTAAATAGTGGAAACCCCCCACAAGTGACACCATTTTGGAAACTAGACCCCTTAAGGAACTTATCTAGATGTGTGGTGAGCACATTAAACCCCCAAGTGCTTCACAGAAGTTTATAACGTAGAGCCGTGAAAATAAAAATTCGCATTTGTTTACACAAAAATGATCTTTTTGCCCCCAAATTTTTATTTTCACAAGGGTAACAGGAGAAATTAGACCACAAAAGTTGTTGTGCAATTTCTCCTGAGTACATCGATATGCCATATGTGGGGGTAAACCACTGTTTGGGTGCACCGCATAGATTCGAAGAGAAGGAGTGCCGTTTTACTTTTTCAATGTAGAATTGGCTGGAATTGAGATCGGACGCCATGTCGCGTTTGGAGAGCCCCTGATGTGCAGTAACAGTACAAACCCCCCACAATTGACCCCATTTTGGAAACTAGACCCCCCATGGAACTTATCTTGATGTGTGGTGAGAATTTTGAATGCCCAAGTGCTTCACAGAAGTTTATAATGCAGAGTCATGATAATAAAAAATATATATTTTTTCCACAAAAAAGATTTTTTAGCCCCCAAGTTTTTATTTTCACTAGGGTAAAGGAGAAATTGGACCCCAAAAGTTGTTGTCCAATTTTGTCCTGAGTATGCTGGTACCCCAAATGTGGGGGTAAACCACTGATTGGGCGCAGGGCAGAGCTCGGAAGGGAAGGATCGCCGTTTTGGAATGCAGACTTTGATAGAATGGTCTGCGAGCGTTATGTTGCATTTGCAGAGCCCCTGATGTACCTAACCAGTAGAAACCCCCACACAAGTGACCCCATTTTGGAAACTAGACCCCCCAAGGAACTTATCTAGATGTGTGGTGAGAACTTTGAATGCCCAAGTGCTTCACAGAAGTTTATAATGCAGAGTCGTGAAAATAAAAATAAAAAATTTCCACAAAAATTTTTTTAGCCCCCCAAGTTTTTATTTTCACAAGGGTAACAGGAGAAATTGGATCCCAAAAGTTGTTGTCCAATTTATCCCGAGTACGGTGATGCACCATATTTGGGGGTAAACCCCTGTTTGGGCGCACGGCAGAGCTCAGAAAGGAGGGAGCACCATTTGACTTTTTGAACGCAAAATTGGCTGTCGTGTTTGGAGACCCCCTGATGTACCTAAACAGTGGAAATTCTAACTCCAACCCTAACCCCAACACACCCCTAACCCTAATTCCAACCCGATCCATAATCCTAATCACAACCCTAACGATAATCACAAACCTAACCCCAAAACAACCCTAATCTCAACCCTAGCCATAACCCTAATCAAAACCCTAAATCCAACACACCCCTAATCCTAATCTCAACCCTAACCTCAAACCTAACCCTAATCCCAATACACTCCTAACCCTAATCCCAACCCTAACATTAACCCTAATCCCAAACCTAACCCTAATCCCAAACGTAACCCTAATGCCAACCCTAACCCTAATACCAACCCTAATCCAAACCCTAACCCTAATCCCAACTCTAACGCTAACTTTAGCTGCAACCCTAACCCTAACTTTAGCCCCAACCCTAACCCTAGCCCTAACCCTAATTTTAGCCCCAACCCTAGCCCTAACCCTAACTTTAGCCCTAACCCTAACTGTTGTGGGTTCTGTGGCAGGGCTCCCTCCTGTGGTCACGGGTGGTGCTTCGGCTGGTTCTGTCTGTGGGCTTCTGTTGGTGGAGGGGGGTGGTGCTGCGGCTTCTGGGTTTCCTTCCTCAGGTGATGTGGTGGATTCGTTAGGTGCTGCTCTATTTAACTCCACCTGGTGCTCTGATCCTGGCCTCCAGTCAATGTTCTAGTATTGGACTTGCTTCCTCCTGGATCGTTCCTGTGGCCTGCTGCTCTGCATAGCTAAGTTTCGCTTGTGTTATTTTTGTTTGCTGTTTTTTCTGTCCAGCTTGCTTATTTGGTTTTTCTTGCTTGCTGGAAGCTTTGGGACGCAGAGGGTGTACCTCCATGCCGTTAGTCAGTACGGAGGGTCTTTTTGCCCCCTTTGCGTGGTTGTTTGTAGGGTTTTGTGTTGACCGCAAAGTTACCTTTCCTATCCTCGCTCTGTTGAGAAAGTCGGGCCTCACTTTGCTAAATCTATTCATCTCTACGTTTGTCTTTTCATCTTTACTCACAGTCATTATATGTGGGGGGCTGCCTTTTCCTTTGGGGTATTTCTCTGAGGCAAGGTAGGCTTATTTTCTATCTTCAGGCTAGCTAGTTTCTCAGGCTGTGCCGAGTTGCATAGGGAGCGTTAGGCGCAATCCACGGCTGCCTCTAGTGTGGTTGGAGAGGATTAGGGATTGCGGTCAGCAGAGTTCCCACATCTCAGAGCTCATTCTATGTTTTTGGGTTATTGTCAGATCACTGTATGTGCTTTGACTTCTATGTCCATTGTGGTACTGAATTACCTAATCATAACAGTACTGGAGGCCAAAAGTACTAATGATTCCCAAAAGAGGGAAAAAAGAAGTTCTGAGACCATTTTTTTTTCTTTGCACTGTGTGTTGCCTTTTTTTTCCCCTAGACATTTGGGTGGTTCAGGACACAGGTGTGGACATGGACATTCAGGGTCTGTGCTCTTCAATGGATAATCTCATTATAAATGTACAAAAGATTCAAGATTTGGTGGTTCAGAATCCTATGTTAGAACCAAGAATTCCTATTCCTGATTTGTTTTATGGTGATAGAGCCAAGTTTGTGAATTTCAAAAATAATTGCAAACTGTTTCTGGCCTTGAAACCTCGCTCCTCTGGTGACCCAGTTCAACAAGTTAGAATTATTATTTCTTTTTTGCGTGGCGACCCTCAAGACTGGGCATTTTCCCTTGCGCCAGGAGATCCTGCATTAAGTAATATTGATGCGGTTTTCCTGGCGCTCGGATTGCTGTACGATGAACCTAATTCGGTGGATCAGGCAGAGAAAAATTTGCTGGCTCTGTGTCAGGGTCAGGATGAGATTGAGATTAACTGTCAGAAATTTAGAAGGTGGTCCGTGCTCACTCAATGGAATGAAGGTGCGCTCGCAGCTATTTTCAGAAAGGGTCTCTCTGAAGCCCTTAAGGATGTCATGGTGGGATTTCCTATGCCTGCTGGTCTTAATGAGTCTATGTCTTTCGCCATTCAGATCGGTCGACGCTTGCGTGAGCGTAAATCTGTGCACCATTTGGCGGTATTATCTGAGCATAAACCTGAGCCTATGCAGTGCGATAGGACTTTGACCAGAGTTGAACGGCAAGAACACAGAAGTCAGAATGGGCTGTGTTTCTACTGTGGTGATTCCACTCATGCTATCTCTGATTGTCCTAAACGCACTAAGCGGTTCGCTAGGTCTGCCACCATTGGTACAGTACAGTCAAAATTTCTTTTGTCCGTTACTTTGATCTGCTCTTTGTCATCTTATTCTGTCATGGCATTTGTGGATTCAGGTGCTGCTCTGAATTTGATGGACTTGGAGTATGCCAGGCGTTGTGGGTTTTTCTTGGAGCCCTTGCAGTGTCCTATTCCATTGAGAGGAATTGATGCTACGCCTTTGGCCAAGAATAAGCCTCAGTACTGGACCCAGCTGACCATGTGCATGGCTCCTGCACATCAGGAGGATATTCGATTTCTGGTGTTGCATAATCTGCATGATGTGGTCGTGTTGGGGTTGCCATGGCTACAGGTCCATAATCCAGTATTAGATTGGAAATCCATGTCTGTGTCCAGCTGGGGTTGTCAGGGGGTACATGGTGATGTCCCATTCCTGTCTATTTCATCATCCACCCCTTCTGAGGTCCCATAGTTCTTGTCTGATTACCGGGATGTATTTGATGAGCCCAAGTCCGATGCCCTACCTCCGCATAGGGATTGTGATTGTGCTATCGATTTGATTCCTAGTAGTAAATTTCCAAAAGGTCGACTGTTTAATTTATCTGTACCTGTGCACGCCGCTATGCGGAGTTATGTGAAGGAGTCCTTGGAGAAGGGGCATATTCGCCCGTCATCGTCGCCATTGGGAGCGGGGTTCTTTTTTGTGGCCAAGAAGGATGGTTCGCTGAGACCTTGTATAGATTACCGCCTTCTAAATAAGATCACGGTCAAATTTCAGTACCCCTTGCCGCTGTTATCTGATTTGTTTGCTCGGATTAAGGGGGCTAGTTGGTTCACCAAGATAGATCTTCGTGGTGCATATAATCTTGTGCGTATTAAGCGAGGCGATGAATGGAAAACTGCATTTAATACGCCCGAGGGCCATTTTGAATACCTAGTTATGCCTTTCGGACTTGCCAATGCTCCATCAGTGTTTCAGTCCTTTATGCATGACATCTTCCGAGAGTACCTGGATAAATTCCTGATTGTGTACTTGGATGATATTTTGGTCTTCTCGGATAATTGGGAGTCTCACGTGAAGCAGGTCAGAACGGTGTTCCAGGTCCTGCGTGCTAATTCTTTGTTTGTGAAGGGATCAAAGTGTCTCTTTGGTGTTCAGAAGGTTTCATTTTTGGGGTTCATTTTTTCCCCTTCTACTATCGAGATGGATCCTGTTAAGGTCCAGGCCATCCATGATTGGACTCAGCCGACATCTCTGAAGAGTCTGCAAAAGTTCCTGGGCTTTGCTAATTTTTATCGTCGCTTCATCTGCAATTTTTCTAGTATTGCTAAACCATTGACCGATTTGACCAAGAAGGGTGCTGATGTGGTCAATTGGTCTTCTGCTGCTGTGGAAGCTTTTCAAGAGTTGAAGTGTCGTTTTTCTTCTGCCCCTGTGTTATGTCAGCCAGATGTTTCGCTTCCGTTCCAGGTCGAGGTTGATGCTTCTGAAATTGGAGCGGGGGCTGTTTTGTCGCAGAGAAGTTCTGATTGCTTGGTGATGAAACCATGCGCCTTCTTTTCCAGGAAGTTTTCGCCTGCTGAGCGAAATTATGATGTTGGCAATTGAGAGTTGCTGGCCATGAAGTGGGCATTCGAGGAGTGGCGTCATTGGCTTGAAGGAGCTAAGCATCGCATGGTGGTCTTGACTGATCATAAGAACTTGACTTATCTCAAGTCTGCCAAACGGTTGAATCCTAGACAGGCTCGCTGGTCGCTGTTTTTCTCCCGTTTTGACTTTGTGGTTTCGTACCTTCCAGGCTCTAAAAATGTGGAGGCGGATGCTCTGTCTAGGAGTTTTGTGCCCGACTCTCCGGGTTTGTCTGAGCCGGCGGGTATTCTCAAAGAGGGAGTAATTGTGTCTGCCATCTCCCCTGATTTGCGGCGGGTGCTGCAAAAATTTCAGGCTAATAAACCTGATCGTTGCCCAGCGGAGAAACTGTTTGTCCCTGATAGGTGGGCGAATAGAGTTATCTCTGAGGTTCATTGTTCGGTGTTGGCTGGTCATCCTGGAATCTTTGGTACCAGAGAGTTAGTGGCTAGATCCTTTTGGTGGCCATCTCTGTCACGGGATGTGCGTTCTTTTGTGCACTCCTGTGGGATTTGTGCTTGGGATAAGCCCTGCTGTTCTCGTGCCAGTGGGTTGCTTTTGCCCTTGCCGGTCCCGAAGAGGCCTTGGACACATATCTCTATGGATTTTATTTCAGATCTTCCCGTCTCTCAAAAAATGTCAGTCATTTGGGTGGTTTGTGATCGCTTCTCTAAGATGGTCCATTTGGTACCCTTGTCTAAATTACCTTCCTCCTCTGATTTGGTGCCATTATTCTTCCAGCATGTGGGTCGTTTACATGGCATTCCGGAGAATATCGTTTCTGACAGAGGTTCCCAGTTTGTTTCGAGGTTTTGGCGAGCCTTTTGTGCTAGGATGGGCATTGACTTGTCTTTTTCCTCGGCTTTCCATCCTCAGACTAATGGCCAGACCGAACGAACCAATCAGACCTTGGAAACATATCTGAGATGCTTTGTTTCTGCTGATCAGGATGACTGGGTGTCCTTTTTGCCTTTGGCTGAGTTCGCCCTTAATAATCGGGCCAGCTCGGCTACCTTGGTTTCGCCGTTTTTCTGCAACTCTGGGTTCCATCCTCGTTTCTCTTCAGGACAGGTTGAGTCTTCGGACTGTCCTGGTGTGGATACTGTGGTGGACAGGTTGCAGCAGATCTGGACTCATATAGTGGACAATTTGACCTTGTCCCAGGAGAAGGCTCAACGTTTTGCTAATCGCAGACGCTGTGTGGGTCCCCGACTTCGTGTTGGGGATTTGGTTTGGTTGTCATCTCGTCATATTCCTATGAAGGTTTCCTCTCCTAAATTTAAGCCTCATTTCATTGGTCCAAATAGGATTTCTGAGGTTCTTAATCCTGTGTCTTTTCGTTTGACCCTTCCAGATTCTTTCTCCATCCATAACGTATTCCATAGGTCATTGTTGCGGAGATACGTGGCACCTATGGTTCCATCTGTTGATCCTCCTGCCCCGGTTTTGGTGGAGGGGGAGTTGGAGTATATTGTGGAGAAGATTTTGGATTCTCATATTTCGAGACGGAAACTCCAGTATCTGGTTAAGTGGAAGGGTTATGGTCAGGAAGATAATTCCTGTGTCTTTGCCTCTGATGTCCATGCTCCCGATCTTGTACGTGCTTTTCATATGGCTCATCCTGGTCGTCCTGGGGGCTCTGGTGAGGGTTCGGTGACCCCTCCTCAAGGGGGGGGTACTGTTGTGGGTTCTGTGGCAGGGCTCCCTCCTGTGGTCACAGGTGGTGCTTCGGCTGGTTCTGTCTGTGGGCTTCCGTTGGTGGAGGGGGGTGGTGCTGCGGCTTCTGGGTTTCCTTCCTCAGATGATGTGGTGGAGTCGTTAGGTGCTGCTCTATTTAACTCCACCTGGTGCTCTAATCCTGGCCTCCAGTCAATGTTCTAGTATTGGACTTGCTTCCTCCTGGATCAATCCTGTGGCCTGCTGCTCTGCATAGCTAAGTTTCGCTTGTGTTATTTTTGTTTCCTGTTTTTTCTGTCCAGCTTGCTTATTTGGTTTTTCTTGCTTGCTGGAAGCTCTGGGACGCAGAGGGTGTACCTCCGTGCCGTTAGTCGGTACGGAGGGTCTTTTTGCCCCCTTTGCGTGGTTGTTTGTAGGGTTTTGTGCTGACCGCAAAGTTACCTTTCCTATCCTCGCTCTGTTCAGAAAGTCGGGCCTCACTTTGCTAAATCTATTCATCTCTACGTTTGTCTTTTCATCTTTACTCACAGTCATTATATGTGGGGGGCTGCCTTTTCCTTTGGGGTATTTCTCTGAGGCAAGGTAGGCGTATTTTCTATCTTCAGGCTAGCTAGTTTCTCAGGCTGTGCCGAGTTGCATAGGGAGCGTTAGGCGCAATCCACGGCTGCCTCTAGTGTGGTTGGAGAGGATTAGGGATTGCGGTCAGCAGAGTTCCCACGTCTCAGAGCTCGTTCTATGTTTTTGGGTTATTGTCAGATCACTGTATGTGCTCTGACTTCTATGTCCATTGTGGTACTGAATTGTTATGAAAGGTAATTCAGTACCACAATGGACATAGAGGTCAGCGCACATACAGTGACCTGGCAATAACCCAAAAAACAAGAACGAGCTCTGAGACGTGGGAACTCTGTTGACCGCATTCCCTAATCCTCTCCAACCACATTAAAGGCAGCCGTGGATTGCGCCTAACGCTCCCTATGCAACTCGGCACGGCCTGAGAAACTAGCTAGCCTGAAGATAGAAAATAAGCCTACCTTGCCTCAGAGAAATACCCCAAAGGAAAAGGCAGCCCCCACATATAATGACTGTGAGTTAAGATGAAAAGACAAACGTAGAGATGAAATAGATTTAGCAAAGTGAGGCCTAACTTTCTGAACAGAGTGAGGATAGGAAAGGTAACTTTGCGGTCAACACAAAACCCTACAAATACCACGCAAAGGGGGCAAAAAGACCCTCCGTACCGAACTAACGGCACGGAGGTACACCCTCTGCGTCCCAGAGCTTCCAGCAAGCAGAAAAAAACAAATTGACAAGCTGGACAGAAAAAAACAGCAAACAAATAGCAAAGAGGAACTTAGCTATGCAGAGCAGCAGGCCACAGGAACGATCCAGGAGGAAACAGGTCCAATACTAGAACATTGACTGGAGGCCAGGATCAAAGCACTAGGTGGAGTTAAATAGAGCAGCACCTAACGACTTCACCACATCACCTGAGGAAGGAAACTCAGAAGCCGCAGTACCACTTGCCTCCACCAACGGAAGCTCACAGAGAGAACCAGCCGAAGTACCACTTGTGACCACAGGAGGGAGCTCTGCCACAGAATTCACAACAGTACCCCCCCTTGAGGAGGGGTCACCGAACCCTCACCAGAGCTCCCAGGACGACCAGGATGAGCCATATGAAAGGCACGAACAAGATCAGGAGCATGGACATCAGAGGCAAAGACCCAGGAATTATCTTCCTGAGCATAACCCTTCCACTTAACCAGATACTGGAGTTTCCGCCTTGAAACACGAGAATCCAAAATCTTCTCCACAATATACTCCAACTCCCCCTCCACCAAAACCGGGGCAGGAGGACCAACAGATGGAACCATAGGTGCCACGTATCTCCGCAACAATGACCTATGGAATACGTTATGTATGGAAAAAGAATCTGGAAGGGTCAGACGAAAAGACACAGGATTAAGAACCTCAGAAATCCTATACGGACCAATAAAACGAGGTTTAAACTTAGGAGAGGAAACCTTCATAGGAATATGACGAGAAGATAACCAAACCAAGTCCCCAACCCGAAGTCGGGGACCCACACAGCGTCTGCGATTAGCGAAACGTTGAGCCTTCTCCTGGGACAAAGTCAAATTGTCCACTACATGAGTCCAAATCTGCTGCAACCTGTCCACCACAGTATCCACACCAGGACAGTCCGAAGACTCAACCTGCCCTGAAGAAAAACGAGGATGGAACCCAGAGTTGCAGAAAAACGGTGAAACCAAGGTAGCCGAGCTGGCCCGATTATTAAGAGCGAACTCAGCCAAAGGCAAAAAGGACACCTAGTCATCCTGATCAGCAGAAACAAAGCATCTCAGATATGTTTCCAAGGTCTGATTGGTTCGTTCGGTCTGGCCATTAGTCTGAGGATGGAAAGCTGAGGAAAAAGACAAGTCAATGCCCATCCTACCACAAAAGGCTCGCCAAAACCTCGAAACAAACTGGGAACCTCTGTCAGAAACGATATTCTCTGGAATGCCATGTAAACGAACCACATGCTGGAAAAACAATGGCACCAAATCAGAGGAGGAAGGCAATTTAGACAAGGGTACCAAATGGACCATCTTAGAGAAGCGATCACAGACCACCCAAATGACTGACATCTTTTGAGAGACGGGAAGATCTGAAATAAAATCCATAGAGATATGTGTCCAAGGCCTCTTCGGGACCGGCAAGGGCAAAAGCAACCCACTGGCACGAGAACAGCAGGGCTTAGCCCGAGCACAAATCCCACAGGACTGCACAAAAGTACGCACATCCCGCGACAGAGATGGCCACCAAAAGGATCTAGCCACTAACTCTCTGGTACCAAAGATTCCAGGATGACCAGCCAACACCGAACAATGAACCTCAGAGATAACTTTATTCGTCCACCTATCAGGGACAAACAGTTTCTCCGCTGGGCAACGATCAGGTTTATTAGCCTGAAATTTTTGCAGCACACGCCGCAAATCAGGGGAGATGGCAGACACAATTACTCCCTCTTTGAGGATACCCGCCGGCTCAGATACACCCGGAGAGTAGGGCACAAAACTCCTAGACAGAGCATCCGCCTTCACATTTTTAGAGCCTGGAAGGTATGAAATCACAAAGTCAAAACGGGCAAAAAACAACGACCTTGTCTAGGATTCAACCGCTTAGCGGACTCGAGATAAGTCAAGTTCTTATGATCAGTCAAGACCACCACGCGATGCTTAGCTCCTTCAAGCCAATGACGCCACTCCTCAAATGCCCACTTCATGGCCAGCAACTCTCGATTGCCCACATCATAATTTCGCTCAGCAGGCGAAGACTTCCTGGAAAAGAAGGCGCATGGTTTCATCACCAAGCAATCAGAACTTCTCTGCGACAAAACAGCCCCTGCTCCAATCTCAGAAGCATCAACCTCGACCTGGAACGGAAGCGAAACGTCTGGTTGACACAACACAGGGGCAGAAGAAAAATGACGCTTCAACTCTTGAAAAGCTTCCACCGCAGCAGAAGACCAATTGACCAAATCAGCACCATTCTTGGTCAAATCGGTCAATGGTTTAGCAATACTAGAAAAATTGCAGATGAAGCGACGATAAAAATTAGCAAAGCCCAGGAACTTTTGCAGACTTTTCAGAGATGTCGGCTGAGTCCAATTATGGATGGCTTGGACCTTAACAGGGTCCAACTCGATAATAGAAGGGGAAAAGATGAACCCCAAAAATGAAACCTTCTGAACACCAAAGAGACACTTTGATCCCTTTACAAACAAAGAATTAGCACGCAGGACCTGAAACACCGTTCTGACCTGCTTCACATGAGACTCCCAATCATCCGAGATGATCAAAATGTCATCTAAGTACACAATCAGGAATTTATCCAGGTACTCTCGGAAGATGTCATGCATAAAGGACTGAAATACTGATGGAGCATTGGCAAGTCCGAATGGCATTACTAGATACTCAAAATGGCCCTCGGGCGTATTAAATGCAGTTTTCCACTCATCGCCTCACTTAATACGCACAAGATTATACGCACCACGAAGATCTATCTTGGTGAACCAACTAGCCCCCTTAATCCGAGCAAACAAATCAGATAACAATGGCAAGGGGTACTGAAATTTAACCGTGATCTTATTTAGAAGGCGGTAATCTATACAAGGTCTCAGTGAACCATCCTTCTTGGCTACAAAAAAGAACCCTGCTCCTAATGGCGACGATGACGGGCGAATATGCCCCTTCTCCAAAGACTCCTTCACATAACTCCGCATAGCGGCGTGCTCAGGCACAGATAAATTAAACAGTCGACCTTTTGGGAATTTACTACCAGGAATCAAATCGATAGCACAATCACAATCCCTATGCGGAGGTAGGGTATCGGACTTGGGCTCATCAAATAAATCCCGGTAATCAGACAAGAACTCAAGAACCTCAGAAGGGGTGGATGACGAAATAGTCAGAAATGGGACATCACCATGTACCCCCTGACAACCCCAGCTGGACACAGACATGGATTTCCAATCTAATACTGGATTATGGACTTGTAGCCATGGCAACCCCAACACGACCACATCATGCAGATTATGCAACACCAGAAAGCGAATAACCTCCTGATGTGCAGGAGCCATGCACATGGTCAGCTGGGTCCAGTACTGAGGCTTATTCTTGGCCAAAGGCGTAGCATCAATTCCTCTCAATGGAATAGGACACTGCAAGGGCTCCAAGAAAAACCCACAACGCCTAGCATACTCCAAGTCCATCAAATTCAGAGCAGCGCCTGAGTCCACAAATTCCATGACAGTATACGATGACAAAGAGCAGATCAAGGTAACAGACAGAAGAAATTTTGACTGTACCGTACCAATGGTGGCAGACCTAGCGAACCGCTTAGTGCGCTTAGGACAATCAGAGATAGCATGAGTGGAATCACCACAGTAGAAATACAGCCCATTCAGACGTCTGTGTTCTTGCCGTTCAACTCTGGTCAAAGTCCTATCGCACTGCGTAGGATCAGGTTTAAGCTCAGGTAATACCGCCAAATGGTGCACAGATTTATGCTCGCGCAAGCGTCGACCGATCTGAATGGCCAAAGACATAGACTCATTCAGACCAGCAGGCATAGGAAATCCCACCATGACATCCTTAAGGGCTTCAGAGAGACCTTTTCTGAAAATAGCTGCGAGCGCACCTTCATTCCACTGAGTACGGACCACTTTCTAAATTTCTGACAATATACCTCTATTTCATCCTGACCCTGACACAGAGCCAGCAAATTCTTCTCTGCCTGATCCACAGAATTAGGCTCATCGTACAGCAATCCGAGCGCCAGGAAAAATGCATCGATATTACTTAATGCAGGATCTCCTGACGCAAGAGAAAATGCCCAGTCCTGAGGGTCGCCACGCAAAAAAGAAATAACGATCCTAACTTGTTGAACTGGGTCACCAGAGGAGCGAGGTTTCAAAGCCAGAAATAGTTTACAATTATTTTTGAAACTCAGAAATTTAGTTCTATCTCCAAAAAACAAATCAGGAATAGGAATTCTCGGTTCTAACATAGAATTCTGAACCACAAAGTCTTGAATACTTTGTACTCTTGCCGTGAGCTGATCCACACATGAAGACAGACCTTTAATGTCCATTGCTACACCTGTGTCCTGAACCACCCAAATGTCTAGGGGAAAAAAAAGGCAAAACACAGTGCAAAGAAAAAAAAAATGGTCTCAGAACTTCTTTTTTTCCTCTATTGGGAATCATTAGTACTTTTGGCCTCCAGTACTGTTATGATTAGGTAATTCAGTACCACAATGGACATAGAGGTCAGCGCACATACAGTGACCTGGCAATAACCCAAAAAACAAGAACGAGCTCTGAGACGGGGGAACTCTGTTGACCGCAATCCCTAATCCTCTCCAACCACACTAAAGGCAGCCGTGGATTGCGCCTAACGCTCCCTATGCAACTCGGCACGGCCTGAGAAACTAGCTAGCCTGAAGATAGAAAATAAGCCTACCTTGCCTCAGAGAAATACCCCAAAGGAAAAGGCAGCCCCCACATATGACTGTGAGTTAAGATGAAAAGACAAACGTAGAGATGAAATAGATTTAGCAAAGTGAGGCCCAACTTTCTGAACAGAGCGAGGATAGGAAAGGTAACTTTGCGGTCAACACAAAACCCTACAAATACCACGCAAAGGGGGCAAAAAGACCCTCCGTACCGAACTAATGGCACGGAGGTACACCCTCTGCGTCCCAGAGCTTCCAGCAAGCAGAAAAAAACAAATTGACAAGCTGGACAGAAAAAAACAGCAAACAAATAGCAAAGAGGAACTTAGCTATGCAGAGCAGCAGGCCACAGGAACGATCCAGGAGGAAACCGGTCCAATACTAGAACATTGACTGGAGGCCAGGATCAAAGCACTAGGTGGAGTTAAATAGAGCAGCACCTAACGACTTCACCACATCACCTGAGGAAGGAAACTCAGAAGCCGCAGTACCACTTTCCTCCACCAACGGAAGCTCACAGAGAGAACCAGCCGAAGTACCACTTGTGACCACAGGAGGGAGCTCTGCCACAGAATTCACAACAGTACCCCCCCTTGAGGAGGGGTCACCGAACCCTCACCAGAGCTCCCAGGACGACCAGGATGAGCCATATGAAAGGCACGAACAAGATCAGGAGCATGGACATCAGAGGCAAAGACCCAGGAATTATCTTCCTGAGCATAACCCTTCCACTTAACCAGATACTGGAGTTTCCGCCTTGAAACACGAGAATCCAAAATCTTCTCCACAATATACTCCAACTCCCCCTCCACCAAAACCGGGGCAGGAGGACCAACAGATGGAACCATAGGTGCCACGTATCTCCGCAACAATGACCTATGGAATACGTTATGTATGGAAAAAGAATCTGGAAGGGTCAGACGAAAAGACACAGGATTAAGAACCTCAGAAATCCTATACGGACCAATAAAACGAGGTTTAAACTTAGGAGAGGAAACCTTCATAGGAATATGACGAGAAGATAACCAAACCAAGTCCCCAACCCGAAGTCGGGGACCCACACAGCGTCTGCGATTAGCGAAACGTTGAGCCTTCTCCTGGGACAAAGTCAAATTGTCCACTACATGAGTCCAAATCTGCTGCAACCTGTCCACCACAGTATCCACACCAGGACAGTCCGAAGACTCAACCTGCCCTGAAGAAAAACGAGGATGGAACCCAGAGTTGCAGAAAAACGGTGAAACCAAGGTAGCCGAGCTGGCCCGATTATTAAGAGCGAACTCAGCCAAAGGCAAAAAGGACACCTAGTCATCCTGATCAGCAGAAACAAAGCATCTCAGATATGTTTCCAAGGTCTGATTGGTTCGTTCGGTCTGGCCATTAGTCTGAGGATGGAAAGCTGAGGAAAAAGACAAGTCAATGCCCATCCTACCACAAAAGGCTCGCCAAAACCTCGAAACAAACTGGGAACCTCTGTCAGAAACGATATTCTCTGGAATGCCATGTAAACGAACCACATGCTGGAAAAACAATGGCACCAAATCAGAGGAGGAAGGCAATTTAGACAAGGGTACCAAATGGACCATCTTAGAGAAGCGATCACAGACCACCCAAATGACTGACATCTTTTGAGAGACGGGAAGATCTGAAATAAAATCCATAGAGATATGTGTCCAAGGCCTCTTCGGGACCGGCAAGGGCAAAAGCAACCCACTGGCACGAGAACAGCAGGGCTTAGCCCGAGCACAAATCCCACAGGACTGCACAAAAGTACGCACATCCCGCGACAGAGATGGCCACCAAAAGGATCTAGCCACTAACTCTCTGGTACCAAAGATTCCAGGATGACCAGCCAACACCGAACAATGAACCTCAGAGATAACTTTATTCGTCCACCTATCAGGGACAAACAGTTTCTCCGCTGGGCAACGATCAGGTTTATTAGCCTGAAATTTTTGCAGCACACGCCGCAAATCAGGGGAGATGGCAGACACAATTACTCCCTCTTTGAGGATACCCGCCGGCTCAGATACACCCGGAGAGTAGGGCACAAAACTCCTAGACAGAGCATCCGCCTTCACATTTTTAGAGCCTGGAAGGTATGAAATCACAAAGTCAAAACGGGCAAAAAACAACGACCTTGTCTAGGATTCAACCGCTTAGCGGACTCGAGATAAGTCAAGTTCTTATGATCAGTCAAGACCACCACGCGATGCTTAGCTCCTTCAAGCCAATGACGCCACTCCTCGAATGCCCACTTCATGGCCAGCAACTCTCGATTGCCCACATCATAATTTCGCTCAGCAGGCGAAGACTTCCTGGAAAAGAAGGCGCATGGTTTCATCACCAAGCAATCAGAACTTCTCTGCGACAAAACAGCCCCTGCTCCAATCTCAGAAGCATCAACCTCGACCTGGAACGGAAGCGAAACGTCTGGTTGACACAACACAGGGGCAGAAGAAAAATGACGCTTCAACTCTTGAAAAGCTTCCACCGCAGCAGAAGACCAATTGACCAAATCAGCACCATTCTTGGTCAAATCGGTCAATGGTTTAGCAATACTAGAAAAATTGCAGATGAAGCGACGATAAAAATTAGCAAAGCCCAGGAACTTTTGCAGACTTTTCAGAGATGTCGGCTGAGTCCAATTATGGATGGCTTGGACCTTAACAGGGTCCAACTCGATAATAGAAGGGGAAAAGATGAACCCCAAAAATGAAACCTTCTGAACACCAAAGAGACACTTTGATCCCTTTACAAACAAAGAATTAGCACGCAGGACCTGAAACACCGTTCTGACCTGCTTCACATGAGACTCCCAATCATCCGAGATGATCAAAATGTCATCTAAGTACACAATCAGGAATTTATCCAGGTACTCTCGGAAGATGTCATGCATAAAGGACTGAAATACTGATGGAGCATTGGCAAGTCCGAATGGCATTACTAGATACTCAAAATGGCCCTCGGGCGTATTAAATGCAGTTTTCCACTCATCGCCTCACTTAATACGCACAAGATTATACGCACCACGAAGATCTATCTTGGTGAACCAACTAGCCCCCTTAATCCGAGCAAACAAATCAGATAACAATGGCAAGGGGTACTGAAATTTAACCGTGATCTTATTTAGAAGGCGGTAATCTATACAAGGTCTCAGTGAACCATCCTTCTTGGCTACAAAAAAGAACCCTGCTCCTAATGGCGACGATGACGGGCGAATATGCCCCTTCTCCAAAGACTCCTTCACATAACTCCGCATAGCGGCGTGCTCAGGCACAGATAAATTAAACAGTCGACCTTTTGGGAATTTACTACCAGGAATCAAATCGATAGCACAATCACAATCCCTATGCGGAGGTAGGGTATCGGACTTGGGCTCATCAAATAAATCCCGGTAATCAGACAAGAACTCAAGAACCTCAGAAGGGGTGGATGACGAAATAGTCAGAAATGGGACATCACCATGTACCCCCTGACAACCCCAGCTGGACACAGACATGGATTTCCAATCTAATACTGGATTATGGACTTGTAGCCATGGCAACCCCAACACGACCACATCATGCAGATTATGCAACACCAGAAAGCGAATAACCTCCTGATGTGCAGGAGCCATGCACATGGTCAGCTGGGTCCAGTACTGAGGCTTATTCTTGGCCAAAGGCGTAGCATCAATTCCTCTCAATGGAATAGGACACTGCAAGGGCTCCAAGAAAAACCCACAACGCCTAGCATACTCCAAGTCCATCAAATTCAGAGCAGCGCCTGAGTCCACAAATTCCATGACAGTATACGATGACAAAGAGCAGATCAAGGTAACAGACAGAAGAAATTTTGACTGTACCGTACCAATGGTGGCAGACCTAGCGAACCGCTTAGTGCGCTTAGGACAATCAGAGATAGCATGAGTGGAATCACCACAGTAGAAATACAGCCCATTCAGACGTCTGTGTTCTTGCCGTTCAACTCTGGTCAAAGTCCTATCGCACTGCGTAGGATCAGGTTTAAGCTCAGGTAATACCGCCAAATGGTGCACAGATTTATGCTCGCGCAAGCGTCGACCGATCTGAATGGCCAAAGACATAGACTCATTCAGACCAGCAGGCATAGGAAATCCCACCATGACATCCTTAAGGGCTTCAGAGAGACCTTTTCTGAAAATAGCTGCGAGCGCACCTTCATTCCACTGAGTACGGACCACTTTCTAAATTTCTGACAATATACCTCTATTTCATCCTGACCCTGACACAGAGCCAGCAAATTCTTCTCTGCCTGATCCACAGAATTAGGCTCATCGTACAGCAATCTGAGCGCCAGGAAAAATGCATCGATATTACTTAATGCAGGATCTCCTGACGCAAGAGAAAATGCCCAGTCCTGAGGGTCGCCACGCAAAAAAGAAATAACGATCCTAACTTGTTGAACTGGGTCACCAGAGGAGCGAGGTTTCAAAGCCAGAAATAGTTTACAATTATTTTTGAAACTCAGAAATTTAGTTCTATCTCCAAAAAACAAATCAGGAATAGGAATTCTCGGTTCTAACATAGAATTCTGAACCACAAAGTCTTGAATACTTTGTACTCTTGCCGTGAGCTGATCCACACATGAAGACAGACCTTTAATGTCCATTGCTACACCTGTGTCCTGAACCACCCAAATGTCTAGGGGAAAAAAAAGGCAAAACACAGTGCAAAGAAAAAAAAAATGGTCTCAGAACTTCTTTTTTTCCTCTATTGGGAATCATTAGTACTTTTGGCCTCCAGTACTGTTATGATTAGGTAATTCAGTACCACAATGGACATAGAGGTCAGCGCACATACAGTGACCTGGCAATAACCCAAAAAACAAGAACGAGCTCTGAGACGGGGGAACTCTGTTGACCGCAATCCCTAATCCTCTCCAACCACACTAAAGGCAGCCGTGGATTGCGCCTAACGCTCCCTATGCAACTCGGCACGGCCTGAGAAACTAGCTAGCCTGAAGATAGAAAATAAGCCTACCTTGCCTCAGAGAAATACCCCAAAGGAAAAGGCAGCCCCCACATATGACTGTGAGTTAAGATGAAAAGACAAACGTAGAGATGAAATAGATTTAGCAAAGTGAGGCCCAACTTTCTGAACAGAGCGAGGATAGGAAAGGTAACTTTGCGGTCAACACAAAACCCTACAAATACCACGCAAAGGGGGCAAAAAGACCCTCCGTACCGAACTAATGGCACGGAGGTACACCCTCTGCGTCCCAGAGCTTCCAGCAAGCAGAAAAAAACAAATTGACAAGCTGGACAGAAAAAAACAGCAAACAAATAGCAAAGAGGAACTTAGCTATGCAGAGCAGCAGGCCACAGGAACGATCCAGGAGGAAACAGGTCCAATACTAGAACATTGACTGGAGGCCAGGATCAAAGCACTAGGTGGAGTTAAATAGAGCAGCACCTAACGACTTCACCACATCACCTGAGGAAGGAAACTCAGAAGCCGCAGTACCACTTTCCTCCACCAACGGAAGCTCACAGAGAGAACCAGCCGAAGTACCACTTGTGACCACAGGAGGGAGCTCTGCCACAGAATTCACAACACTGAATTACCTAATCATAACACCTAACCCTAAATTTAGCCCCAACCCTAACCCTAAATTTAACCCTAACCCTAGCCCTAACTTTAGCCCCAACCCTAACCCTAGCCCTAAGGCTACTTTCACACTTGCGTCATGTGGCATCCATCGCAATCCGTCGTTTTGGACAAAAAACGGATCCTGCAAATGTGCCCGCAGGATACCTTTTTTGCCCATAGACTTGTATTGCCGACGGATGGCCTCACGTCGCGTCCATCGTGCACTGGATCCGTTGTGTTTTGGCGGACCGTCGTCACAAAAAAACGTTCAATGTAACATTTTTTATGTACGTCGCATCCGCCATTTCCGCGCATGCGTGGCCGTAACTCTGCCCCCTCCTCCCCAGGACATAGACTGGGCAGCGGATGCGTTGAAAAACTGCATCCATTGCCCACGTTGTGCACAATTTTCACAACGTGCGTCGGTACGTCGGGCCGATGCATTGCGATGGCCCCGTACCGACACAAGTATGAAAGTAGCCTAACCCTAGCCCTAAATTTAGCCCCAACCCTAACCCTAAATTTAGCCCCATCCCTATCCCTAACCCTAAATTTTACCCCAACCCTAACCCTAATTTTAGCCCCAACTCATCTCTCCTGCCGGCCGGCAGATGGTGGCAGATGGCGGGCGCACTGCGCATGCGCCCGCCATTTTCTTCCCCGATGAAGTCGGCAGGCAGGAGGGGACGCAGGAGGACCCAGGGACACCGGTAAGCATGATAGAGTCCCCGAATCCCCCTATTTCTCTGTCCTCTGATGTGCGATCACATCAGAGGACAGAGAATGACAGATCGCTTTTTTTGTTTTGCTTTGCGACCACCGGTAAACCGTTAATTGCTGGCGATCGCAAAACAGGGGTCGGTAAAAACCGACCCCGATCATGTTCTTTGGGTCTCGGCTACCCCCGGCAGCTGAGACCCCAAAGATCCTCCGGCTGCCGCATGCGCCCGCCATTTTTTTGCCAGAAAAAGATGGCAGCGCCCATCGGGAGCCACGAGGAGCAGCGGGGGAGAGAGGTGAGTATCGGGGGGCTATCGGGGACCCCATTTCTCTGTCCTCTGATGTGCGATCACATCGGAGGACAGAGAAATTAAAAGAGAAATTGCTTTTTTGGTTTTTTCTTGCGAACGCCGGTAAACGGTTAATTACCGGTGATCGCAACTCGGGGGTCGGTAAAAAACCCCCGAATCATTTTCTCTGGGGTCTCGGCTACTCCCGGCAACCAAGACCCCAGAGAAAATCTGACTCTGGGGGGCGCTATTCACTTTTTCCACAGCGCCATTAATTAACGGCTCTGTGGTTTAAGTACCCTTAACTGCCGCCGTTAAAAGGCATATCGGCGGTCGTTACGGGGTTAATTTTTGCCAGAGCTGTATTGTTATGGACTGACCTAAGCTAGAGTTGTGGCGTGACAACCACTAGTGTCAGCAGCGGCAGGTAGCATCATTAGGATATAGCCAGAGGACGGTACACGGAGCTGCAGTATAGCTGGGAGGATAAACAGGTAGTGTAGTCAGTATAAAGGCAGAGGTCTTTACATGGAGCAGCAATAGAATCTTGAGGATAATCAACAGGTGTGAAGAAGCTAGATTAAAGGCTGGGAGCTCAATAATCTTGCAAGGAAGTGCAGTTCTAGGTTTAAATAGGGTGTTCAATCAGGAGATCACAGAGTTGAGCCAATCAGGAATTTGGGGTGGAGACCATAAAGAACTCAGATTGGAGTCAATCAGAAACCACACAGGTACTAGTATCTGGTTTAGCAATGAACTGTGTAGCAAGCTGAACAGCTAAGAGGGAAGAGCAGCCACCTGGTGCAAAAGAGCTGTTGGGTTTGAATCCTAACACATATCTTCTGACAGGACTGTCCACAATGAAACACCTCACCAGATCTCCAGTCTAGGATGGGCTCATGAGTATGCAGCCACGGAAGACCTAGGAGTAGAGGGTGCAACAGACCAGGCAGCACATAAAAAGCGATCTTCGTATGCAGCATTCCTACCCAAAGCTACCTACCCCTGCTCAGGCATCAGACAGGAATCTGATACTGATTCACCACAGGTTGCTGCAAGAAATTTCCCACTGAACCGGCATCATCTCATTGAACTGGGAGCCTCCACATGATGCAGGAACAGTCAGAGTGTTACGGTACTGTTGCAGGATTTCTCATGGAAAGGGACTACTTCCCTATTGCTCACGCTAGGGGGTGCCCTAGTCTATTTCTGTCTCCCATTTACCTCTGAAGGTGGAGATGCTAAGGTCAAGTGCCTAGCTATGCTCCTGACTTACCCTAATCTGTAACCTCCCCCACCCAGGATGATATGATTTCAACGTGTATAGGATTACACTAACCAGACAGACAATGGAAGACAAATAGGGATAAATGAAAACTGGAATCATGCAAAATACAGTCACCAAACAGAGTGAAACACAGGGGAGGGTAAGGTAGGTGAAACAAAATAGGAGAGAATGAGGATGAACACGCAAACAACGCAGAAATCACCAGAACAACTCTCCAAATGCCAACTCCAAACAATTCCTCCAACTCCAAACCAGGCAGAATGAACTATCACTGGCAATTCTCAAATGCCAGTGGCAAACACATATACCTGAGGGGAGTTTCCAACACAATAGCTGAGACATTCCATGATGGAGAGCTTCAGGAGATAATCTGAACTGATTAACCCTAGCAATGCCAGAGGAAAGAAGACCTGTATTGTTTAGTATGATGGTGAAGCAGTTCTAAGCAGTACAGGAGTTCGGGTAACCAGACAATGCAATCTTCTGGCCCCTCTCTGTCACAATATCACCATGACACAGAGTCACTGGTGGAGAAGTATACTCTTGACTAGAGTAGCTTTTCCTAGAGACTCTAGACTTTGGAGGTTCTTACGTTTCAGAGGACAACTAAGAATTAAATGTTCTCCACAACCACAGCAGTAGCCAACACAGTCGACTTGCATGGATTCAGAGAATCAGAGAAAACAGTTTATTCATAAGGTTGGGGAAGAAGTGGTCTCTGGAAGGAAGGAGCTAGACGTGACACTTTCCTCTCATGCGTCACCTCTCTCATTCTTGGAACTTGAAAAGGGGAGATGCAGCAGAAAAAAACATAATAATATGATGAAAGGGTATATTGTACATAGGAAAACATGGAGGAAAACCCTCCAAAAAATAACTTATTATTTGTGGGTAAAATACAGTGGCGACCAAATGTTTTACGGTTTTTTTTTAACCCCTTCATGACCCAGCCTATTTTGACCTTAAAGACCTTGCCGTTTTTTGCAATTCTGACCAGTGTCCCTTTATGAGGTAATAACTCAGGAACGCTTCAATGAATCCTAGCGGTTCTGAGAATGTTTTTTCGTGACATATTGGGCTTCATGTTAGTGGTAAATTTAGGTCAATAAATTCTGTGTTTATTTGTGATAAAAACGGAAATTTGGTGAAAATTTTGAAAATTTCGCAATTTTCACATTTTGAATTTTTATTCTGTTAAACCAGAGAGTTATGTGACACAAAATAGTTAATAAATAACATTTCCCACACGTCTACTTTACATCAGCACAATTTTGGAAACAAAATTTTTTTTTGCTAGGAAGTTATAAGGGTTAAAATTTGACCAGCGATTTCTCATTTTTACAACAAAATTTACAAAACCATTTTTTTTAGGGACCACCTCACATTTGAAGTCAGTTTGAGGGGTCTATATGGCTGAAAATACCCAAAAGTGACACCATTCTAAAAACTGCACCCCTCAAGGTGCACAAAACCACATTCCAGAAGTTTATTAACCCTTCAGGTGCTTCACAGCAGCAGAAGCAACATGGAAGGAAAAAATGAACATTTAACTTTTGAGTCACAAAAATGATTTTTCAGCAACAATTTTTTTATTTTCCCAATGGTAAAAGGAGAAACTGAACCACGAATGTTGTTGTCCAATTTGTCCTGAGTACGCCGATACCTCATATGTAGTAGTAAACCACTGTTTGGGCGCACGGCAGGGCTTGGAAGGGAAGGAGCGCCATTTGACTTTTTGAATGAAAAATTGGCTGCGCTCTTTAGCGGACACCATGTCACGTTTGGAGAGCCCCCGTGTGCCTAAACATTGGAGATCCCCCAGAAATGACCCCATTTTGGAAACTAGACGCCCCAAAGAACTTATCTACATGCATAGTGAGCCCTTTAAACCCCCAGGTGCTTCACAAATTGATCCGTAAAAATGAAAAAGTACTTTTTTTTCACAAAAAAATTCTTTTAGCCTCAATTTTTTCATTTTCACATGGACAACAGGATAAAATGGATCCTAAAATTTGTTGGGCAATTTCTCCTGAGTACACCAATACCTCACATGTGGAGGTAAACCACTGTTTGGGCACATGGTAAGGCTCGGAAGGGAAGGAGCGCCATTTGACTTTTTGAATGAAAAATTATCTCCATCGTTAGCGGACACCATGTCGCGTTTGGAGAGACCCGGTGTGCCTAAACATTGGAACTCCCCCACAAGTGACCCCATTTTGGAAACTGGACCCCCCAGGGAACTTATCTAGATGCCTAGTGAGCACTTTTAACCCCCAGGTGCTTCACAAATTGATCCGTAAAAATGAAAAAGTACTTTTTTTTCACAAAAAATTTTTTTCGCCTCAATTCTTTCATTTTCACATGGGCAATAGGATAAAATGGATCCTAAAATTTGTTGAGCAATTTCTCCCGAGTACGCCGATACCTCATATGTGGGGGTAAACCACTGTTTGGGCACACGGCAGGGCTCGGAAGGGAAGGCGCGCCTTTTGACTTTTTGAATGGAAAATTAGCTCCAATTGTTAGCGGACACCATTTGCATTGGAGCTCCCCCACAAGTGACCCCATTTTGGAAACTAGACCCCCCAAGGAACTTATCTAGATGCATACTGAGCACTTTAAACCCCCAGGTGCTTCACAGACGTTTATAATGCAGAGCCATGAAAATAAAAAATAATTTTTCTTTTCTCAAAAATTATTTTTTAGCCTGGAATTTCCTATTTTGCCAAGGGTAATAGGAGAAATTGGACCACAAATGTTGTTGTCCAGTTTGTCCTGAGTACGCAGATACCCCATATGTGGGGGTAAACCACTGTTTGGGCGCACGGCAGGGCTCAGAAGGGAAGGCACGCCATTTGGCTTTTTAAATGGAAAATTAGCTCCAATCATTAGCGGACACCATGTCGCGTTTGGAGAGCCCCTGTGTGCCTAAACATTGGAGATCCCCCACAAATGACCCCATTTTGGAAACTAGACCCCCAAAGGAACTAATCTAGATGTGTGGTGAGCACTTTGAACCCTCAAGTGCTTCACAGAAGTTTATAATGCAGAGCCATGAAAATAATAAAATAAAAATTCTTTTCTCAAAAATGATTTTTTAGCCCGCTATTTTTTATTTTCCCAAGGGTAACAGGAGAAATTTGACCCCAAACTTTGTTGTTCAGTTTCTCCTGAGTACGCTGATACCCCATATGTGGGGGTAAACCACTGTTTAGGCACATGCTGGGGCTCGGAAGTGAAGTAGTGACGTTTTGAAATGCAGACTTTGATGGAATGCTCTGTGGGCGTCACGTTGCGTTTGCAGAGCCCCTGATGTGGCTAAACAGTAGAAACCCCCCACAAGTGACCCCATTTTGGAAACTAGACCCCGAAAGGAACTTATCTAGATGTGAGGTGAGCACTTTGAACCCCCAAGTGCTTCACAGAAGTTCATAACACAGAGCAGTGAAAATAATAAATACGTTTTCTTTCCTCAAAAATAATTATTTAGCCCAGAATTTTTTATTTTCCCAAGGGTTACAGGAGAAATTGGACCCCAAAAGTTGTTGTCCAGTTTCTCCTGAGTACGCTGATACCCCATGTGTGGGGGTAAACCACTGTTTGGGCACACGTCGGGGCTCAGAAGGGAAGTAGTGACTTTTGAAATGCAGACTTTGATGGAATGGTCTGCGGACGTCACGTTGCGTTTGCAGAGCCCCTGGTGTGCCTAAACAGTAGAAACCCCCACAAGTGACCCCATTTTAGGAACTAGACCCCCCAAGGAACTTATCTAGATATGTGGTGAGCACTTTGAACCCCCAAGTGCTTCACAGACGTTTACAACGCAGAGCCGTGAAAATAAAAAATAATTTTTCTTTCCTCAAAAATGATGTTTTAGCAAGCAATTTTTTATTTTCACAAGGGTAACAGGAGAAATTGGACCCCATTAATTGTTGCGCAGTTTGCACTGAGTATGCTGGTTCCCCATATGTGGGGCTTAAACCACTGTTTGGGCGCACGTCAGGGCTCGGAAGTGAGGGAGCACCATTTGACTTTATGAAAACAAGATTGGCTGGAATCAATGGTGGCGCTATGTTGCGTTTGGAGACCCCTGATGTGCCTAAACAGTGGAAACCCCTCAATTCTACCTCCAACACTAACCCCAACACACCCCTAACCCTAATCCCAACTGTAGCCATAACCCTAATCACAACCCTAACCCCAACACACCCCTAACCACAACCCTAATTCCAACCCTAACCCTAAGGCTATGTGCCCACGTTGCGGATTCGTGTGAGATTTTTCAGCATCATTTTTGAAAAATCCGCGGGTAAAGGGCACTACGTTTTACCTGCGGATTTACCGTGGATTTCCAGTGTTTTTTGTGCGGATTTCACCTGTGGATTCCTATTGAGGAACAGGTGTAAAACGCTGCGGAATCCGCACAAAGAATTGACATGCTGCGCACCATGGGCACAGCGGATTTAGTTTTCCATAGGTTTACATGGAACTGTAAACCTGATGGAACACTGCTGCGAATCTGCAGCGGCCAATCCGCTGCGGATCCGCAGCCAAATCCGCACCGTGTGCACATAGCCTAATTCTAAAGGTATGTGCACACGCTGCGGAAAATGCTGCGGATCCGCAGCAGTTTCCCATGAGTTTACAGTTCAATGTAAACCTATGGGAAACAAAAATCGCTGTACACATGCTGCGGAAAAACTGCACGGAAATGCAGGGGTTTACATTCCGCAGCATGTCACTTCTTTCTGCGGATTCCGCAGCGGTTTTACAACTGCTCCAATAGAAAATTGCAGTTGTAAAACCGCAGTGAAATGCGCAGAAAAACCGCTGTAAATCCTCGATAAATCCACAGCGGTTTAGTACTGCGGATTTATCAAATCCGCAGCGGAAAAATCCGCAGAGGAACAGAATACGTGTGCACATACCGAAACCTTAACCCTACCCCTACCCCTAACCCTACCCCTACCCCTACCCCTAACCCTAACCCTACCCCTACCCGTAACCCTAACCCTACCGCTAACCCTACCCCTAACCCTACCCCTAACCCTACCCCTAACCCTAACCCTACCCAACCTTAGTCGAAAAAAAAAAATATATATTTTTTTTTATTGTCCCTACCTATGGGGGTGACAAAGGGGGGGGGGGGCATTTACTATTTTTTTTATTTTGATCACTGAGATAGGTTATATCTCAGTGATCAAAACTCACTTTGGAATGAATCTGCCGGCCGGCAGATTCGGCGGGCGCACTGCACATGCGCCCGCCATTTTGGAAGATGGCGGTGCCCAGGAAAGAAGACGGACGGATCCCGGGAGGCCGGGTAAGTATAAGGAGGGGGGGAGATCAGGGCACGGGGGGGGCATCGGAGCACGGGGGGGTGGATCGGAGCACGGGGTTGGGTGGATCGGAACACGGGGGGTGGATTTGAGCACGGGGTGGGGGATCGCTGTGCAGGGGGGTGGATCGGAGCACGGGGGGATCGCTGTGCGGGGGAGGGATCGGAGTGCGGGGGGATTTGATTGGAGCACGGGGGGTGTGATTGGAGCACGGGGAGGGGAGCGGACCACAGATCGGGGGGCTGGGGGGCGATCGGTGGGGTGGGGTGGGGGCACATTAGTATTTCCAGCCATGGCCGATGATATTGCAGCATCGGCCATGGCTGGATTGTAATATTTCACCAGTTTTTTAGGTGAAATATTACAAATCGCTCTGATTGGCAGTTTCACTTTCAACAGCCAATCAGAGCGATCGTAGCCACGGGGGGGGGGTGAAGCCACCCCCCCCCTGGGCTAAACTACCACTCCCCCTGTCCCTGCAGATCCGGTGAAATGGGAGTTAACCCTTTCACCGGATCTGCAGGGACGCGATCTTTCTGTGACACAGCATATGCGTCACAGGTCGGATTGGCACCGACTTTCATGACGCATACGCTGTGTCACAGGTCGGGAAGGGGTTAAAGTGTAATTACTTCTGTCTGGTTGTTGTGATTCCATTTTCCTGGTGATGAATTGAAAGTGCAGGAAGTTGTTATCATGCAAGACCTTAATTTTAATCAAAATGCTTTAGAATATAAATATGGTCATTTAATTAAAGTGCCAAAAGTTTTACAAATACTATTTATAGATCACAACTTAGAGAGTAATTCATTGTTTACAACGTGATATTTTGTAGCATAACCTCTTGCTTTAATTACTGCACCACACCGAAGGGGCATTGAGCCACTAGGGTATTCAATGCATCCTGAGGGATCTTTCTCCATTCCATTTGCAGATCTGCACACCACTCTTCTTTATTGCCATGGGTATGGGCCCCAACTCCTCACCCTAACTCATCCCAAAGAGAATCTATAGGGTTTAAATCAGGTGATTGGCTTGGCTATTGCAACAGGCAAGCAACATTTTTCTTTGCTAACCAATTTTTGACTAAATTGGTTGTGTGCTTAGGATATTTGTCTTGCTGTAATTTCCAGCCCCTGCCTACTTTGGTTTTACCATGTGGCAACATTACATTCTCCATTATATCCTTATACATGGTAGCAGGGCTGCCACTAGAAATTTCGGGGCCCCATACTGGCAAAATTTGAGACTCTGCCCAGGCTCCACCCTAGCCCCGCCTCCACCCTTCGAACTGTCCACAGTCCCACCGCTCTCTCTTGGAAAAACTCCATTTCTCACCTATCACACATTAACGGTTCCCATCACCATATCACACATATAGATGGCAGCTTTTGTTTTGGCCAAAAGATTTTTTAAGCCACCACCATAACACGGTAGACACATTTGGCTGGGCCCTACTCTACTGTAACCTACTAAATATTTGTTAAAATATGCAATAGAATTTAGGTATATTTTTATTTATATTTCAATTTTTAAAATGACCAATAATATCATATACAACGAACAAATACCCTGCACCATGACCAGACACCATATTACCACCACAGTGATCGAATAATATTAAATACAGGGAACAAATACCACAACACCATGACCAGACCACAAATTGCCACCAAAAAGTGACCAAATAGCACATACAAGTGACAAATACCACAACACCATGTCCAGACCACATATTACCACCACATAGTGATTGAATGCTACAATACTGATCAGTAATAAAAAAACACACTACTATCACCATCAGTGCCATTATACACAGGAGATCTGTACTTAGTATGCAGCATGTGTACAGGTAATACAGTGATCACCATTGACATTACACACAGGAGCTCTGTATATAGTATACAGTGTATAGTGTCAGTGTACGGGTAACACACTGACTCACCAGTGACGTCTCTAGGTGAAGTCCTTCATCTTTCATCCAGCACAGACCGTTGTCACTTCTTCCAGCCAGGGCTTGTCTCTACAGGAAATAACACAGTTATCTCGAGCTCCGCTTGCAGAACACATTATTTAATTTTTCCCAACTTCTACATTACACCACATGAAGAAAAAAAGGCGACATAGTGTCACTCTACACAGTAACAGGATCACCCCCCCCATTTAAAACAGTATCTTCAAAAAATAAAATAAATACATCACTGCAGTAATAATATCCCTAAGTTAGACCCTGTGTTAATAATATTCCCTATCCTGGCCTCATGTATCTCATTCCTGGCTTCAGCCATATGTTCTCCCTTCCTGCACTCATGAGCATCCATTCTGCCCCATATGATCTCCCCATCCTGCCCCATCTGTGTCCATCGTATCCATCCTGCCCCCCATGTCTTTTATTCTGCCCCGTGTCTCCATTCTTACCCCATCTGTCTCCAGTCCTGCCCCCAGTGTGTCCAGCATTCTGCCCCCAGTGTGTCCAGCATTCTGCCCCCAGTGTGTCCACCAGTGTGTCCAGCATTCTGCCCCCAGTGTGTCCAGCATTCTGCCCCCAGTGTCTCCAGTCCTGCCCCGAGTGTGTCCAGCATTCTGCCTCAATGTGTCCAGCATTCTATTCCCAGTGTCTTCAGCATTCTGCCCCCAGTGTCTCCAGTACTGCCCTCAGTGCTTTAGCATTCTGCCTCAGTGTGTCCGGCATTCTGCCCCCGTGTCTTCGGCATTCTGCCCCCAGTGTGTCCAGCATTCTGCCCCCAGTGTCTCCAGCATTCTGCCCCCAGTGTCTCCAGCATTCTGTCCCCAGTGTGTCAAGCATTCTGCCCCCAGTGTCTCCAGCATTCTGCCCCCAGTGTCTCCAGCATTCTGTCCCCTGTGTGTCCAGCATTCTGCCCCAGTGTCTCCAGCATTCTACCCCCAGTGCTCCAGCATTCTACCCCAGAGTGTCCAGCATTCTGTCCCCAGTGTCTTCAGCATTCTGCCCCCAGTGTCTCCAGTACTGCCCTCAGTGCTTTAGCATTCTGCCTCCGTGTGTCCGGCATTCTGCCCCCGTGTCTTCAGCATTCTGCCCCCAGTGTCTCCAGCATTCTGCCCCCAGTGTCTCCAGCATTCTGCCCCCAGTGTGTCCAGCATTCTGCCCCAGTGTCTCTAGCATTCTGCCCCCAGTGCTCCAGCATTCTGCCCCCAGTGTGTCCAGCATTCTGCCTCCAGTGCTCCAGCATTCTGCCACAGAGTGTCCAGCATTCTGTCCCCAGTGTCTTCAGCATTCTGCCCCCAGTGTCTCCAGTACTGCCCTCAGTGCTTTGGCATTCTGCCTCAGTGTGTCCGGCATTCTGCCCCCGTGTCTTCAGCATTCTGCCCCCAGTGTCTCCAGCATTCTGCCCCCAGTGTCTCCAGCATTCTGCCCCCAGTGTCTACAGCATTCTGCCCCCAGTGTGTCCAGCATTCTGCCCCCAGTGTCTCCAGCATTCTGCCCCCAGTGCTCCAGCATTCTGCCCCCAGTGTGTCCAGCATTCTGCCCCCAGTGCTCCAGCATTCTGCCCCCAGTGCTCCAGCATTCTGTCCCCTGTGTGTCCAGCATTGTGCCCCTGTGTCTCCAGCATTCTACCCCCAGTGCTCCAGCATTCTGCTCCAGTGTGTCCAGTACCTCTGCCCGCAGTGCTCCAGCATTCTGCCCCAGTGTGTCCAGCATTCTGCCCCCAGTGCTCCAGCATTCTGCCCCAGTGTGTCCAGCATTCTTCCCCAGGCCCCCCGGATTGCCACTCTCTATAATAAACAATTAAAAAAAAGTACTTCTTACCTGGCCGTGCTCCTGCGGCGAAGGCGAAGCTACCCTCCACTCAGCTGAAGCGCGCACTTGCCGGCAACTGACACTGACGTCAGACGCCGGCAACATGCGCGCTGCGGCTGATGTCAGCTGCCAGCCTCTAATTGGCTGGTGGCTGTTAACTATTGACGTGTGGGTGCGGGCCAGCACGTCAATAATGTTGCCGCAGCGCCGCTAAGGGCACGGTTTAGCTTGCCGGTAGGGGCCCGGTGAGCAGATGAGACGGGGCCCTATACGGGCCCCCTCTGCCCACCGGGCCCCATACGCCAGTCAGGGCAGTAATGCCCTGATTGCGACCCTGCATGGTAGCATTCATATTTCCATCAATTCTATGCAGAGCGCCAATGCCAGATGCAGAAAAGAAGCCCCAAACCATTAAATTGCCACTATCAAGATTCGCTGTAGGTGCTTGGTACCTTACATCATATCGCTTTCCAATTGGGCAGTATATATAGTGCTTGCCATCACTACCGAACAGATTGAACTTGGATTTATCCGACCACAACACCTTAGACCAATCTGTCTCTTTTCATTGGCTGTTGTCTTTGGTAAACTCAAGTCTGACATTCCAGCTCTTTGTAGAGATGAAAGATTTATTGACTGGAACTTGAGCATTCACCCCTAATGCTCTTAGCCGTCACACCACAGTTTGGCGACTCACTTTGACCCCATATTCTTTGTTCATTTCATGCAAAATCTGTACAACACTTTTATAGACATGAGATACTGAGTTTTCCATGGTTAGTCCACTTTTAGGTTTGTCAGCTGTTCCATAACCTTATTTTACTTTCTTTATTATATATGACACTTAACTCTGAGAGCAGCTGAATTCCATAGCTACCTCTTTTTGGCTTTTGCTTAACTTCACTATCAGAATAATAAGCAAAAAATTTGGAGCAGCAAATGTTGAAAACTAACACAAAAAGATAAAACTATGTCAAACATAATTTTCATTCTTGTAGCTGACAACCATTTGCTTCTGGTTTACTAAAATCTCCAGGAAAATGGCATCACAACAACCACACACTGTATACCGAAGAAAAATATGCTGTTAATATAAAAAAGAAGGGTCAATATAGCCACCAGCTAAGTATGTCCAATACAATTAGGCTAATGCATGAAATAAACTAAGGGAATAGGGAAATGTGTTCAACCTTACTAACTCATTCTGGTGACGGAGGTAGACACCCTAAGAATTTGATGTGGCGTCCCCGTTAAGTGTAGGCTCTCCCTATCAAGACCTCCGTAACAAAGACCACCACCATTACCCAAATATATTGCTGAAGTGCTCAATCAAATAGACATGCTAAGGATAGGTCTCATGTCAAAACAAGATGGACAAACAGTGGCATGTACTGTAAAGGTTTGGGCTCCACTGGTCAAAATTACTGTTATTGTGAACAGTTAAACAAGTTGAAGATTAAATGATCTCTGAAAGGCCTAAAGTTAAATATCACACATTTCCTTTATATTTTAGGCAACAAAAAATTATATATATTATTATTATTTATTATTATAGCACCATTTATTCCATGGCGCTTTACATGTGAGGAGGGGTATACATAATAAAAACAAGTACAATAATCTTGAACAATACAAGTCACAACTGGTACAGGAGGAGAGAGGACCCTGCCCGCGATGGCTCACAATCTACTAGGGATGGGTGAGGATACGTAGGTGAGGGTAGAGCTGGTCGTGCAGCGGTTTGGTCGATCAGTGGTTACTGCAGGTTGTAGGCTTGTTGGAAGAGGTGGGTCTTCAGGTTCTTTTTGAGAGTTTCGATGGTAGGCGAGAGTCTGATGTGTTGTGGTAGAGAGTTCCAGAGTAGCGGTGATGCGCGAGAGAAATCTTGTATGCGATTGTGGGAAGAGGAAATAAGAGGGGAGTAGAGAAGGAGATCTTGTGAGGATCGGAGGTTGCGTGCAGGAAAGTACCGGGAGACGAGGTCACAGATGTATGGAGGAGATAGGTTGTGGATGGCTTTGTATATCATGGTTAGGCTTTTGTACTGGAGTCTCTGGGTAATGGGGAGCCAGTGAAGGGATTGACAGAGGGGAGAGGCCGGGGAATAGTGTGGGGACAGGTGTATAAGTCGGGCAGCAGAGTTTAGAATAGATTGGAGGGATGCGAGAGTGTTAGAGGGGAGGCCACAGAGCAGGAGGTTACAGTAGTCGAGGCGGGAGATGATGAGGGCATGGACTAGGGTTTTTGCAGATTCTTCGTTTAGGAATGAACGGATCCGTGAAATATTTTTGAGTTGAAGGCCGCAGGAAGTGGAAAGGGCTTGGATATGTGGTTTGAAGGAGAGATCAGTGTCAAGGATTACCCCAAGGCAGCGAGCTTGTGGGACTGGGGAGAGTGGGCAGCCGTTTACTGTAATGGACAGGTTCATTGGCGGGTCGCATGAGATGGGGGATAAATGATGAATTCTGTTTTGTCCATGTTAAGTTTTAAAAATCTAGCGGAGAAGGATGAAATAGCGGACATAGATTGAGGCATTCTGCTCAGTAGGGTGGTGATATCTGGTCCAGAGATGTAAATCTGTGTGTCGTCAGCATAGAGATGATACTGAAAGCCGTGAGAATGTATGAGCTGTCCCAGGCCAAAGGTGTAGATAGAGAAGAGCAGGGGCCCTAGAACTGAACCTTGCGAGACTCCGACAGATGGGGGCGAGGTGAGGAGGTGGTGTGTGAGTGGGAGACGCTGAATGTCCGGTCAGTTAGGTATGACGAGATCTAGGATAGGGCCAAGTCTATGATGCCAAGGGATGAGAGGATCTGCAGCAACAGGGAATGGTCCACTGTGTCAAAGGCAGAGGACAGTTCCAGGAGGAGGAGGATAGAGTAGTGTAGCTTGCTCTTGGCGGTTAATAGGTCATTGGTGACCTTAGTTAAGGCTGTTTCAGTGGAGTGGTGTGACCAGAAGCCTGATTGTAAGCAGTCGAAGAGGGAGCAGGAAGATAGATGGGAGGACAGTTCAAGATGGACGTGTTGTTCCAGTAGTTTTGAGGCATAGGGGAGAAGTGATATAGGGCGATAGCTAGATACAGACGATGGGTCAAGAGAGGGCTTTTTGAGGAAAGGTGTGATTGAGGCATGTTTAAAGCTTGAGGGGAAAACACCAGTTGTTAGTGATAGGTTGAAGAGATGGGTTAGGGCTGAGATAAAGACTGTGCCGAAGTTTGGGATGAAGTGGGATGGGATCGGGTCAAGTACACAGGTGGTAAGATGTGATCTTGACAAAAGAGTGGAGAGTCAATCTTCTGTAATGGTGGAGAAGTTGGTTTTGGAGGTGGAGGGCTGGGTAGTCGGGAGGAAGGGCTCTGGGGGTCGTCCACTAAAACTGTCTCTGATGTTCTCAATCTTCTGCTTGTAAAATGAGGCAAAGTCTTCGGCTGAGATGAGTGGGGAGGGAGGAGGTGCTGGGGGATGGAGGAGAGAATTGAAGGTGTTGAATAACTGTTTAGGGTTGTGAGACAGGGAGGATATGAGAGTGTGGTCTTGAAAGTAGTGAGGGACTGTTTGAATGCGATAAATTGCTCGTTGGAGTGGGATCTTTTCCATCTACGCTCAGCAGCCCTGGAAGCTTGCATCAGTTCTTTGGTCAGGCTGGTGTGCCAAGACAGTGTCTATTGATTTTGTGAGCTTTGGTATGTGTGAGAGGGGCAAGAGATTCCAAAGCTACAGCTATTGTGGTGTTATATAGAGCGGCAGCATCATCCGCATTGTGTAGATGAGAGGGAGGAGGGATTCAGAGAGTGAGTGTAGATTGAGGTGTTTAAGATTTCTGCAAGGGTGTGCAAGTTTGTGGGGTGGGGATTGTAGACAAGGAGTGGAGAGGGAAGAGAATGTGAGTAGATTGTGGTCAGAAAGAGGAAGAGGTGAGTTAGAGAGGTTAGATAGGGAGCAGAGGCGGGTGAAGATGAGGTCCAGTGTGTGACCATCTTTGTGAGTGACTGCAGAAGGCCATTGAGTGAGGCCGAAGGAGCAAGTGAGAAATAGAAGTTTAGTGGCAGCTGAGAGGGAAGTGTCAATGGGGATGTTGAAGTCGCCCATGATGATAGTGGGGATGTCCGCAGAAAGGAAATGAAGTAGCCAGGTTGTGAAGTGGTCAAAGAAGGTGGTGGCTGGCCCTGGGGGGGCGGTAAATGACAGCCAGTTGGAGATTGGAGGGGGAGCAGATGCACACAGAGTGCACCTCAAAGGAAGGGAGGGTAAATATACATATTTTAGTTTTTTAATTTTTATTTTATGTCTTCATTTTAAAAATCACAACAAAGAAAATGGGTCAATGCAAATGTTTGTAAACCCTTGGAGATTTGTGTGCTCAGATAACTTTGAACAAGGTTTCAGATTTTAATTAACTGGTTGGGGTTATGGCTTGTTCACTTCCATCGTTAATAAAATTGCCAGGGCCAGCAAAATTTCCCAGCTTTATAATAACCCAGCCTCCTCTAACCTTTGTGCTAAAAAACAGCAGCGGTGGGTTCTTTTAAGCAGCTGGCTAACACTTTGAAAATGAAAATGGTGGAGGCCCACAAAGCAGGAGAAGGCTATAAGAAGATAGCAAAGTGTTTTCAAGTTGCCCTTTCCTCAGTTCAAAATGTAATTAGAAATAAGAATATAATAATAAGAAATGGCAGTTAACAGGAACAAGGGAGGTCAAGATAAAGTCTGGAAGCAAAATTTAAGTGACAGTTTCTCGTAGTATTGCAGGCGAGGCAAATCAGAACCCCAGCTTGACTGTAAAAGACCTTCAGAAAGATTTAGCCCCAACTTTGGAGTTGTAGTACATTGTTCTACTGTTCAGACACCTGAGACACCGTCACAAATATGACCTTCGTAGAAGAGTCCTCAGAAGAAAACCTCTCCTACATCCTCACCATAAAATTCAGTATTAGAAGTATGCAAAAATACATCTAAACAAGCCATCTCAGCAACCATTAAGCATAGGGGTGGATCAATCATGCTTTGGGATTGTGTTTCAGCCAATGCCATGAAGAACATTTAACGGGTAGAAGGAAGAATGGATTCAATGAAATTTTAGCAAATTATCGATACAAACATAACACCATCTGTAAAAAAGACGAAGTTGAAAATAGGATGGCTTTAGTGATGAGCGAGAACTAAAATGGTCAGGTGCTCATTAATCGAGTTGAGCAAATAAGGGCTCGACCCAAGTAATCCAAGAGTATAATGAAAGTCAATGGAAAATTCGAACATCTTCCCAGTGCCTCTCCCTCGCCCCTCCCCTGAAATCGATGGAAACAGCACTGAAATGGCATAGGAAAAGCATGGGGAAGATCCCTGGACGCATCTCTGAATCCCAGGTTGCTGCTTAGAACAATGTTGTCAAAGTATTACGTCATTTTTTCGGACCGAACATGAAACATACAAAGCCAAAGATAAATTACTAAGCCGTGAGCTTGATGTCACCGGACAATACAAAGTTGACATCAACCCCAGAAATATGAACCCCACTTGCTAACGCCACAGGGCAAATGAGAGGAGGCGGGCAAAGAGTCAGAATTGGCGCATCTAATAGATGCGCCTTTTCTGGGCGGCTGAGGGCTGCTATTTTCAGGCCCCTTACCAGCCTGAGAATACCAGACCCAGCTGTCAGCTTTAGCTTTTGGATTGTCAAAAATGGGGGGGCCCCCACATCATTTTTTTATTTGAATAATTAAAAAAAAAATGGCGTGGGGACCCCTCTATTCTTGATAACCAACCTTGCTAAAGTTGACAGCTGAGGGCTGCAGCCCCAGCTGTCAGTTTTGCCTGGCTGGTTTTCAAAATTATAGAGGAACCTACACCGTTTTTGTTTTAAATTATTTAGAGTGCAGGCGGCGGATGATAAATACTCCCATCAGCCGCTGCCTGCTCTGGTTGTTATTAGTGGCAGCAGGTCAGTGACCGGAGGTAAACTTTTTCCTCCAATCCCAACTGCAGGCTTGCACTGTCATTTGTCATTGTGGGGACTACTGCTCTCTGACCAGCGGTAATGATTTACAGTACTAAGTCACAGAGAAAAAAGCAGAGATGTTTACCTGCTGAAGCCTCCAACCAAATGCACTAACAGGGTGCAGCGGACCCGATAATGATGGCAAACACGCAGGTGCAAAAAATACCGATGAAACAACCAGTGTCAATCCAGTGTTGGCTGTTTTGTATTAGTGCACAAAAAGATAAAAGATAATGTTCTGTATGTGGCATTGTTCACACAGGCAATGCAGAGCATCTGGCTTACAGCCTATTACTAAGGCCGGGGACACACACAACGTATAAAAAAACGGTCCGTTTTTGACGGACGAGAATCGCACAAATTTTTACAAAACAGTCATCCGAGTGCAGTGCGAGGATGCGATTTTCTCGCATCAAATGATCCGTTTGACATCCGTGTGACATCCGTATGGCTTCCGTATGGCGAGAATTTCTCGCAGGCTTGCAAAATGGACATATAACGGTTTTTCCACCTGAAAAAATTTAAATCATCACCAAGAACATTATTTAATGGCCCAAAACACAGGTGCCACCCACCAATCTATGCAGTAGAGTCCCTGCTTGTGTTGATGCACTTCGGATTGATGAGCAACATGTCTGATCGACTGACTTTCAACACCACAGAGCGTGTGCTTTTCAACTGGGTACTTTCCCAACGTTTTGGCCAGCCATACCCAGTTATTGTAGATCCGAGGAGGCGGAGACGGATGTGGGTACATCCACTTATCAAACAACGTATCAATAAAGGCCATTTCAGCCGTCTGTATGCTGCTCTGAGGACTAATCCGGACAAGTTCTTCAACTATTGTCGGATGAGGATTCAAACCTTTGACATTTTGTTGGAGATTTTGCGTCCAGGGATCACGAAGAAGGACACCAGGATGCGCAAATCTATTTCAGCTGAGGAGCGCCTTATCCTTACCTTGCGGTATGCCTTAATACTAATTGACCCAATATGTTACTCATTTTTTTGTCGATACCCCTTCTTCAAATTATATACTTAAATGGTTAATTAACTTCAACATAATTTTTACTTATTTTCTTAATGTAATTTTTTTAAAAGATCAAAGCCATAGCTTTTTTTTTTTTTTAATTTTAAAAAAGTGTTTGATTGCCCCATATCACCCTGTATTGTGTTAATTTTATCTTTGATAAAAATATTATTTTGTCTTTTAGCTTCCTTGCCACTGGCCTATCATATGCGGCCCTGCATTTAGAGTTTTTATTGGGCAAATCTACAATTTCTGGGATTGTGCGGGATACATGCACGGAAATCTGGAGAAGACTCCATCAAGAGGTGATGCCTGAACCAAAAATTGCAGACTGGTTACGTATTGCTCAAGGATTTCAGGACACATGCCAGTTTCCGCACTGTATTGGGGCTCTTGACGGAAAGCACATCCGTGTGCGTAAGCCGCCAGGTTCAGGGACCCAATTCTATAATTATAAACAGTTTTTCTCTGTAGTGCTGTTGGCCCTAGTCGACAGCAACTACAGGTTTATAATTGTAGATATTGGGGCCTATGGGAGAACTGGAGACTCTAGAGTCTTCAGTTCTTCCATTATGGGTCGGCGGCTGCGCAACAATGAATTGGATCTCCCACCCCCAAGTCACATACCAGGTGCTAATTTGGATGCGGTGCCTTACATGATGGTAGCAGATGAGGCCTTTCAATTATCAAGGAACGTCATGAGACCCTATCCACGGAGAGGCCTGGACTACCGGCGCAGAATCTTTAATTTGCGTCTTTCCCGTGCCCGCCGTCTGGTCGAGTGTTCATTTGGCATTCTCAGTGCAAAATGGCGGGTCCTTCAGTCTGCAATCCAACTGAGTGAAGGCAATGTAAATGGTGTGATAAAAGCATGTGTTGTTCTTCACAACTTTACAAGAGACCATGATTGCCCATCATCTGCTGCAGATGACATTGATTATGCAAATACTGTCTTGACAACTACACGTGTTCGTCCTTCACGTCGTCAGCCCTCTGGCCTAAAAGTTCGTGATGTTTTAACCAATTTTTTTGTGTCACCAGAGGGATCTACGGTTTGGCAAGACAATGCTGTTTTGCCTTAATTTTTGATTAGATTCTAAGTTAATAAATCACATAATTTCCTTCAGAAATTGGTGTAATATGTATCTGATGATGAAAAGATGTAAGTGTGTAAAGCTGACAAATCATGTATGTAGCTGGACCAAGACATAAGACTCTGTTTTCAGAACAAATTTTTACTGCTCTGCGCATATATATATGCATTCCCAAAACATATTTCAATTTTCATATGTAATTTAAACAAAACAAACAACACAGCTTTACATGCCATGGTCACAAAAAACTAAGGCCAACAAAAGGCCAAAATGACAGGCAAAATCTAACATCCAAAACATTACAGGTTATGGTAGGTTGGGGGTGGTGATGGTGATGGCGGGTGTCCAGCATGTGCGGAACTTGGCCTGGGTGGTTGACCAACCACTCTGTCTACCTGTGTTATTGCAGATAGAAATTGCGGGTGTTGCTGCAAGCTGCGATCATGTGTATGACCTAACACTTGATGTGGAGGGTAGAAGGGCATCAAGTCCTGGCTACTGGCTTGACCCATTTGTTCCGAACCCCCAATATGACCATGTCGAGCAGACACATGTTGGGACCAGCCTCCAAACATGTGTCTGTTCAAGTGGTCAAATTGGGGATGTGCTGCAAAATCATAAATACCCCTGTTTTGGCCTTGTTGTGTGGTTTGTGCAGGCTGTGGAGCTATAGGTTGCGGGGGTGGTGCTGACACAGTTTGTGATTGGTCCTGTGGAAGGTCTTGCACCGCCAGAAGGTTGGTAGATGACATTTGCCACCGTTCAAGATAATTAAAGATATTAGTCGGGTTGTTTGGGGGTGTTGCCGCATCTAGCAAAATTTGGATGCAACCTCTGGTCCGCAGCCTGAGCGAGCGGGGAATGGGACGTAAATAGCGGGCAAGACTGCGGAAGTAAGCTTCCTCCCCATCATCATTGGCAGCTCGGGACAAATAGTCCAACACCCCGGTATCAACTTGCCTCCTGGTGCCAATGTTCAAAGCCACCCTTCTGCGACGACCACGGTTTGGTCTGGTAGTAGGCTGTGGTGATGTATCCAGAGCCAATGTTGGACTGCTGCTCTGGCCTCCTTCATCAACCTCAGGATTTGCCTCCTGTGGAGCGGTAGACGCTGCTGCTGGTTGTGGTGGTGGGAGAGGGTGGTTGCTGCCTGTTGCTTGCCCAGATGGTCCAGCCAATTCTGCATCTTCAGCAACAGGGTCAATCAGCAACTCAGAGTCAGATCCAGTCTCTCTTTCAGTCAGATTTGACTCTGTTCTGTATTTCACAAAACATTATTTATATTAAAAAATACATACATATTCACATCATAAAATGTGTTAAATATTTGTACACATGCATGCACTTACGGTCGTAGCTCCATCACCGGGGCAAGAAAATTTAGGCGGTCATAATAAAGGTATTTCCTTTTTTGGGGGGCTGCATCACCACTCCGCCCATGAACTTGACGCTCACGCCGGTATTGGTCCCGGCAACTCCGCCAGCGTCTATTTACATCATTGACTGCAAATATACAAAACATTTGAGATAAATATCACACACAAACAGTTACAGGCTTTGCAAAAACACATGGGCTAGGGGGACATAAAATTCCTTTGGCCCTATATTAACGGACTATAGCTAAATTAATTTAAAGCCATATTTGTGTCTCTTGGGAATGTTTTGGCATCTTCAACCAAGAGCATGGATGATTTACTAACATCATAAGCAAAACACATATGATGCTTTCAGGCTTGCATGGAAAAAAAAACATTTGAAGAATGGTACTTACATATTTCTTGCTGAACCTCTTGAGGTCGCTCATCAAAATCGGGGAACATGTGGCGACATATTGCCCTCCATGCTGCGTCTTTACGTGCACGGTCTGCATAATGTGCGTCGCGTTGGTCCCATAATTCGGGCCTATCATGGACCAGAGCAATGAGCATCTCCACATTAATATGCCTGGCCATGCTGCTACTACAGAACACTCCGTGGAGGCGTGCTTCCTGGTTTGCAATCCAGCGTGGGCCTGAAATTAGCATTCCAAAGCTTCCTGATAATGGATGATTCAATTTCCTGTCACCTGGAGAAGTCTTCCGTATTTCTCGCAATGCACACGCATGGTCCGTATGTAATCCGATGTTTTCTCGCACCCATAGACTTTCATTGGCGAGTCTCGCCCGAGATACGCTGACAATCGCAGCATGCTGCGATTTCACTCGGATCCTGAATACGGCCGAGAAAATATCGGATGATGGGAGCTGCCCCATTGATTAACATTGGGACGAGTGCTATGCGATTTTTTATCGCATTGCACTCGTCCGTATTACGGTCTAGTGTGACCCCGGCCTAACGCACATACAGGCAGGCTGCCCAGTGCTACAAAATGCATGCTGTGCGAACAGAGGGCAACAGTTTACAGAGCCATCTTGGTCCGACTGCACCCTGCAAGATAAAGTGCAAAATAAAACACATGTCAATGTATGCAAGGTATTAGTTTATTTTGGGGCCTCAATACGTAAGCGGGCAACCCACGTCAAGGGTTCTTACATTTTGAGGCCCCAATATAAACTAATACCTTGCAAACATTGATATGTGGGTTTTTTTTGCACTTTATCTTGCAGGGTGCAGTCAGACCAAGATGGCTCTGTAAACTGTTGCCCTCTGTTCGCACAGCATGCATTTTGTAGCACTGGGCAGCCTGCCTGTATGTGCGTTAGTAATAGGCTGTAAGCCTGTGTTAGGCCGGGGACACACACAACGTATAAAAAAACGGTCCGTTTTTGACGGACGAGAATCGCACAAATTTTTACAAAACAGTCATCCGAGTGCAGTGCGAGGATGCGATTTTCTCGCATCAAATGATCCGTTTGACATCCGTGTGACATCCGTATGGCTTCCGTATGGCGAGAATTTCTCGCAGGCTTGCAAAATGGACATATAACGGTTTTTCCACCTGAAAAAATTTAAATCATCACCAAGAACATTATTTAATGGCCCAAAACACAGGTGCCACCCACCAATCTATGCAGTAGAGTCCCTACTTGTGTTGATGCACTTCGGATTGATGAGCAACATGTCTGATCGACTGACTTTCAACACCACAGAGCATGTGCTTTTCAACTGGGTACTTTCCCAACGTTTTGGCCAGCCATACCCAGTTATTGTAGATCCGAGGAGGCGGAGACGGATGTGGGTACATCCACTTATCAAACAACGTATCAATAAAGGCCATTTCAGCCGTCTGTATGCTGCTCTGAGGGCTAATCCGGACAAGTTCTTCAACTATTGTCGGATGAGGATTCAAACCTTTGACATTTTGTTGGAGATTTTGCGTCCAGGGATCACGAAGAAGGACACCAGGATGCGCAAATCTATTTCAGCTGAGGAGCGCCTTATCCTTACCTTGCGGTATGTCTTAATACTAATTGACCCAATATGTTACTCATTTTTTTGTCGATACCCCTTCTTCAAATTATATACTTAAATGGTTAATTAACTTCAACATAATTTTTACTTATTTTCTTAATGTAATTTTTTTAAAAGATCAAAGCCATAGCTTTTTTTTTTTTTTTAATTTTAAAAAAGTGTTTGATTGCCCCATATCACCCTGTATTGTGTTAATTTTATCTTTGATAAAAATATTATTTTGTCTTTTAGCTTCCTTGCCACTGGCCTATCATATGCGGCCCTGCATTTAGAGTTTTTATTGGGCAAATCTACAATTTCTGGGATTGTGCGGGATACATGCACGGAAATCTGGAGAAGACTCCATCAAGAGGTGATGCCTGAACCAAAAATTGCAGACTGGTTACGTATTGCTCAAGGATTTCAGGACACATGCCAGTTTCCGCACTGTATTGGGGCTCTTGACGGAAAGCACATCCGTGTGCGTAAGCCGCCAGGTTCAGGGACCCAATTCTATAATTATAAACAGTTTTTCTCTGTAGTGCTGTTGGCCCTAGTCGACAGCAACTACAGGTTTATAATTGTAGATATTGGGGCCTATGGGAGAACTGGAGACTCTAGAGTCTTCAGTTCTTCCATTATGGGTCGGCGGCTGCGCAACAATGAATTGGATCTCCCACCCCCAAGTCACATACCAGGTGCTAATTTGGATGCGGTGCCTTACATGATGGTAGCAGATGAGGCCTTTCAATTATCAAGGAACGTCATGAGACCCTATCCACGGAGAGGCCTGGACTACCGGCGCAGAATCTTTAATTTGCGTCTTTCCCATGCCCGCCGTCTGGTCGAGTGTTCATTTGGCATTCTCAGTGCAAAATGGCGGGTCCTTCAGTCTGCAATCCAACTGAGTGAAGGCAATGTAAATGGTGTGATAAAAGCATGTGTTGTTCTTCACAACTTTACAAGAGACCATGATTGCCCATCATCTGCTGCAGATGACATTGATTATGCAAATACTGTCTTGACAACTACACGTGTTCGTCCTTCACGTCGTCAGCCCTCTGGCCTAAAAGTTCGTGATGTTTTAACCAATTTTTTTGTGTCACCAGAGGAATCTACGGTTTGGCAAGACAATGCTGTTTTGCCTTAATTTTTGATTAGATTCTAAGTTAATAAATCACATAATTTCCTTCAGAAATTGGTGTAATATGTATCTGATGATGAAAAGATGTAAGTGTGTAAAGCTGACAAATCATGTATGTAGCTGGACCAAGACATAAGACTCTGTTTTCAGAACAAATTTTTACTGCTCTGCGCATATATATATGCATTCCCAAAACATATTTCAATTTTCATATGTAATTTAAACAAAACAAACAACACAGCTTTACATGCCATGGTCACAAAAAACTAAGGCCAACAAAAGGCCAAAATGACAGGCAAAATCTAACATCCAAAACATTACAGGTTATGGTAGGTTGGGGGTGATGATGGTGATGGCGGGTGTCCAGCATGTGCGGAACTTGGCCTGGGTGGTTGACCAACCACTCTGTCTACCTGTGTTATTGCAGATAGAAATTGCGGGTGTTGCTGCAAGCTGCGATCATGTGTATGACCTAACACTTGATGTGGAGGGTAGAAGGGCATCAAGTCCTGGCTACTGGCTTGACCCATTTGTTCCGAACCCCCAATATGACCATGTCGAGCAGACACATGTTGGGACCAGCCTCCAAACATGTGTCTGTTCAAGTGGTCAAATTGGGGATGTGCTGCAAAATCATAAATACCCCTGTTTTGGCCTTGTTGTGTGGTTTGTGCAGGCTGTGGAGCTATAGGTTGCGGGGGTGGTGCTGACACAGTTTGTGATTGGTCCTGTGGAAGGTCTTGCACCGCCAGAAGGTTGGTAGATGACATTTGCCACTGTTCAAGATAATTAAAGATATTAGTCGGGTTGTTTGGGGGTGTTGCCGCATCTAGCAAAATTTGGATGCAACCTCTGGTCCGCAGCCTGAGCGAGCGGGGAATGGGACGTAAATAGCGGGCAAGACTGCGGAAGTAAGCTTCCTCCCCATCATCATTGGCAGCTCGGGACAAATAGTCCAACACCCCGGTATCAACTTGCCTCCTGGTGCCAATGTTCAAAGCCACCCTTCTGCGACGACCACGGTTTGGTCTGGTAGTAGGCTGTGGTGATGTATCCAGAGCCAATGTTGGACTGCTGCTCTGGCCTCCTTCATCAACCTCAGGATTTGCCTCCTGTGGAGCGGTAGATGCTGCTGCTGGTTGTGGTGGTGGGGGAGGGTGGTTGCTGCCTGTTGCTTGCCCAGATGGTCCAGCCAATTCTGCATCTTCAGCAACAGGGTCAATCAGCAACTCAGAGTCAGATCCAGTCTCTCTTTCAGTCAGATTTGACTCTGTTCTGTATTTCACAAAACATTATTTATATTAAAAAATACATACATATTCACATCATAAAATGTGTTAAATATTTGTACACATGCATGCACTTACGGTCGTAGCTCCATCACCGGGGCAAGAAAATTTAGGCGGTCATAATAAAGGTATTTCCTTTTTTTGGGGGCTGCATCACCACTCCGCCCATGAACTTGACGCTCACGCCGGTATTGGTCCCGGCAACTCCGCCAGCGTCTATTTACATCATTGACTGCAAATATACAAAACATTTGAGATAAATATCACACACAAACAGTTACAGGCTTTGCAAAAACACATGGGCTAGGGGGACATAAAATTCCTTTGGCCCTATATTAACGGACTATACCTAAATTAATTTAAAGCCATATTTGTGTCTCTTGGGAATGTTTTGGCATCTTCAACCAAGAGCATGGATGATTTACTAACATCATAAGCAAAACACATATGATGCTTTCAGGCTTGCATGAAAAAAAAAACATTTGAAGAATGGTACTTACATATTTCTTGCTGAACCTCTTGAGGTCGCTCATCAAAATCGGGGAACATGTGGCGACATATTGCCCTCCATGCTGCATCTTTACGTGCACGGTCTGCATAATGTGCGTCGCGTTGGTCCCATAATTCGGGCCTATCATGGACCAGAGCAATGAGCATCTCCACATTAATATGCCTGGCCATGCTGCTACTACAGAACACTCCGTGGAGGCGTGCTTCCTGGTTTGAAATCCAGCGTGGGCCTGAAATTAGCATTCCAAAGCTTCCTGATAATGGATGATTCAATTTCCTGTCACCTGGAGAAGTCTTCCGTATTTCTCGCAATGCACACGCATGGTCCGTATGTAATCCGATGTTTTCTCGCACCCATAGACTTTCATTGGCGAGTCTCGCCCGAGATACGCTGACAATCGCAGCATGTTGCGATTTCACTCGGATCCTGAATACGGCCGAGAAAATATCGGATGATGGGAGCTGCCCCATAGATTAACATTGGGGCGAGTGCTATGCGATTTTTTATCGCATTGCACTCGTCCGTATTACGGTCTAGTGTGACCCCGGCCTTAGGGCTAGCGGAACGCACCACATAATTAGAGAATAGGAATAAGATGCGTTCCACTGTGCAGAGATGGAACCTGCTACTAAGCAATGACGGACTATATGGCGGTACAATGAGGATACACACAGGTTAGCTTCACCCTGTGTGAAAGAAGCGAACCCTGTTGCATCACAGGGCCGCAGTACCGCACGTAACAAAACCAATAATCAAATAGTACGAGAGTGCATGCGATGCCGCACTGGCGGATGCCACTAACCACCCAGACTTGGGTTTAGAAAGCGCAGTGATAGCGCACGGCGCCACACTGGCGGTCACAGCAATAGACACTGTTAGTGTACCAGTGTTGGTTACAAGTCGGGCGCTAGATTACAATCATCCTCCTTATGCGAGCATTCAAACACAAGGGAGGGGATGATTAATGAATGACTTTCACTCACAACACACACATATACAAGTGTATACTAGCTCATGGCCATGCGGCTATGCAAACCTTTTATAGCTGCAGCATGTACAGGACCTTCCCAGAAGGACCAATGGGAAGCTGCCACAGAAGTTGAGCAACTTCAGGACCTTCCTAGAGGACCAATGGGATCTGCCGCAGTATCTGAGCATGTGACCCTCGATCTCCAACGGGAGATCTTGCCCCGGGCATGCTCAGAAGGGGAAAAGCAGGACTTAGTCCCAAAAGGGTCTGCTCGCCACTGCCCAGCACAGGCTTCAATGGCAGAAGCTGGAAAAGCAGCAGTAACCCTTTGCACAGAGTGAGACTGAGCAAGACGCTGGGACCGATGTCTCCACTGAGCAGGCTCCACTGCGGCTGATGCAGAATGAGAGACCGCAGCAGACATGGTTCAAGATTCCCCCTGTGCAGAGGTGGGAACTCGACTCCTAACGTTACCCCCCCTCCTAGGGCCCCCCTCTTTTGGCCTCGCTATGCTCAAAGGCTGCAATGAGCAGCGGAGCCCGAATGTGCTCCACAGGTTCCCAGGTTCTGTCCTCAGGGCCGTGGCCCTTCCAGTCCACCAGATAGTATTTTTTGCCACGTACTACCTTGCACCTCACAATAGCATTCACCTCGTATTCATCTGTGGATGAACCCGATGTCCCGGCAGATAACCCAGAAAACCGGGACATATAGACGGACTTTAAGAGGGAAACGTGGAAGATGTCGGGGATACCAAGGCATGGAGGAATAGCCAAACGGTAGTTCACAAGGTTAACCTGTTCCAGAACCTTGAACGGGACAATGTAGCGAGGCGCAAACTTAGTGGACTCAACTCGCAGCCTGATGTTACGGGCGGAGAGCCACACTAAGTCACCAGGAGCGAAGGTCGGAGCGGGGCGCCGGTGAGCATCAGCAGGAACCCTCATTCTCTCCTTGGAAGCCCGAATGGCATCCTGTGTGCGGTCCCAAATGTCACCATGGAATCAGTGGATGACACGGGCATGGGCACAGGGACACACGGATGCTGGCCATAATTAAGGAGAAAAGGAGTCTGCCCAGTGCAATCGGCTACGGCGTTGTTCAGAGCAAATTCTGCCCAAGGTAGCAAAGATGCCCAGTCATCCTGCCTAGCAGAGACAAAATGTTGCAAATATGTCACCAGAGTCTGGTTGGCCCTCTCTACCAACCCATTCGTCTCGGGATGATATGCAGAGGAGAGATTTAGTTCTATGCTGAGAAAATGACAGAGCTCTCTCCAAAACCGAGACACGAACTGGGGACCCCGGTCACTGACAATTTTATCAGGCATGCCATGTAAACAGAAAATATGTTTAATGAACAATGCCGCCAAGGCCCGTGCAGAAGGTAACTGTGGAAGCGGCACCAAGTGCACCATCTTAGAGAAATGATCGGTGACAAACCAGATAACGGTGCAGTTACGAGACTTGGGAAGCCCACCACGAAGTCCATCCCAACCATCTCCCAGGGCCTGTCTGCCACCGGCAGGGGATAAAGTTGCCCAGCAGGCCGATGCCGAGGAGACCGATTCTTGGTGCAGGAGACACACGCCCGAATATAGTCCCCGAAGTCACGGGACATATGCGGCCACCGGTACGTCCTCGCCAAAAGCTCAGATGTCCTCTTGGTCCCAAAATGTCCACCCACCCTGGATGAGTGAGCCCAAGAGAGAACCTCTGGTCGCAAATTAGATCGAACGAAAGTCTTGCCTGGGGGCACAGACTCTAGCGAAACCGGAGCCACAGCTCTCAGGCTCTCAGAAGGGACAATAAGCTGAGCCTCCTTCTCCTCCTCAGATGACACTACGGAGTGAGAGAGAGCATCGGCACGAATGTTCTTCTCCCCGGAGAGAAAATGGAGAATAAAATGGAACCGGGAGAAGAACAGGGACCATCTAGCCTGGTGAGAATTCAGCCACTGGGCCGTCTGTAAGTACACCAAGTTCTTGTGGTCTGTGAACACTTGGAAGGGAAAGCGAGCTCCCTCCAAGAGGTGTCTCCACTCTGAGAGAGAAGAAGAAGCAAGGATACTTCCGACCTTGAGCATCCTTTTGGAAGAGGACTGCTCCAGCACCAACGGATGAGGCATCCACCTCCATAATAAATGGCTTATCTACATTGGGGCGATGTAGGATGGGAGCGCTAGTGAAGTGTGACTTAATCAAGAGAAAGGCCTTGGAGACCTCCTCCGACCACAACTTGGGATTTGCTCCCTTCTTGGTGAGGGCAACCAAGGGAGCTACCAAAGTTGAGAAGTGTGGGATGAACTGGCGATAGTAATTAACAAACCCCATAAAGCGCTGCACCGCTTTAAGAGAATGGGGTTCTTGCCAGTCCATCACAGCCTGTAGCTTGGCAGGATCCATAGCCAATCCCTGGGCAGAGATGATATAGCCAAGGAAAGGCAAGGACTCCTGCTCAAACACACACTTCTCCAACTTGGCGTAGAGGGAGTTTGCCCATAAGAGGTCAAAAACTTTGTGAACATCTCTCTGATGGAAGTCAATATCTGGAGAGTAGATGAGAATATCATCCAAATTGACTACGACCGAGGTGGTGAGCATCTCCCATAAGATGTCGTTCACAAAGTCTTGGAAAACGGCTGGGGCATTACAGAGCCTGAAGGGCATCACCATATATTCATAGTGCCCATCCCTGGTGTTAAAAGCCGTCTTCCATTCGTCCCCCTCACAGATGCGAATCAGGTTGTAAGCACCCCGCAGATCTAACTTAGTAAATACCCTTGCTCCCCGTAGCCTATCAAAAAGCTCAGATATCAGGGGTAGTGGGTATTTATTCTTAACGGTGATGGCGTTAAGACCCCTGAAGTCTATGCATGGACATAGTTCTCCATTCTTCTTCTGCACGAAAAAGAACCCAGCCCCTGCAGGTGACACTGACTTCCTAATGAATCCTCTTGCCTGATTCTCTTGAATGAAATGGGATATTGCCTCCGTCTCCGGGAGAGATAACGGATAGAATCGACCCCGGGGAGGCTCTGCACCAGGCAAGAGGTCAATAGGACAGTCATAGGGGTGGTGAGGAGGAAGGGTCTCCGCAGCCCTTTTGGAGAACACGTCAGCATAGGACCAATAGTGCTTGGGGAGAGAGGAAAGATCAGCGGGTACCTCTGTAGAAGTAACCTGAATGCACTCCCTCTGACATCTACCCTCACATGATTTACTCCATCCCAAACTTTTCCCTGAGGACCACTCTATATGAGGAGAATGATAGTGAAGTCATTGTATCCCCAACAGGACCTCTTCAATTCCCTTAGGAATGACTAATAGGGAGATAACCTCCTGATGTGATGGCGACATAGAAAGAGTGAATGGAATAGTCTGATGTGTAATCTGTGAGGGTAGTGATGATGACCCATTTACCACTCTTACGGTCACAGGTTTGGCGAGCATCACCAGGGGTATTGCGTGACGCTGGGCGAAAGCAGATGACATGAAATTGCCTTCCGCCCCGGAGTCCAGGCAAAGCTCTACCATAAGAGTGGATGGGCCTATGGTTATTGTCCCTTTGAAGGACAATTTAGAGGAAATCGTCTCCGTGTCTAGTGTACCTCCTCCAACTACCACTAGACGCCGACGTTCCCCAAACTGCTGAGAACACTTGGAGGCAAGATGTTCTGACTGCCGGCAAACGTGACAGACCATAGGTGCACGAGCGGACCGGGACTTAGATCCCGCACGCAACGCCTCTATGGCCTCATGTGACTCGGATGCCTGGAGCGGAGATTCCTGAGGTTTGGCGAAGGTGGGAGCCAGCTGAAACCTCTGCCTACACTGAGCTCTCTCCAACCTTCGCTCGTGAAAATGAAGGTCGATGCGGATTGATATAGCTATGAGCTCCTCCCTAGTGGCCAAAGCGTCCTTCACATGGTTAGCCAGCCCTCTTTAAAATACCGGGACAAGAGCCTTATCCGACCATTCCAGCTCAGACGCTAATGTCCGGAAGTGGACGGCAAAATGGCTGACCATGGACGAACCCTAAATCAATGCCAGCAGTTGGAGCGCCGTATCATGGGTGACTTGGGGTCCTAAAAAGACCTGTTTCAAAGTGTTCAAAAACCGAGGAGCACTCTGCACCACATGATCATCGTGCTCCCACAGCGACATAGTCCACTCCAATGCCCTGTCCGACAGCAGAGAAATTATGAATCCCACCTTTGCCCGTTCTGTGGGAAAATGTGCAGCCAGGTGCTCGAGGTGAATACCGCACTGGCTCACGAAACCGCTACAGAATTTACTGTCACCAGAGTATTTCTCTGGCAGCGGGAGGTGAGATAAGGTCGTAACAGAGATGGCCGTGGGTAAAGCTGCCGCAGCCACGCTAGCAGCCTGAACAGCTATTGCGGTAACATCCACAGCTGAGGTTGCACGCTCGAGAGCCACCAACCTGCCCTCCAGCAGCTGGATGTACCCCTGCAATCGCTGTTCGTCCGTCATTACTTAGTCAGACCCTGACGCTAGTATAATGTTAGGGCTAGTGGAACGCACGAAATAATTAGAGAAAAAGAATAAGTTGCGTTCGCAGTCCGGGGTCCATCGCGCAGAGATGGAACCTGCTGCTCAGCAATGACGGACTATATGGCAGTACAATGTGGATACACACACAGGTTAGCTTCACCCTGTGTGAAAGAAGCGAACCCTGTTGAGTCACAGGGCTGCAGTACAGCACGTAACAAAACCAATAATCAAATAGCACGAGAGTGCATGCAATGCCGCACTGGCGGATGCCACTAACCACCCAGACTTGGGTTTGGAAAGCGCAGTGATAGTGCACGGTGCCGCACTGGCGGTCACAGCAATAGACGCTGTTAGTGTACCAGTGTTGGTTACAAGTCGGGCGCTAGATTACAATCATTCTCCTTACGCGAGCATTCAAACACAAGGGAGGGGATGATTAATGAGCGAATTTCACTCACAACACACACACATAAACAAGCGTATACTAGCTCATGGCCGTGCGGCCATGCAAACCTTTTATAGCTGCAGCATGTACAGGACCTTCCCAGAAGGACCAATGGCAGGTTGCCACAGAAGTTGAGCACCTTCAGGACCTTCCTGGAGGACCAATGGGATCTGCTGCAGTATCTGAGCATATGACCCTCGATCTCCAACGGGAGATCTTGCCCTGGGCATGCTCAGAAGGGGAAAAGCCGGACTTAGTCCCAAAAGCATCTGCTCACCGCTGCCCAGCACAGGCTTCAATGGCAGAAGCTGGAAAAGCAGTAGTAACGCTATGCACAGAGTGAGACTGAGCAAGACACTGGGACCGACGTCTCTGCTGAGCAGGCTACACTGTGGCTGATGCAGAATTAGAGACTGCAGCAGACATGGTTCGAGATTCCCCCTGTGCAGCGGCGGGAACTCGACTCCTAACACCTTGTGCATTTGGTTGGAGGCTTCAGCAAGTAAACATCTGTGACTTTTTCCAATTTTTTGTAGGATTTCTAAGTCCTCTTTTTGTGTAGGTGATTTACAGTACTACCGGTCACAGTCACAGCTGCGGAGTCAAGCTGACATCTGATAGCATATACCTGCAGTGCTCTACCTGAGGAACAATCTTACCATGATCAGAACTGCAGGTAAGATCACAGCTTTAGTGGAAACAATCATTTATGAATATTGTGGAAAATGCTCTTGAATCTGAACACGAATCTGAGATTGGAGGACATTTTCTGCACAAGTTCGCTCATCTCTACACACAAGGTCCCCCTGCAAATGCCATCACATGTCCAGGCCCGTCTGAAGTTTTCCACTGACCATCTTAATGATCCAGAGGAGACATGGGAGAAGGACATGTGGTCAGATGAAACCAAAATATAACTTATTGGTATCAACTCCACTCACCATGTTTCGGGGAAGAAGAAGGATGAGTACAACACCAAGAACACCATCCCAACTGTAAAATATGAGGGGGAAACATTATACTTTTGGGGCATTTTTCTGCAAAGGGTACAAGAAGGCGGCACCATATTGAATGGAGGATGGATGGGCCAATAACCTCCTTTCCTCTGTATGAGCATTGAAGATGAGTCATTGCTGAGTCTTTCAGCATGACACTGACCTGAAAAATACAGCCAGGGCAACTAAGGAGAGGCTTCGTAAGAAGCATTTCAAGGTCCTGGAGTGGCCTAGCCAGTCCCCAGACTTGAACCCAATAGAAAATCTTTGTAGAGAGCTGAGGCTCAATGTTGCCTAGAGACAGCCTCAAACCATGAAAGATCTGGAGAAGATCTGTATTAAGGAGTGAGCTAAAACCACTGCTGCAGTGTTTGCAAACTTGGTCAAGAACTACAAGAAACGTCAAACCGCTGTAATTGCAAAGACAAGTTTCTGCACAAAATATTACGTTCTGTTTTTCTATTGCATCTAATACTTACTTATTGCAATAAAATGCAAATGAATTATGTAAAAATCATACAATGTGATTTTCTTTTAAGATTTTGTCTCTTGCAGTTAAAGTGTATCTATGATAAAAATTACAGATCTTTCCATTCTTTGTAGGTGGGAAAACTTGCAAAATCAACAGAATGTCAAATACTTATTTTTCCCACCACTCCTTGATGGGGGGTCTAGTTTCCAAAATAGGGTCACCTGTAGGTTTTTTTCACTGTTTAGGCACATCAGGGGCTCTCCAAATATGACATGGCATCTACTAATGATTCCAGCAAATTTTGTATTAAAAAAGTCAAATGTGTTCCTTCTCTTCTGAGCCCTGCCGTGCACCTAAACAATAGTTTTCCTCCACATATTGGCTATCAGCGTACTCAAGAGAACTTGCAAAACAAATTGTTCAGTGCATTTCGCCTGTTACACTTGTGAAAATGCTAAATTTGGGACTAAAAGATCATTTTTGTTGGAAAATGTGATTTTTTTTTATTTTCACAGTCCTACGTTATAAATTTCTGTAAAGCATCGGGGATTCAAGATGCTCATTAGACATCTAAATTAGATACATTTCTTCAGGGGTCTAGTTTCCAAAATGGCATCACTTGTGGTAGGTTTCCACTGTTTAGACACATCAAGGACAATAAACACGACATGGTGTTCGCTAATGATTCCAACCAATGTTGCATTCAAAATGTTAAGCGGTGTTCTTTCCTTTTCGAGCCCTGCTGTGCACACAAATAGTAGTTTCCTCCAACATATGGGATATGGTAATGCTCAGGAGAAATTTCAAGCAAATTTTTGGGTCCATTTTCTCCTGTTACCCTTGTGAAAATAAAAAAAAAGGGAGTCTATGTAAAATTTTTGTGAAAACAAGTTAAATGTTAATTTTTTCCTTCCTCATTCGAATATTTTCTATGAAGCATCTGAAGGGTTAATAAACTTCACGAATGTGGTTCTGATCACATTGAATGGTGCATCTTTTAGAATGGTTTAAATTTTGGATATTTTATGTCATGTAGGCCCCTCAAAATCACTTCAATTGTGATGTGGTCGCTAAAAAAAATTTATTTGTAAATTTTGTAGGAAAAAGTAGAAAAAGCTGGTCACTTTTTAACCCTTCTGATATGATATTTCAAAAACTGAAATGTTATTTAATAACTATTTGTGTGAAATAACTCTCTGGTCTAAGGGCATAAAAATTGAAACTTGAAAACTGCTAAATTTTTCAAAAGCTTCACCAAATTTCCAATTTTTTCACAAAAAAAGGAAAGTCATATAGAAGAAATGTTACCACTATCACGGAGTACAATATGTCAAAACAAAGCATTCTTAGAATTAGTAGAATTCTTTGAAGTGTTCTAGAGTTATTACCTCATAAATTGTCACTGGTCAGAATTGTAAAATTTGGCCTGGTCATGAACGTGGAAACAGGCTTGGGGGGTGAAGGGGTTAATTTGCATCTCCTGAGGTCACTTGGGACAATAATAAGGCTGTGTTTGCATTACAGAGATCAAAATGGGATTAATACAGTCTTAAGGTACCTTCACACATAACGATATCGCTAACGATATCGTTGCTTTTTGTGACGTAGCAACGATATCGTTAAGGAAATCGTTATGTGTGACAGCGACCAACGATCAGGCCCCTGCTGGGAGATCGTTGGTCGCTGAACAAAGTCCAGAACTTTATTTCATCGCTGGATCTCCCGCTGACATCGCTGGATCGGCGTGTGTGACACCGATCCAGCGATGTCTTCACTGGTAACCAGGGTAAACATCGGGTTACTAAGCGCAGGGCCGCGCTTAGTAACCCGATGTTTACCCTGGTTACCAGCGTAAAAGTTAAAAAAAACAAACACTACATACTTACCTACCGCTGTCTGTCCCCGGCGCTGTGCTCTGCACTCCTCCTGTACTGGCTGTGAGCGTCGGTCAGCCGGAAAGCAGAGCGGTGACGTCACCGCTCTGCTTTACGGCCGCTGTGCTCACAGTCAGTGCAGGAGGAGTGCAGAGAAGCAGAGCGCCGGGGACAGACAGCGGTAGGTAAGTATGTAGTGTTTGTTTTTCTTTTTACTTTTACGCTGGTAACCAGGGTAAACATCGGATTACTAAGCGCGGCCCTGCGCTTAGTAACCCGATGTTTACCCTGGTTACCGGGGACCTCGGGATCGTTGGTCGCTGGAGAGCTGTCTGTGTGACAGCTCTCCAGCGACCAAACAGCGACGCTGCAGCGATCCGGATCGTTGTCGGTATCGCTGCAGCGTCGCTTAATGTGAAGGGGCCTTTAGACGTCAGAGTGTTATATACTTATCTTTCGGGCAATTAGGCTTTTCAGTATAGCTAATAAAACATTCTACTTTAATCTTTAATCACCAGAGATACTCCAGACCGACTGCACATTCTAGAACTCTACTATCATATAGATCACCGCTACAGTAGTTGCCATCCATTTCTGCATGCAATAGTGTGCCTGTGCCCAGTTTAGTGCTATGCTAACCTACTTGTGTGTGACAAGCACTCCTATTTTTTATTGCTTCTTTACCGAGATACATACTATCAACCAACTTTACAAACATTATCTCGCTTTTCACTCCTTACTCTGCAAGTCATGCCAATAGCACTAATAACGATTTTTAGATGTATATTCGCAAAATAAAACACGAAGAAACGTTGTACTTACTGTGTTAAGAATGGCTTCTCCTATTGATATAGTCAACAGGTGTTAAATGCTAGCTAACTGCCATAAAAGGCATTCTGACACCATGCAATCTTTGCAGCTGTTTCTGTAACTCACTGACAAGGATTAATGAATCTTTGCAAAGTGGTTTGGTCAACTTTTTACTAGATCTATTATGGCAAAGCCTTTGCAATTAATCTGTCACCCTGACTAAACTAACTAAAGTGCTGTAATGGAATTAGCCCCTACAGTATAAATATAATACTACCAATGTACTAGTCACTAGTACAGTGCTTGAGAAAATAACTTTTTTAACTCCCATGCAAATGAAAGGGCATCCTTGCAGTGTTTGTCCCCTTCCACATTTCTTATTATTTTGTATGTTTGTCACAATTAAATGCTTCAGATGACCAAACAAGTTTAAATAGACAAAGATAACACAAGTAAACACAAAATAAAGTTTTTAAATGAAGGTCTTTATTACTAAGGGAAAAATGAAATCCAAACCTACAAAGCCCTTTGTGAAAAAAACTGATTACCCTCTAAACCTAATAACTGGTTGGGCCACCCTTAAGGTACCTTCACACATAACGATATTGTTAACGATATCGTTGCTATTTGTGACGTAGCAACGATATCGTTAATGAAATCGTTATGTGTGACAGCGACCAACGATCAGGCCCCTGCTGGGAGATCGTTGGTCGCTGAATAAAGTCCAGAACTTTATTTCGTCGCTGGACTCCTCCTGACATCGCTGGATCGGCGTGTGTGACACCGATCCAGCGATGTCTTCACTTGTAACCAGGGTAAACATCGGGTAACTAAGCGCAGGGCCGCGCTTAGTAACCCGATGTTTACCCTGGTTACCATCCTAAAAGTAAAAAAAAACAAACAGTACATACTTACCTACAGCCGTCTGTCCTCCAGCGTTGTGCTCTGCACTCCTCCTGTACTGGCTGTGAGCCGGAAAGCAGAGCGGTCTGTGTGACAGCTCTCCAGCGACCAAACAGCGACACTGCAGCGATCCGGATCGTTGTCTGTATCGCTGCAGCGTCGCTAAATGTGAAGGGGCCTTTAGGCTACTTTCACACTGGCATTTTTTGCCAGACGTCGCAATGCGTCGTTTATGGCAAAAAAACGCATCCTGCAAAGTTGTTTGCAGGATGCGTTTTTGCCCCATAGATTAACATTGGCGACGCATTGCGACGCTTTGAAACACGTTGCAACCGTCGTGCGACGGTTGTGCCGTGTTGTGGCGGACCGCCGGGAGCAAAAAACGTTAAATGTAACGTTTTTTTGCTCCTGACGGACCGCTTTTTCCAACCGCGCATGCGCGGCCGGAACTCCGCCCCCACCTCCCCGCACCTCACAATGGGGCAGCGGATGCGCCGGAGAAATGCATCCGCTGCACCCGTTGTGCAGTGCGTCAAACGCTAGCGTCGGAATCTCTGCTTCCGACGCTAGTGTGAAAGTAGCCTTAGCAGCAACAATTGCAATTAAGCGTTTGCAATATATCATGGTTCCACCCCTCAGGGTGTCTGGGATGCAGTTACTGACAGCTCGGCTGTCCAATCTGGTATAGGGGTGTGCTGAAGCAGTCAGTACTGTGTTTGACAGCTTGGCCATCCAATCTGGTACACGGGCGTGCTGAGCTGTCAGTGTGTTGATTGACAGCTCGACTATCCAATCTGAGACTGTGAGGCATCGACTGTCTCAAGTGTGCATTATTCTACTTAATGGCCATGTTTCTTAACTGAGCTAAGTTTCCCAGAACACTGACAGACATACAATCATCTTGTGATGTTTGTGCTATGCTCTCTGTGCCTTGAGTTCTATATGTTTGATCTGTTGCCTGACCTTGGACTTTGTTTGACTACCCTCCTGTTTAACCCCTTCAGCTCTGATCCATTATCCTCCCGGTACTCTGACCTCAGAACGCTACCTGACTACGCTTTTTGTCTCTTCCTTCTGTTTATGACATACTCTCCTGGCTTCTGACCTTGGACTCCTTGACCACCCTGACTCACGGCTTAGCCGTGAGAAGTGACTAGCGTCACACAATAATTTATAATGAGTCGTTTACAACCCTCTGGAGGAATTTTGGCCCACTCATCTTTGCAGAATTGTTGTAATTCAGCCATATTGGAAGGGTTTTGAACCGTCTTTTTAAGGTCATGCCACAGCATCTCGATCGGATTAAGGTCAAGACTTTGACCACTCCAAAGTCTTAATTTTCTTTTTCTTAAGCAATTCAGAGGTGGACTTGTGGGTGTGCTTTGGATCATTGTCCTGCTTTATAACCCAAGTGTGCTTTCAGCTTGAGGCCACAAACAGATGGCCAGACATTCTCCTTCAGTTTTTTGGTAGACAGCAAAATTCATGGTTCCTTTTACCACAGCAAGTCTTACATGTCCTGAAGCAGGAAAACAGCCTAAGACCATCAAACTACCACCACCATATTTTACTGTTGGCATAATGTTCCTTTTCTGAAATGCTGAATACCAGATGTAATGGTACATATACCTTCCAAAACGTTCAACTTTTGTCTTGTCAGTTCAAAGAGTATTCTCCCAAAAGTCTTGGGGATCATCAAAATGTTCTGTGGCAAAACTGAGATGAGTCTTTTTGTTCTTATTGCTCAGCAGTGATTTTTGTCTTGGAACTCTGCCATGCAGGCCATTTTTGCATAGTCTCTTTCTTATAGTGAAGTCATGAACACTGACCTTAACTGATCTTAACTGAGGCAAGTAAAGCCTGCAGTTCTTTGGATGTTGTTGTGGGGTCTTTTGGGACCTTTTGTATGAGTCTTTGCTGCACTCTTGGGGCAATTTTGGTCAGCCAGTCACTCCTGGGAAGGTTCACCACCAATCCATGTTTTTGACATTTGTGGATAATGGCACTCACTGTGCTTTGTTGTAGTCCCAAAGCTTTAGAAATGGCTTTATAACCTTTTCCAGACTGATAAATCTCGATTACCGTATATACTCGAGTATAAGCCGAGATTTTCAGCCCAAATTTTTGGGCTGAAAGTGCCCCTCTCGGCTTATACTCGAGTCACGGTAGCGGTGGGGTCGGCAGGTGAGGGGGTGAGGGCGCTGAGGTATACTTACCTAGTCCCAGCGATCATCGCGCTGTCCCTGCCTTCCTCCCCGTCTTCTGTGCTGCAGCTTCTTCCACTCTTCAGCGGTCACGTGGGACCGCTCATTACAGAAATTAATAGGCGGCTCCACCTCCCATAGGGGTGGAGCCGCCTATTCATTTCTCTAATCAGCGGTGCCAATGACCGCTGACAGGAAGAGGCTGCAGCACAGAAGACGGGGAGGAAGGCAGGGACAGCGCGAGGATCGCTGGGACTAGGTGAGTATGTTATATTTACCTGTCCGCTCCATCTTCCCGGCGCCTCCATCTTCCCGGCGTCTGCGCTCTGACTGTTCAGGCAGAGGGCACGATGACGCATATAGTGTGCGCGGCGCCCTCTGCCTGATCAGTCAGAGCAGAGATGCTGGGAAGATGGAGGCGCCGGGACCGGACGCTGGGAGCTGCAATCAAGAGAGGTGAGTATGTGTTTTTTTTTTTTTTATTGCAGCAGCAGCAGCGGCCATGGCACAGATATATGTGCAGCATCTATGGGGCAGTATGAACGGCACACAGCACTATATGGGGCATCTGTGCAGCATCTATGGGGCAGTATGAACGGCACACAGCACTATATGGGGCATCTGTGCAGCATCTATGGTGCAGTATGAACGGCACACAGCACTATATGGGGCATCTGTGCAGCATCTATGGGGCAGTATGAACGGCACACAGCACTATATGGGGCATCTGTGCAGCATCTATGGGGCAGTATGAACGGCACACAGCACTATATGGGGCATCTGTGCAGCATCTATGGGGCAGTATGAACGGCACACAGCACTATATGGGGCATCTGTGCAGCATCTATGGGGCAATATGAACGGCACACAGCACTATATGGGGCATCTGTGCAGCATCTATGGGGCAATATGAACGGTGCAAAGCACTATATGGCACAGCTATGGGGAAATAATGATCTATTTTTATTTTTGAAATTCACCGGTAAATGCTGCATTTCCACCCTAGGCTTATACTCGAGTCAATAAGTTTTCCCAGTTTTTTGTGGCAAAATTAGGGGGGTCGGCTTATACTCGGGTCGGCTTATACTCGAGTATATACGGTACTTTGTTTCTCATTTGTTTCAGAATTTCTTTGGAACTGGCATGATGTCTAACTTTTGAGGAACTTTAGGTCTAGTTCACTTAGGCAGGTCCTATTTAAGTGATTTCTTGATTGAGAACAAAGTGGCAGCAATCAGGCCTGGGTGTGGCTAGGACATTTTATCCCAGCTTCCTAAAGATATGATAAACCATAGTTAATTTTTGTTTTAATGGGAGGAAGGCAATGTAATAAAAAAGAAAACTGAAATATCACATGGTCATAAGTATTCAGACTCTTTGCCCAGACACTCATATTTAAGTCACATGATGTACATTTCCTTGTAATCCTCGATTAAATAGTTCTACTCCTTCATTGGAGTCCAGCTGTGCTTAATTAAACTGATAGGACTTGATTTGGAAAGGCACACACCTGTCTATATAAGACCTCACAGCTCACAGTGCATGTCAGACCAAATGAGAATCATGAGGTCAAATGAACTGACCAAGGAGCTCAGAGACTGAGTTGTGGCAAGGCACAGATCTTCATTAAATGGAAGAAGTTTTGGACCACCAGAAGTCTTCCTAGACCTGGCCGTTCAGCCAAACTGAGCAATCGTGGAAGAAGAGCCTTGGGGAGAGAGGTAAAGAATAACCCCAAAATCACTGTGGCTGAGCTCCAGAGATGCAGTAGGGAGATGGGAGAAAGTTCCACAAAGTCAACTATCACTGCAGCCCTCCACCAGTCGATCCTTTATGGCAGAGTGGCCTGACAGAAGCCTCTCCTCAGTGCAAGACATATGAAAGCCCATAGAGTTTCCTAAAATACACATGAAGGACTCACAGACTACGAGAAATACAATTCTCTGGTTTGATGATAGGAAGATAGACCTTTTTGGTGATAATTCTAAGTGGTATGTATGGAGAAAACCAGGCACTGCTCATCACCTCCCCAATGCAATCCCAACAGTGAAACATGGTGGTGGCAGCATCTTACTATAGGGGTGTTTTTCAACTGCAGGTGGGACAGGATGACTGGTTGTCATTAAAGGAAACATGAATGCGGCCAAGTACAGAGATATCTTGGATGAAAAGCTCTTCCAGAGTGCTCTGGACCTCAGACTTGGCCAAAGGTTCACCTTCCAACAAGACAATGACCCTAAGCACACAGATAAAATAATAAAGGAGTGGCTTCAGAACAACTCTGTGACCATTCTTGATTGTCCAAGCCAGAGCCCTGACCAAAACCCAATTGAGCATCTCTGAGATGACCTTAAAATGGTTGTCCACCAACGTTCACCATCCAACCTGACGGAATTGGAGAGGATCTGCAAGGAAGAACGGCAGAAGATCCCCAAATTCAGATCTGAAAAACTTGTTGAAACATTCCCAAGCAGACTCATGGCTGTACTAGATCAAAAGGATGCTTCTACTCAATACTGAGCAAGGGGTCTGAATACTTATGACTAGAGTTGAGCGACTTTTACTTTTTAAGGATCGAGTCGGGTTTCGCGAAACCCGACTTTCTCAAAAGTCGGGTCGGGTGAAATCGGCCGATTATTGTGAAAAGTCGTGGATCGACCGAAACACGAAACCCAATGCTAGTCAATGGGGAATCAAAGTCGGCAGTGAGTGGAGGACAGGAAAACACAGTGCCCATTTTAATGCCAAAAACATCAATTCTTGTTACTTAAGCTTGTCAATCTTAATTTAAAATTCGGGGTCATTTGGCTAAAGTTGTGGGGGGGGCAGGGCTGGTTCAAGTTTTTCGTGGGCCCAGGAAACGCGGACTGCGTCACGGCGGTGGAGCAGGGAGAGGTAAGTATTTAAACTTTGCAAGGGCTGTGATCCTGAGCAAGCAGGGGGGGCCCACTCGTTCGCATTGGCACTGGCACAGGGCCCCTCAAAGGACGGCGGTGTGTTTGACGGCGGGGGCGCCTCCCACCGGCAGAGACACTTTTGCGTACTATGAGGGGCCCTGTGCCAGTGACGTCGCCAATGAGTATGCCCCCTACCTGATGAAGGAACCTGCACTTTCATCTACACCTTCCTCTTTGTCCCCGTGTAAGGTGGTATAGCATGCGGGAAGGGGAACCTGAGTTTCAGCAGGGTCAGATTCTGGCTGTGAAGAGTGCAAGGGGAATGTAGTGGTCTGGGTCAATGTACCAGTGGCTGGCCAATGGGCAGGATGAGGAGGAAAGACAGATATAGGCCCAAATAATAAAGTAGGCTAAATGCAGTACAAAATTGGTGACAGGACTAAACAGGCGGCATAGCTTTGTTCAGTGGAGGACAACTGTAATGAGTGGCGCAGACACAGTTTGTAGGCCCACAATTAAAACGTAGGCTAAATGCAGTTCAAAATTGGTAACAGGACTACACAGGTGGCATAGCTTTGTTCAGCGGAGGACAACTGTAATAAGTGGCTCAGACAGACAGAGTAGGCCTAAAATAAAAAAAAGTAGGCTAAATGCTGTTCTAAATTGGTAACAGGAGTACACAGGTGGCATAGTTTTGTTCAGCGGAGGACAACTGTAATAAGTGGCTCAGACAGAGTAGGCCTAAAATAAAAAACAGTAGGCTAAATGCTGTTCTAAATTGGTAACAGGAGTACACAGGCGGCATAGCTTGGTTCAGCGGAGGAGGACAACTGTAATGAGAGTCTGACACAGTTACTAGGCCCAAATAAGTAAGTAGGATAATTGCAGTTCAAAATTTGTAAGAGGAGTACACAGGCGGCATAGCTTTGTTCAGCGGAGGACAGCTGTAATGAGTGGCGCAGACACAGTTTGGAGGCCCAAAATTAAAAAAGGTGGCTAAATGCTGTTCAAAACTGCTAACAGGAGTACACAGGCGGCATAGCTTGATTCAGCGGAGGAAGACAAGTGTAATAAGTGGCTCCGACACACTGAGTAGGCCTAAAATAAATAAGAAGGGTAAATGCAGTTCAAAATTGGTAAGAGGAGTACACAGGCGGCATAGCTTGGTTCAGCGGAGGAGGACAACTGTAATGAGAGTCTGACACAGTTACTAGGCCCAAATAAGTAAGTAGGATAATTGCAGTTCAAAATTTGTAAGAGGAGTACACAGGCGGCATAGCTTTTTTTCAGCGGAGGACAGCTGTAATGAGTGGCGCAGACACAGTTTGGAGGCCCAAAATTAAAAAGGTGGCTAAATGCTGTTCAAAACTACTAACAGGAGTACACAGGCGGGATAGCTTGATTCAGCGGAGGAGGACAAGTGTAATAAGTGGCTCAGACACACTGAGTAGGCCTAAAATAAAAAAGAAGGCTAAATGCAGTTCAAAATTGGTAAGAGGAGTACACAGGCGACATAGCTTGGTTCAGCGGAGAACAACTGTAATGAGAGTCTGACACAGTTACTAGGCCCAAATAAGTAAGTAGGCTAAATGCAGTTCAAAATTGGTAAGAGGAGTACACAGGCGGCATAACTTGGTTCAGTGGAGGAGGACAACTGTAATAAGTGGCTCAGACAGACTGAGTAGGCCTAAAATAAAAAAGTTGGCTAAATGCAGTTCAAAATTGGTAACAGGAGTACACAGGCGGCATAGCTTGGTTCAGCGGAGGACAACTGTAATAAGTGGCTCAGACAGACAGAGTAGGCCTAAAATAAAAAAGTAGGCTAATAGCAGTTCAAAATTGGTAACAGGAGTACACAGGCGGCATAGCTTTGTTCAGCGGAGGACAACTGTAATAAGTGGCTCAGACAGACAGAGTAGGCCTAAAATAAAAAAAGTTAGCTAATGTCAGTTCAAAATTTGTTTGAGTGGTACACAGGCGGCATAGATTTGTTCAGCGGAGGACAGTTGTAATGAGTGGCACAGACAGACAGACAGAGGCCTAAAATAAAGAAAGGAGGCTAAATGCAGTTCAAAACTGCTAGCAGGACTAAGCAGGTGGCCTAGCTTGGTTCAGCAGGGGACAGTTGCAATGTGTTGCGCAGACAGACAGACAGAGGCCTAAAGTAAAAAAAAAGGTGGATAAATGCAGTTCAAAACTGCTAGCAGGACTAACCAGGCGGCATAGCTTTGTTCTGCTGGGGACAGTTGTAATGTGTGGCGCAGACAGACAGAGGCCTAAAATAAAAAAGGTGGCTAAATGCAGTTCAAAACTGCTAAAAGGACTAACCAGATGGCCTAGCTTGGTTCAGCGGGGGACAGTTGTAATGTGTGGTGCAGACAGACAGACAGAGGCCTAAAATAAAAAAGGTGGCTAAATGCAGTTCAAAACTGCTAACAGAACTAACCAGGCAGCCTAGCTTGGTTCAGCGGGGAACAGTTGTAATGTGTGGTGCAGACAGACAGGCAAAGGCCTAAAATAAAAAAAGGTGGCTAAATGCAGTTCAAAACTGCTAGCAGGACTAACCAGGCAGCATAGCTTTGTTCTGCTGGGGACAGTTGTAATGTGTGGCGCAGACAGACAGAGGCCTAAAATAAAAAAGGTGGCTAAATGCAGTTCAAAACTGCTAGCAGGACTAACCAGGTGGCCTAGCTTGGTTCAGCGGGGGACAGTTGTAATGTGTGGCCCAGACAGACAGATAGAGGCCTAAAATAAAAAAGGTGGCTAAATGCAGTTCAAAACTGCTAGCAGGACTAACCAGGCGGCCTAGCGTTGTTCAGCGGGGGACAGTTGTAATGTGTGGTGCAGACAGACAGACAGAGGCCTAAAATAAATAAAGGTGGCTAAATGCAGTTCAAAACTGCTAGCAGGACTACAGGAACACATGGGCTACTTGCACAGTGAACAAGTCTGTATGATCATGTTCACACACCACCAAGAAACCTGAAGACACAAAAGAGAATAGTAAAACCAAAAACACTCAGTTTGAAAAAATGTTGCAGTAATCCGCAAGTGCTAGTAAAAAATGTAAAAAACAGGGTATTTGGTTGATACGTTTTTTGCAAAAAATGTATACTAAGCTGCTCTACCAAACTTCACGGTATACCCTTATCAGAGCAGTCCTAACTAATGTATGCAATCCCTATCTGATGCACAAAAGCTGTTCTACCCTGTATGCACACATGGATTTTTCCTCTCTGAACCCTGTTCACACAGGTAATATACAGATGACCAGGTTTTTAAATACATCAGATAGGGATTGCATACATTAGTTAGGACTGCTCTGATAAGGGTATACCGTGAAGTTTGGTAGAGCAGCTTAGTATACATTTTTTGCAAAAAACGTATCAACCAAATACCCTGTTTTTTACATTTTTTACTAGCACTTGCGGATTACTGCAACATTTTTTCAAACTGAGTGTTTTTGGTTTTACTATTCTCTTTTGTGTCTTCAGGTTTCTTGGTGGTGTGTGAACATGATCATACAGACTTGTTCACTGTGCAAGTAGCCCATGTGTTCCTGTTTCCATAATTGTTCTCTTGTGTCTACAAGACTGGGGAGTTCCACCACTCCTCTTGGGCTATCTGCACAAAAGCTGTTCTACCCTGTATGCACACATGGATTTTTCCTCTCTGAACCCTGTTCACACAGGTAATATACAGATGACCAGGTTTTTAAATACATCAGATAGGGATTGCATACATTAGTTAGGACTGCTCTGATAAGGGTATACCGTGAAGTTTGGTAGAGCAGCTTAGTATACATTTTTTGCAAAAAACGTATCAACCAAATACCCTGTTTTTTACATTTTTTACTAGCACTTGCGGATTACTGCAACATTTTTTCAAACTGAGTGTTTTTGGTTTTACTATTCTCTTTTGTGTCTAGCAGGACTAACCAGGCGGCATAGCTTTGTTCTGATGGGGACAGTTGTAATGTGTGGCGCAGACAGACAGAGGCCTAAAATAAAAAAGGTGGCTAAATGCAGTTCAAAACTGCTAGCAGGACTAACCAGGTGGCCTAGCTTGGTTCAGCGGGGGACAGTTGTAATGTGTGGTGCAGACAGACAGACAGACAGAGGCCTAAAATAAAAAAAGGTGGCTAAATGCAGTTCAAAACTACTAACAGGACTAACCAGGCGGCCTAGCTTGGTTTAGCGGGGGACAGTTGTAATGTGTGGCACAGACAGACAGACAGAGGCCTACAATAAAAAAAGGTGGCTAAATGCAGTTCAAAACTGCTAAAAGGACTAACCAGGCGGCATAGCTTGGTTCAGCGGAGGAGGACAACTGTAATGAGAGGCTGACACAGTTACTAGGCACAAATAAGTAAGTAGGCTAAATGCAGTTCACAATTGGTAACAGGAGTACACAAGTGGCATAGCTTTGTTCAGCGGAGGACATCTGTTATAAGTGGCTGACACAGTTAGTAGGCCAAAATACTAAAGTGGGCTAAATGTCTGCCAAGGAATTGTTCATAAATAAACTGGTGGCATAGCGTGGTACAGGGGTGGGCTCCTCTGCTGAGTTGCAGACAGTGGTAGTTGGCGCAAAGTATTAAGGGGTCTAAATTGAGGCCAGGGCCCCTGTATATTTTTACTATCATCTATCATTGCAAAAAATTTGTATTGGCAGTGCCATTTAAGGATTTAACAGCACAGACTACACAGTGGTGGAGCAGGGAGAGGTACGTTTTGCAAGTGGTAGATGACAGTTCAAGCTGGGGGGGAACACTCTCTCGTGGGCGGCGGTACTGGCACAGGGCCCCTCATATTATGACGGTGTGTCTGACTTTGGTTGTGCACCACCACCAAGAGACACTTCATTGTACTATGAGGGACCCTGTGCCAGTGCCGTCGCCCAAGAGTGGGCCCACCCACCTGTCCAGGCAAACGGCACTCGCACGGGTGCTTGCACCAGGTGGTGACCACGGCCCTGTGGGGGGAGTCAGCGCATTTAGGGAGGTATAAAAATGGCCTATGGTGGACATTCAGCAGCTGCAAATGGCGGAATTGGAGCAGTCAGTAAGAGGAGGCCAAAAGCAAGACATTTTTCAGGCAAGCTACGTGTCAGCAGAGGAAGGTGGGGCAAAATAATTCGAAATCCATGATTGGTTCATTTTAATGAAGGTTAGATCATCAACATTTCGGGGAGCCAGACGTGTCCATTTTTCGGTCAGTACTGAACCAGCAGCACTGAAGACTATTTCTGAGAGCACACTAGCAGCTGGGCAAGCGAGCTCCTGTAATGCATATTCTGCCAATTCGGGCCAGCTGTCTAGTTTAGATGCCCAGTAATTAAAGTGGAATGACCTGTGAGGGAGAACATTGATAAGGGCGGAAAAATAGTTGGTAACCATACTGGACAAATGCTGTCTCCTGTCACTTTGAATCGATGCAGCAGTACCTGTCGTGTCTGCGGTCATTGCGAAATCACTCCACAACCTGGTCATAAAACCCCTCTGTCCAACGCCACTTTGGTTTTGTGCACCTCTAACACCTCTGCCATGTTGCCCCCTACAGCTCGTGTGAGAACCATCACCGCCGCTGTTTGCTGGGAATGCCTGAACCAAACGGTCTACAAGAGTTGCTTGTTTGGTAGCCAATATTTGCTCAAGGTTCTCATGTGGCATGATATTTTGTAATTTTCCTTTGTATCATGGATCCAGGAGGCAGGCCAACCAGTAATTGTCATCGGTCATCATTTTGATAATGCTGGGGTCCCTTTTTAGGATACGCAAGGCATACTCTGCCATGTGGGCCAAAGTTCCAGGTGTCAATTCACTGCTTGTGTTGGGTTGAGGAGCACTTTCTTGAAAATCAACATCACTTTTGGCCCGCAAGAACCCTGTACCTGACCTTGCAACGCCACCAGTTTCAATTGCCCCCTGAGAAGCATCTTCCTCCCATAAATATTCATCCCCATCATCCTCCTCCTCCTCTTCATCCGCCACCTCGTCCTGGAGACTTCCCTGAGCAGACGATGGCTGACTGTCATCAAGGCTTCCCTCCTCCTCGGCCGCAGATGCCTGCTCCTTGATGTGCGTCAAACTTTGCATCAGCAGACGCATTAGTGGGATGCTCATGCTTATGATGGCGTTGTCTGCACTTACCAGCCGTGTGCATTTCTCAAAACACTGAAGGACTTGACAGAGGTCTTGGAGGTTCGACCACTGCACACCACACAACTCCATGTCTGCCATCCAACTGCCTGCCTGTGTATGTGTATCCTCCCACAAATACATGACAGCACGCCTCTGAAGCATGTGCAGTGTGGAGTTCCACCTTGTTGCAATGTCGATTATTAGGCAGTGCTGGGGAAGATTCAGCGATCGCTGATGATTCAGCATACGGCTGGAGTGTACGGGCGACTGGCGGATGTGCGAGCAAAGTCTTTGCTCTTTCAGGAGCAGGGCTGGTAACTCAGGGTAATTTTTCAGGAAGCACTACACCACCAGGTTCAAGGTGTGAGCAAGGCAAGGTATGTGTTTCAGTTCTGAAAGCGCTATGGCAACCATAAAATTCCTTCCGTTATCACTGACTACCTTGCCTGTCTCAAGATGTACACTGCCCAGACATGACTGAGTTTCTTGCAGCAAGTACTCGGCCAGTACTTCCGCGGTGTGTCTGTTGTCGCCCAAACACTTCATTTGTAGCACAGCCGGCTGATGCTTACCACTAGCTGATCGATAATGGGACACCTCGTGTACAACACTGGCAGCTGCGGATGGAGAGGTCGTGCGACTGTGCTCTGTGGACGATCTTTTGCTTCTGGAGGAGGAGGAGGGGGGAGCGAATGCCTACAGCCAACTGTTTCCTAGACCGTGGGCTAGGCAGAACTGTCCCACTATGGCTGTCCCCTGTGAACCCTGCATCCACCACATCAACCCAGTGTGCCGTGATGGACACGTAACGTCCCTGGCCATGCCTACAGGTCCATGCATCTGTTGTGAGGTGCACCTTTCTACTGACTGATTGCCTCAGTGCATGGACAATGCATATTTAAATTTTGAACATTCTTCCCTCTGCTAATGGTCTTGGAGCATTTCTTACAGATAACTTTGGACTGATCATTCGGATCTTGGTTAAAAAATTGCCACACTGCACTCGTCCTACTATGGAATACCTTTTCAGGCTTTGCACGCTGTGCTACTGTCACCGGATAGCCATGCTGTCCTACAACTGTTGTGGTTTTTGACACACGTTTTTGGCCTGATACGGGCCTGCCAGATGAAAGCTTTTGCGATGTAGATGGCTGCTGCGGATCATCCTCCTCCGCTTCTGAGCTACTGGCAGTGGCACCCTCTTCCCTCAATGGCTGCCAATCTGGATCAACAACTGGGTCATCTATCACCTCCTCTTCAATGTCATGTGCACCGTACTCTGTGTCACCATGTAAGGTTCTATAGCGTTCGGGACAGGGCACTATAGTCTCATCAGGGTCAGATTCTGGCTCAGTACACTGCGAGGGCAATGTAGTGATCTGAGTCAATTGAACAGCATAATAATCTAGCTGTGGCTGTGCATCTGCGCACTCCATGTCCGATTCATCTTGTAATGGGCTTTTAACAATTTCCCTCTCTAACCCAGGCACGGTATGTGTAAAGAGCTCCATGGAGTAAACTGTAGTTTCGCCTGCCGCATCCTTCACTTTTGGTTTGGGTGAAGGACACAAGTAAGCAACTTTTTCCTGACTGGGAGAGCAGCCACTGACGACTCGCTGCTTTTAGATTTCGAACCTTCTGAAGAGGAGGCGAAAGAGCTAGAGGCTGAGTCAGCAAGGAAAGCCAAAACTTGTTCCTGCTGCTCCGGCTTTAAAAGCTGTTTTCCTACTCCCAGATAAGGGAGCCTTTGAGGCCTTGTGTAGCCAGACGATGATGCTGGCTCAACACCTCGAGCCTTTGGTGCTATTTTGCTTTTCCCACTACCACCAGATGCATCACTACCACCACCACCATCAGTACCAGCTGGCAACGACCGCCCACGGCCTCTTCCACCAGACTTCCTCATTTTTGGGGAAATGTTACCAAAATACCAACCGTTATATGGTACTGTTAAACAAGGTAGAAGGTGTATATTAACTTTTGGAGAATTTATATCTCCCTTTTTTGGTGGGAAGACTGCAGCAAAAAACAGGTCCTGTGTATTACACTACACAATGTAAGTGGCAGAACTTGGCTGCCAGATATACGACAAAGAGAACTGACGTATAGAAACTTGTTGGCAATTTAAATCTCCCTTTTTTTTTGGGGGGGGAGACTGCAGCAAAAAACAGGCCCAGTGTATTACACTACACAATGTAAGTGGCAGAACGTGGCTGGCAGATATACGACAAACAGAACTGACGTATAGAAACTTGTTGGCAATTTAAATCTCCCTTTTTTGGGGGGAAGACTGCAGCAAAAAATAGTCCCAGTGTATTACACTACACAATGTAACTGGCAGAACGTGGCTGGCAGATATACGACAAACAACTGACGTATAGAAACTTGTTGGCAATTTAAATCTCCCTTTTTTTGGGTGGAGACAGCAGCAAAAAACAGGCCCAGTGTATTACACTACACAATGTAAGTGGCAGAACGTGGCTGGCAGAAATACGACAAACAGAACTGACGTATAGAAACTTGTTGGCAATTTAAATCTCCGTTTTTTTGGGGGGGAGGCTGCAGCAAAAAACAGGCCCAGTGTATTACACTACACAATGTAAGTGGCAGAACGTGGCTGGCAGATATACGACAAACAGAACTGACGTATAGAAACTTGTTGGCAATTTAAATCTCCCTTTTTTGGGGGGAAGACTGCAGCAAAAAATAGTCCCAGTGTATTACACTACACAATGTAACTGGCAGAACGTGGCTGGCAGATATACGACAAACAACTGACGTATAGAAACTTGTTGGCAATTTAAATCTCCCTTTTTTTGGGTGGAGACTGCAGCAAAAAACAGGCCCAGTGTATTACACTACACAATGTAAGTGGCAGAACGTGGCTGGCAGAAATACGACAAACAGAACTGACGTATAGAAACTTGTTGGCAATTTAAATCTCCGTTTTTTTGGGGGGGAGGCTGCAGCAAAAAACAGGCCCAGTGTATTACACTACACAATGTAAGTGGCAGAACGTGGCTGGCAGATATACGACAAACAGAACTAACGAATAGAAACTTGTTGGCAATTTAAATCTCCCTTTTTTTTGGGGGGGGGGGGGAGACTGCAGCAAAAAACAGGCCCAGTGTATTACACTATACAATATAAGTGGCAGAACGTGACTGGCAGATATACGACAAACAGAAGTGACGTATAGAAACTTGTTAGCAATTTAAATCTCCCTTTTTTGGGGGGAGACTGCAGCAAGAAACAGGCCCAGTGTATTACACTACACAATGTAGCTGGCAGAACATGGCTGGCAGATATACGACAAACAGAACTGACGTATAGAAACTTTTTGGCAATTTAAATCTCCCTTTTTTTTTGGGGGGGGGGGAGACTGCAGCAAAAAACAGGCCCTGTGTATTACACTACACAATGTAAGTGGCAGAACGTGGCGGGCAGATATACGACAAACAGAAGTGACGTGTAGAAACTTGTTAGCAATTTAAATCTCCCATTTTTTGGGGGGGAGACTGCAGCAAAAAACAGGCCCAGTGTATTACACTACACAATGTAAGTGGCAGAATGTGGCTGGCAGATATACGACAAACAACTGACGTATAGAAACTTGTTGGCAATTTAAATCTCCCTTTTTTTGGGTGGAGACTGCAGCAAAAAACAGGCCCTGTGTATTACACTACACAATGTAAGTGGCAGAACATGGCTGGCAGATATATCAAAAAATACAAGGGCTGTATTACAATTTCAATCTCCCTACAATGATCAAAGGACAAGTATGGCAGCTATAAAAAGGACTGCTGCACACAAAAGTGTGGACAAAGAAACAAGAGAACTGTGCAGAAAGGAGCAACAGGATTATTGCTTTTAAAAAAAGAGTTGGTTTGCACAGCGGCGTACAAACAGCAATGCAGCTATCAGGGAGCCTTAGAATGCAGCCTAATAAGCTACAGAGCTGATGCACAAAAAAAAACTCCACTGTCCCTGCTAAGAAAAGGTGGTGTTGCACAGTGGAAATCGCTACAGCACAAGCAGTTTCAGGGTTTGTCTTCCCTCCCTAACTATATCCCTTCTTCTGATGAAGCTGCAGCAACCTCTCCCTATGCTAAGATCGGCAGAAGATGGCGGTCGGCGTGTACGCCCCTTTATAGCCCCTGTGACACCGCAGGAAGCAAGCCAATCACTGTCATGCCCTTCTCTAAGATGGTGGGGACCGAGACCTATGTCATCACGCTGCCCACACTCTGCGTGCTCCTTCATTGGATGAGAAATGGCGCTGAAAGTGTCATACAAATTGCGACTTTGGCGCGCAAATCACCGACCTCATGGCCGATCCCACAGTGGGATCGGGTCGGGTTTCACGAAACCCGACGTTGCCAAAAGTTGGCGATTTTTGAAATTGTCCGATCCAACCCTACTTATGACCATGTGATACGTCAGTTTTTCTCTTTAACAAATTTTAAAAAATTACCACATCTATTTTTTTCTCAGTCAAGATAGTGTGCAGAGTGTACATTAATGAGAAAAAAATTACCTTTCTGAAGTTACCCAATGGCTCCAATGAAACAAAGAGTGAAAATTTAAAGAAGCATGAATACTTTCCGTAGCCACTGTTTGTATGTATGTATATATATATATATATATATATATATATACTGCTCAAAAAAATAAAGGGAACACTAAAATCCCACATCCTAGATATCACTAAATGTAATATTCCAGTTGTAAATCTTTATTCATTACATAGTGGAATGTGTTGAGTACAATAAAAACTAAAAATGATTAACGTAAATCACAACTAATATCCCACGGACGTCTAGAGTTGGAATGATGCTCAAAATCAAAGTGGAAAATGAAGTTACAGGCTAATCCAACTTCAGTGGAAATGCCTCAAGACAAGGAAATGATGCTCAGTAGTGTGTGTGGCCTCCCTACAATGCTTGGGCATGCTCTTGATGAGGCGGTGGATCGTCTCCTGAGGGATCTCCTTCCAGACCTGGACTAAAGCATCCGTCAACTCCTGGACAGTCTGTGGTGCAATGTGACTTTGGTGGATGGTGCGAGACATGATGTCCCAGATGTGTTCAATCGGATTCAGGTCTGGGGAATGGGTGGGCCAGTCCATAGCTACAATGCCTTCATCTTGCAGGAACTGCTGACACACTCCAGCCACATGAGGCCTGGCATTGTCCTGCATTAGGAGGAACCCAGAGCCAACCGCAACGGCATATGATCTTACAAGCGGTCTGAGGATCTCATCTCGGTACCTAATGTGATAGAAATATTTATATCATGTAGATCTCACTTGCATGTATACTCCTCTATAATCATATATACTCATATAAACACAAATATATCTATATACATTATAATCAATTGCTTAAAATGGCTGACATAAACTAATATAAGCCAGACAGACTGTTCGGTGTTTTCCACCCAAAAAGCAGAAGAACTCCAGATGTATTAAGTGCTGATGAGTTGTCTCAACTTTGTCCCAGATGCAGAGAACTTCATTTTAGTTGCATAATCAGCAGTCATATGTGCATTAATCACAATGTTCCATATATATCAGATAACCAATAACTGAATTGTATGGTAATTAACTAACCGCCCCAACCACACCTTTCTATATGCTATTATAAAAACTATGTATCAGGAAATAAATGGCCAGTCTTTGATTGAATGTCAAGCTGTCACCACGTGTCAGACTCATTCTTTAAGGGCTCAGAAATAATAATTGGGAGCGGCCGCAGCACACACGGGTAGATTTATCCAACCCAAATTTCCATATCAAATGGCGCCCCCGCGAGGCCGGACGAAGATATCACAGGGGATCCTGCTGACCGGACAGAAGAGGGTGCGGGCCACGGCCTTGGCCCACGGGACGGAGACTGCAGCTCCATCAGAGTAAGGTAAGAAAATTCTATCATCTTACCTGAATGTCCCCTGTGCCCAGTCCGGGTCTGTACCTTTAGCCGGTCAGGTGTGGTCACCACCGCATTCCCAGGTAGTGTAAAAAGTCCAAGCCTGAACCTAAACCCTGGGATATAAGTCAAGGTGTCTGCTGTGTGCCGTGTATATGTTCTGTGTTTGTGTAACATCCGGGAGAAGCAAGGAACAGTGACTGTTTGTGGTTGCTGGGTAACAGACCGCAGGAGGTCAAATCGCTCGATAAGTTATTGCAGGATTCCCATGCATAGGAGGGACAGTTTAGTCCCGGGGCAGCTGGCCCCAGGCTCCAGGCACGGGTAGTGATAACTTAGAGGGCTACTGCAGATTCCTGTAGTGCCGACTATCTAGTTAGATAGGTTGGACCGGGGTGGTAGAAATCCCACCTGTTGTGTTTCTCACTCAAGTGGTCCGGGCAAAGGTGTGCTCAGTGCGATTGGCAGTAGTCTGTTTTCCCAGCGCTTCCTGCACGTGTCACAAAATAATAAAGAGGGTGTCGAATCTCCTGGATGTCAATGTCCTTTGTCTGTTAATGTCACGTACTGTTGCCAAACTGCATAGAATTGAAAAAGAAGTTTTTTTTTTCTTCTCTCTCCCCGTCTGTTCTCTATTTAGAACTTCCCCTCCTCCATGCAGTTAGGAGAAATATATGCATTGTAAATCACACGGTCACAACCGTTTTTTTTTTTTTTTTCCTCTTCTCTTTGTTGCTAAATTTTCTGTTTTTGCATATATATGACATTTATTTGAAGAGGTGAAGCTAAATGATATCTATCATTTTTGCTGTGACATACATGATTTTTGGTATAACAGCAGCTGCTGATAAAAAGGGGAAGTGTGTCTCTGACTGCATTTAAGCGCAGAATACAAAGAGAAAAAAAAAGGGGGGAGAAGAGAAGCCGTTTTAATTTTGTTTTATTTTCTGTTGTTTTGTTGCATTTTTTAAGTTTTTAGACTTTTAAGTTTTTCAAAGTTTCTTTTCTTTTCTGCCTCTTCATTTTTTTTTTGTTTAAAATGGATCTTTATTTATTTATTTTTCTTCCTTTTCTGTGAAGATCCTGAGTTTTGGATTGTGTACCCAGTTTTTGTTATGGTTCTTTTATGTTTTGATTTCAACATCTTGCATCAATTTTTTTGAAAGCTCCCTTTTTCTTCTACTTTTCATGTTTTTATATACTTACCTACTTGAGATTTTTTATTGTTGTGTTGTTTATTTCTTTTTTTGCAATGGGGAATAATTTGGCCAAGCAACAGGAGAGCCTTTTGCTTCCTGATGAGAAAACGGCTCCTCAAATAGTAGCGGAGCATGAAGGTGTCAGATATGTGAAGAATTACAGGCAGCTCATGAAAGTATGTGAAATGCATCAGGGAGGCAGACTTAGAGCTGCAGAATGGCATGATGTCTTAAAAAGAAAGAAAGGAAAGCTAGTTGATACTAACTTACTGCCCACTGCAACAGCATGGTATAAGGTGTCTACAGACTTACAACATTTAGGGAGCACTGAAAGATATGTGAAGGAGTCAGGAAGTGATTTTTATGTGTACAAAGTAGGGAAAGGTGTTAAACCATCAGCACCTCCCCCATATGGGGATGAAAAATATTGGGTGCGTGCAGTCTGCACCCAGCAGAATCCATTGTACAGGGAGACTTGCTCAGCATGTGGTGCGCCCCGCACAAACTTGGTACAGGGAGATGGCACTGTTACTCTGACAATGCCGGCACGGGCTGCATCAAAGAAGAAGGAATTCTCTTCTTGTCTTTCTCCGTCTTCTGCACTGCCCTCCTCTTTCATCTCCACCTCTTTCTCCTCCTCTTTCTCTTCCTCACCCTTCTCATTATTCCGCACCTCCTCCTCCTACACCACACCCACCTTCTTCTTCATCTCCTCCCCTACACCACACCCACCTCCTTCACACTTTTCATCTCCTCCTCTCTCTCTCTCTCTGAAGCACTCTCCCCTTCCTCTAAATCACCCATCTTTTCCTTACTCTGTGTCACACTCTCCTTCTCCTGATCTGCTGCCTGTCGGGCAGGTGCCGAGTCCAGGCAGTGTGGTGTCTCTGTATCCAGTGCTCACAGCACAAGGCACATTCTATGTTCCCAATACAGCCCAGCCTCTGACAGTCATGGTATCGGGGGAGGAGGGTGGAGATCCCCCAGTTGAAGGCACCCCCCAAGCCGCAGCAGGCTTCCCCCAGGCAAAGCCGGCAGCAGGCAGCTCAGGTCCGGGGACAGGGGGGGGAGACAGGCATCACCATCAGATGGTGATCAGTATCCCCGGTCAGAGCAGCCAACATTCACACCACAATGGAACTATAATCCTCCGCAGCCTCAGCAGGGTGGGGACACATCCTCTCACAAAAAGACAATATCCAAGACTGCTTATCAGCCACTGCATGACCCCAGTGCACTCTATCACAACTATTCCTCTGATGATGATGAAGAGGGGACTTCATACATGCTACCCAGTACTAGAAAGAAAAACCCACGGGCACCTAGGAGACAGGGGCAGATAGAAGCACCACCATTACACTATGTGCACTTCACCCCAAGTCAGGTGACCAGTATCCTCAACAATCTTTCAGATCCAGAGATGCACCCCATGCCATTCTACAGAAGAATGCAGCAGAACCAGCGCACATATGCAGCCACCTGGAATGATCTGTGGGCAGTGATGGAGATAAAGGCAGGTGATGCCTTCTGGCCAATCATGAAAGAACACTTCAAGCTTTCAGCAGACTTAGACGTACATGCCTGGGAGTCAGGGCCGAAGCTGATTGAACAACTCAGAGAGTGGGCCAAAGGCAGGCTGGCCGGACAGGCCCTCAGCTTACATGACATGAGTCAGGAGAAGACAGAGACTGTGGAGAAGTTTCATGGCAGAGTAATGCAGGTTTTCCAGGACCTGGGCTTCACCATTCATGATCAGATACTCAGGCAGATGTTGGCACAGGCCTTTGTGCATGGACTCAGAGAACCAATCAAGAAGCCACTGATAGTGGCTAGGCCTGAGTACAGGTCAATAGCAATGGACACCCTGCTCACCGTAGCCAAAGGGATCGAGTCCCAACCAGGAGTGCGGAAGACAACACCCCTTATGGCGGCCATAGACTCTGAAGAGCCACCGCAATACCGAGACAGAAGGAACGTCAGATGTTTCAACTGCGGCAAATTGGGTCATTACCAGAGCCGGTGCAGAGCTCCATCACAACCCAAGACCCTGCCCAGAGGAGCAAGCCGAGGAGCAGACAAGGTGGACAGTGAAGCGCCCCATCCATAGGACAGGGGCAAGCCAGGTCCGCAAGACACCACGCTCCTGACATGCAAAACCCCTTCAGCAGGACCAACCCCTCAAATTACCCTGAAAGTGGATGGCGTTGTCAGGTCTTTTCTTGTGGACACTGGTGCAGCCAGAAGTGTGATGAGACATGTGGAACTCCCTGACCCTACCTGCCTATCAGAATCCTCTGTGTCTTGCGTAGGCATCGACGGTCAAGTCAGAAATTCTCAGCTTACAAAGCCTCTGAGCGTGTGCACTCAGCCAGGACACTCTATCCTGTCCCAGTTTGTGGTGTCAAGAACCTGCCCACTCAACCTACTGGGGGCAGACCTTCTACAGAAACTAAAAGCAACCATAGTGTTCCAGGAAGATGGGACCGTGACCCTTTCTTCACCTCTGACCCAGGAAGAGTCAGTCATGCTGGCAGCCTTACAGGAACCTCAAACAACCCATGAAGGCCTACCCAAGGAGGTACTGGACGTAGTACCAGAAAGTCTATGGTCTAAGGGACCCCAAGATGTGGGAAAACTTCAAGTTGCCCCGGTGCGGGTATCACTCAAGCCAGGTACTCCATATCCTCGTAAGGCCCAGTATCCCTTGTCCATCGCACAGAGTCAAGCCGTCTCAGACCAATTGAAGGTGTTCCTGGAAATAGGGGTCGTTGTCCCCTGCACCTCTCCTTGCAATACCCCGCTTTTCCCTGTCAAGAAAAAGACTGTAAAAGGAGAGCCAGCCAAGTTCAGAATGGTACATGACCTAAGAGCGGTGAATGATGCTACAGTATTTGAAACTCCAATTGTGCCAAATCCACACACCCTGCTCTCAAATGTGCCTTCCACAGCAACAGTGTTCACGGTGATCGACCTAGCAAATGCTTTCTTCAGTGTTCCCCTCCATCCAGACGACCAGTGCCTGTTTGCTTTCACGCATCAGGGGGCACAGTACACATGGGCGGTAATGCCCCAGGGGGCCCAGAACAGCCCCTCGCAATTCACCAAAGCAATGTCCACAGTTCTCGCCAACTGGATCACAGAACATGCAGAAGTGACCCTGCTACAATACGTGGACGATCTACTCCTTTGTGCAGTTGACTTTGACACGTGTAAAGCACATTCCGTGTCTCTCCTACTCTACCTGGCGAAACAACACTGCAAGGTTTCGAAGAACAAAGTCCAGTGGTGTCTGAAGCGAGTTACATTCCTTGGGCACTGCATTGCTCACCAGACTAAACACCTGACAGATGACCGGAAGACCACAGTGGAGAGGATGGCTCCCCCAACATCTCCAAAGGCACTACAAGCTTTTCTTGGTCTAGTATCGTACTGCAGAATCTGGATCCCTGATGCCTCAGTCCTAATGCAACCTCTGTATGACTGCGTTAACGTAACCCCATTCCTGCTAACAGATGTGGCCTGCAGTTCGTTCAAGAAGCTAAAAGACTCAGTAGTCTCAGCGCCAGCGCTAGGCCTACCTGACTACGAGAAGCCATTCCGTCTCTACCTGATGGAGAAAGAAGGCCATGCTACTGGAGTCCTGACACAGACTCACGGGGGAAGACAGAGACCTCTAGGCTATTTTTCAGCTCGCCTGGATCCAGTTGCAAGGGGAGCCCCCTCCTGCATGAGAGCAGTATTTGCAGCACACGCCCTCCTGGACAAAACAGCTGACATCATTCTTGGACATCCACTGGAAATCCTGGCTCCACATGACATCTCAGCAATTCTCAATCAAACCCAGCCAAAACATCTCTCCACCGCAAGACATCTTCGTCTACAGTGCTCACTACTACTGCCTGACAACGTCACCATCTCCAGATGTACAGTCCTCAATCCAGCCACTCTACTCCCACTCCCAAGGGGGGATACAGATATGGACCCTCCAGATCAAAATCTGCATGATAACTTCCACAAGGATCTGGATTTGCTCCGACCGGATGATCATGATTGTTTCAGCATCATGCAACAGGAAACAGCAGGACTACCCAATGTGGCAGAAGAGCCACTGGCCAACCCAGAGTTGATCCTCTATGTAGATGGCTCCAGATTTGCAGATGATGAAGGAAGATTTCACACGGGATGTGCAGTGACCAGCAATCAAGAAATCCTGTGGTCCAGGAGTCTGCCACCTAGCCTGTCAGCCCAAGAAGCAGAACTGATAGCGCTGACGAAGGCTTGCCAGATTGCAGAAGGCAAAACTGCGAACATTTACACCGATTCAAGGGATTCACATGGCATAGCACACGACTTCGGACCCATCTGGGCTCCAAGAGACTTCATCACAGCAAGCGGAACAACCGTAAAGCATCATGGAGCTATTAAAGATCTACTGAGCGCACTCCAACTCCCAAAAAATAGTGGCAGTACTAAAAGTCAAAGCACATGGAAAATTGAACACAGTAGAAGCACAGGGTAACAACATGGCGGATATAGCAGCCAAAGAAGCAGCCAAAGGAAGGCAAAATGGAGAAGTGGGAGAGGTCACAGAGCCGAACGGCTACTACATGACGACTGAAGACAAGAAACCTCACCAGATAACGTCCTGGGATCTGCTCAAAAAGCTGCAAGAGCAAGCCCAAAAAAAGGATAAGACGGAATGCTGGATGCGGAAGGGTGCAACACATCAAGAAGGAAGGGTATACTCAATGGACTACAAACCCTGTTTACCCCGAAGCATGTACCCTATGGTGGTCCAGTGGGCACATGGGCCCACGCACAGATCAAAGACACAGATGAATGATCTGATTGGTGCTTACTGGTTCGCTCCAGGGATCTCCACCCTAACAGCCAAGTTCACTAGCAGCTGTCTGACCTGCGGCAAATGCAACCCTGGAAGAATGGAGAAAGTTCCCACACATCATCTCGCCAGACCGCTGTACCCCTTCCAGAGGATCCAGATAGACCACATCCAGATGCCGCCAAGTGGAGGATTCGAATATGCCCTTGTGGTCGTGGACATATTTTCAGGATGGCCAGAAGCTTTCCCAGTGAGGAATCAGTCAGCAAAGACTACTGCAAAGAAGCTACTCTCAGAGATCGTGTGCAGATACGGGGTCCCAGAAGTGATAGAGAGTGATCAGGGGCCCGCATCCACAGCAAACCTCACAAGGGAGATCTGGTCAGCAGTAGGGTCAGACTTAGGCCTACACACTCCCTACCACCCCCAGAGTAGCGGGAAAGTGGAAAGACTGAATGGGACACTCAAAAACAGGATGTTAAAAGTTGCCCAAGAGACACGTAAACCATGGCATGAGACACTCCCCATCGCACTGTTTAGTGTCAGGCACACTCCCTGTTTGGGTCCAGCCCTCGATTAGGGGTATTCTTCCCTCAGCAGTTGACAATGCAATATGATACTTTGTCTGCTTACGTAATTGAACTCACCAAGAAACTTGCTAACATCCATTCTCGAGTTTTCTCTTCATTACCAGATCCAGGATTGGTACCCGGTTCGCACTCCCTGAAACCAGGAGACTGGGTGTTGGTGAAGAAGTTTGTGAGGAGAACGCTTGACCCCAGATTTGACGGTCCCTTCCAAGTGCTGCTGACGACACCAACCTCTGTGAAACTAGAGGGAAGGCCCACTTGGATCCACGCATCGCACTGCAAGAAGGCTCCCGTACCAGAAGATACGCCTAAGCCAGAATGATCCTGATGATGGAAAAGACAGCCAAAGAAACAACAAACCTGATGTCGCATCTCCTCCTGGATTAACCTATCCTAATTCAGATTCACCCACCTGATGGCTCCTCCAATCCTGATGACGACGAATATGTGGAACTGATCGCACAGAGTCGCCAATATGAGACCATGCATGTTTCTACCCCCGTTTAGGGACAGATCTCCTGATCGCTCATTGCGAAAGACTGTACGGTGTAGGGCGTAGACACTAGGTTTACGTCGGATCGCCGGCAGCACAAAAGAGTTGCAGCGCTTTGGGATAGGAGGCTAGGCTTAGGGCAAGTGATATCTAAGGGGGGCTTGTGATAGAAATATTTATATCATGTAGATCTCACTTGCATGTATACTCCTCTATAATCATATATACTCATATAAACGCAAATATATCTATATACATTATAATCAATTGCTTAAAATGGCTGACATAAACTAATATAAGCCAGACAGACTGTTCGGTGTTTTCCACCCAAAAAGCAGAAGAACTCCAGATGTATTAAGTGCTGATGAGTTGTCTCAACTTTGTCCCAGATGCAGAGAACTTCATTTTAGTTGCATAATCAGCAGTCATATGTGCATTAATCACAATATTCCATATATATCAGATAACCAATAACTGAATTGTATGTTAATTAACTAACCGCCCCAACCACACCTTTCTATATGCTATTATAAAAACTATGTATCAGGAAATAAATGGCCAGTCTTTGATTGAATGTCAAGCTGTCACCACGTGTCAGACTCATTCTTTAAGGGCTCAGAAATAATAATTGGGAGCGGCCGCAGCACACACGGGTAGATTTATCCAACCCAAATTTCCATATCACTAATGGCAGTCAGGCTACCTCTGGCGAGCACATGGAGGGCTGTGCTGGCCTCCAAAGAAATGCCACCCCACACCATTACTGACCCACTGCCAACCCGGTCATGCTGATGCAGCAAGTCTCTTTCCATGAAGTCCCCAGACTCTGTCTCATCTGTCACATGTGCTCAGTGTGAACCTGCTTTCATCTGTGAAGAGAACAGGGTGCCAGTGGCGAATTTGCCAATCCTGGTGTTCTGTGGCAAATGCCATGCATCCTGCATGGTCTTCGGCTGTGAGCACAACCCCAATCTGTGGACGACGGGCACTCAGACCATCCTCATAAGAGACAGTTTCAAACCGTTTATGCAGACACATGCACATTTGTGGCCTGCTGGAGGTCATTTTGCAGAGCTCTGGCAGTGCTCCTCCTGTTCCTCCTTTGCTTAAAGGCTGAGGTAGCAGTCCTGCTGCTGGGTTGTTGCCCTTCTATGACCCCCTCCACATTTCCTGGTGTAATGGCCTGTCTCCTGGTAGCGCCTCCAGCCTCTGGACACTACGCTGACAGACACAGCAAACCTTCTAGCCACAGCTCGCATTGATGTGCCATCCTGGATGAGCTGTACTACCTGAGCCATTTGTGTGGGTTGTAGAATCCGTCTCAAGCTACCACGAGTGTGTAAGCAGAACCAACATTCAAAAGTGATCAAAACATCATCCAGAAAGCATTAGTACTGAGATGTGGCCTGTGGTCCCCACCTACAGAACCACTCCTTCATTGAGTGTGTCTTGATAATTGCCAATAATTTCCATCTGTTGTCTATTCCATTTGCACAACAGCATGTGAAATTGATTGTCAAACAGTGTTGCTTCCTAAGTGGACAGTTTGATTTCACAGAAGTTTTGTATGTATAATATATAAATATATATATTTATTTATTATATGTGTATCAGGTATTGTCACAGTCCGGAAAGGTCAGGCAGCACCATCTGCTGTGATCTTTGCGTCGAACAGGTCTCTACTGCCCTCTATCGTCTAGACAATTACATGATTGACCGATTAATGGAGGAGGCTGCAGGCTGTTTCCAGCAATAGGCCGGTCATCTGGAAACTAAAAGTGAGTGCATCGTATACACACCTCCGATTCCAACGTGTAATGTGTATATACCCTCGTTCAATACTTGCTGCCACCACCAGTCGGTTTTTTTTATTATACACAGGCTGACTGGAGGCTTGGTAGGTAGCGCATGGGTTTGAGGTGCAGGTCACAGAACAAAAAGAACAGATCTATTACATTTTATATTTAATCCAAAGAGAGGCACTGTTTATGAAAAATATCTAAACTATTTTACAAAGAGGACAAAACAATACAGCTAATACAGTTACAGGAAGTAAAAGGGATTAACAAGATTACTTACTAGGCCACTCACAAAGTTTAGTCAACTTAGCCGAAGGAGAACGCTTTGCTTAGGGCCTTTCCGTTAATGGGATTTATGCATGCACGATGTGAATCTCTCTACAGGAACATAGATCATAATTCTGCTTGATCTTTTATTAGCACCTTCCACCCACACTCCCCCTTTTCCCCGTGAGACCTCACGTTTGCCGGGTTGTGGGATGTCCTCAGCCCTTCAAGATTTGAAGAAAATCCCAACTTATGCTATAACTTCTCTCCGGATGACCGCAGAAGTTCGAGATTGCCACCATATTTTTCATTGGGATTTTACCTTTCAACAGATATCAAACATGAGATGGCTGTTGTCATCGATTTGCTCATTATTGATTTGTGCCTATAGGTATGAGTTGCGAGGGTTACTGTAAGGAAAAATATGCCTTTTCTAAGCTAGTTTGCTGTGGCACTCAAAATGTATGTCTCATCATTATCAAATTTATATAAACTCCAATGTTCCATATTTTCTTTCGGAGACAACGAGTCTAGTCTAGCTATTGTAAATATAACCCCTGCAGGAAACCGCAGTGTCACTTGAATTCAAAATGCATTTTCTGGGGACAAAGACCCTTCCACTTTTCTACTTACATGTAAACACAGGTGCCCTATTGTTGTCAAACCCTCTAAAAAGCGTTCTCCTGATTATTCTAAATCTCAATTACCCGTTGTGGTGAAATATGTATAAATGTATATGTGTGCAGTGAACTATGTATAGGTTTATTGTGTGACTAGTAATAATGTAACATCTGTCCTGAAGGCTGCAGGTCTCACCCAGGTGTTAATATGTATTTTCCTGAGACAGCAGACTTCTGTCTCCGATCTCACCAGGGGGTCGTGCTGGGAACCAAGAAGAATGGGAACATTTGACACCTCCTAGCTCTTTGGAAAAGAGATGTCAATTTCAGCCTGACACTGTCTATCTGTGGGAACTTTTACACAGGGAGTCTCGGAGCAAATGGTGTGTTCATTGGACCGCGGTCGCTCCCCCAAACAAAAACAAGCAGTTAAGGTGTTGGCCTGAGGGGCTGGTCTGGAAGTCTGCCCTCCAGAGTAAATCTATAAATTAGGCCTGTATACATAGAATCGTGTTCACATGTGAGGGCAGCCTGGAAAGCTGATGTGTTCCACCAATTCCATATTCACCCACCTTCAGGGAGCAGAAGCAGACTACAAGTTAGCTATTTCTGTAAGTTTTCTCCTGTGTATTTTATACTGTTTTCCATACCTGTATGTCTTTTTATTATCATTTTTATACCTTTTTCTTACTGTAAGCACTGAACCTTTTTGTATTAAAGCATACAACTTTAACAGTTGAACCTTGAATGTTCTAAAGAATTCATAGCCTTAAACTGTATGATCTTTATGAGTGGTAGACAGTAGTAGTAATTTCCGTGACTCATCGGCCGTGTATTCGGTGAGTGGTGGCAGCGTGTATGAGCGGGCTGTGTGGCCTGGGTCGGTGTGTGATTTATGCTACCATTACAGGATAGGACAGAGGTTGAATGCTGGACTGAGAGTGGGGAGATAGATTAACCCTTGCAGGCACAACCCCAAGTCACGTGCTGAGAGCGGGCATGTGACGAATTAGTGGCAGCACGTAGAGGGATCCGTGACAATTGTTGGCAGAGCGGTGGGATAGAATTATTTCTATTAGAGCATCAGTGCATGATTTAAGCAATTATTCCCTGTACTAAAGAATTGGTATCCTTGCGAGGAGTGCACCAGTTCTACAAGGTTCAACTCAGTGCTTACTGAGACATACTTGCAAACAGTTTCCCCTCCCCGTTTTTCTTTTCTACCTTTTATTTTGCAAAGGCTGTTCATCGATATGGCAGCCCAGTACAAGAAGCAGAGCAAAGAGGCTCTGACCGGCCTCTATAAGCAGAGAGGAATATAGACGACCGACAGATCCAGGGAGCTGCTGATACGCGCCTTGGTCGAGCAGGACATAGAGCAAAGTGCTGAAGCATCTGGCCAAGGAGAGAGTCCACCTCAGAGAGACCCAGCAATGCCAGCTCTTGCATCGGAGATACCTGATGGAAATGCCAGTGCTGAGGAGCCTATGGACTGTACTTTACAAATGGACTTACAACGGCTGGGAACAAGTGATCCCAATCTGCGCATGCAGCTTATTCTACAGTACCGACATGCTGCAGAACGCCAGGCTGAGAGAGAGCCTGCAGAACGCTGGGAGGACAGAGCAAATAGGGAGGGGTATCAGTTTTCAGTTAACCCCCTCCCAGGACATAAATCCGAGGAGACTACATCTGGAAAACTTCCCTGTGATGGAGAAGGATATGGACTTAGATACTTTCCTTCGAGGCTTTGAAAAACCTGCAGGCAATACCATCTGCCCCGTGAGCAGTGGGCGCAGTATCTAACCCCAGGGTTGAGACGCAAAGCCCTGGAAGTTTTTGCAAGAAAACAAGTGACTAGCACACTCCTAGGGATTGTGATGCAAAATGGAGGGGTTTATTTACATACAAAGTCACTGTGACTTTGTATGTAAATAAACCCCTCCATTTTGCATCACAATCCCTAGGAGTGTGCTAGTCACTTGTTTTCTATATATCAAGGTTTGGGCACCTATCGACTGTGCACCTCCCCCCTCGGCTGTGCTTTGCATTTTCTATATCACTGGAAGTTTTTGCTGACCTCCACCAAAACTAGATGGGAACTGTGAGGCCATAAAAGAGGCCCTGATCAGGAAATACAACTTAACACCAGAAGTGTATCGGAGAAAGTTCCGGAACCTACAACGTGGATCAACTGACAGCTATGTGGATGTTGTGAGAACCTTGAGGATCACATTACACCAATGGATCAGGGGATTTTCTGTTAACAGTTTTGATGATTTAACGGATCTTATGATCAAAGATCAATTTCTTCACATGTGCCCCACAGATGTACAATTTGTGTGTGACCGGGAACCACAAACTGCGGATCAGGCTGCAAAGATTGCAAACTGCTATGTGTTTAACAGGATGCCTGAGGTGCGGAAGCCATGGGGATTCAGCTGGAGGGGAGGTAAGCCAAAGGGAAACCCTTCTCCCTCTGCTGGCCGATCACCAGTGCTGTCCAAGCCCACCTCCTATGGGAACCCGGGGAATAGACATTCTCTAGGTGATGCACACTGGTGCTTCTCCTGCAACAAAGTGGGACATGTTAGCGCTGTCTGCCCTGATAGGGAGAAACGCCCAACTACAACCACAAAGCCATTTGTGTCCCCACTGTCTTTCCTTTTTGTGGCCGACTCTGAAAAAAACAGATCCGGTGGAAAAAACGGATCCGGCGGAAAAAACGGATCCGGCAGAATAAAACGGATCCGGTGGAAAAAAACGGATCTGGCCGAAAAAAACGATCCTTTTTTTTTCAAAACTCGCCGGATTGTGCCTGATGGCAAAAACCTGATGTGTGAAAGCAGCCAGATATATGGATAGATACATCTATGTATCTATAGATATATCTATCTATAAATATATCTATAGATAGATATATCCATAGATATATAATAGAAAGGCCCAGCGTCGGACTGGAGCACCTTGGGCTCACCAGAGAAAATCATTCTTGGGGCCCACTATGTAGTTAAATAGAAATAGATACAAGACCACCAATTGTGCGGTAAAAAGCGCTAATATCAGGGTATAATATTAGGTAGTTCACGTCTTAATAATGTAGCAAGGGTTGGGGTAGCCCCCTCACAGAATATAATGTAGCCCCCTCATAAAATATAATGCAGTCCCCTCTCATAAAATATAATGTAGCACCCCATAAAAGCGCTAATATCAGGGTATAATATAAGGTAGTTCACGTCTTAATAATATAGCAAGGGTTGGGGTAGCCCCCTCACAGAATATAATGTAGCCCCCTCATAAAATATAATGCAGTCCCCTCTCATAGAGTATAATGTAGCACCCCATAGGGTATAATGCAGCCCCCCCTCGTATAGTATAATGCAACCCACCACAGAATATAATGTAGTCCCCTGAGAGAATGCAGTTCCACCACAGAATATAATGCAGCCCCCCCATAGAGTATACTGTAGCCCCCTCATATAGTATGATGTAGCCCCCATAATATTATGTAGTCCCCTGAGTGAATAATGCAGCCCCACCACAGAATATAATGCAGACCCCCATAGAGTATACTGTAACCCCTCATAGAGTATGATGTAGCCCCCCATAATATAATGTAGTACCCTGAGTATAATGCAGTCCCCCCACAGAATATAATGTAGCCCCCAGGGCCGTATTTAGAGTTTATGCTGCCCTAGGCACTTTTAGTGCTGCCTCCACTTTGGTGAGTATGACACTATCGGCAGTGACTTTGGCAAGAATCGCTGATGTGAAAGTCGCCTTTTGCAGCAGATCCGGCAGTTTTTCTGCATCTGCCGTGTAACAGATCACTTATGGCAGCACCGCGTTCGGCCTCATTTATTCCCTATGGGATTTGCGGAACTTGCCGTGATCTGGCAGATGCGGTACCATACCTCCCAACTTTTGAAGAAGGGAAGGAGGTATAAAGTTTGCGGCGCGTGTAGTTCACCGCGGCAAATTTTAGGCCATGCCTCTGACCACACCCATTTCACTAGTCACACCCATATCCATGTCCCAACCACAGCGATTTAACACTGCTGATCACACTGTTTTATGTACAATAATTATAAGCAAACAAAAATATGGCCACACAGTGCTCTATACTGTATAATGGCCACACATGATGCTCAATACTGTATAACGGCCACCACACATAATGCTCCATACTGTATAATGGCCACACACAGTTCTCCATACTGTATAATGGCCACACATGATGCTCAATACTGTATAATGGCCACACATGATGCTCCATAGTGTATAATGGCCACACATGATGCTCCATAGTGTATAATGGCCACACATTGCTCCATACTGTATAATGGCCAGACAGTGCTCCATACTGTATACTGACCACCCACACATAGTGCTCCATACTGTATAACGGCCACATAGTTCTCTATATTGTATAATGATCTCACATAATGCTCAATACTGTATAATGGCCACACATGATGCTCCATACTGTATAATGTCCATTGGCCACACATGATGCTCCATACTGTATAATGGCCACACATGATGCTCAATACTGTATAATGGCCACACACAATTCCCCATACTGTATAATGATCCCACATGATGCTCAATACTGTATAATGACCTCCCTCCTGTATGCATGGCTCATCTCCCTCCCATCCCATATACATGGCTCATATTACCTCTCCTATATGCATGACTCATATCTCCTGGAGCAGTGTTGGCCCTGCCAGCAGGTGTCAGTGCCAGGGCCCACCGGAGGATCCTCCGGTTCTCCGGTGGGCCAGTCCGAGCCTGGAAAGGCCGATGTTTCTAAGGCTACTTTCACAATTGCATTTTTAGCAATCCGTCGATTTGGGAAAAAAACGGATCCTGCAAATGTGCTTGCATGATGCGTTTTTTACCCATAAACTTGTATTAGCGACGGATCACGATGGATGGCCACACGTCGCGTCCGTCGTGCAATGGATCCGTCGTGTTTTGGCGGACCAATGGCACGAAAAAACGTTCACGTGAACTTTGTTTGTCCGTCGCGTCTACCATTTTCTAGTGTGCATGCGCAGCAGAAACTCCGCTCCCTCCTCCCCAGACTTCAGAATGGGCAGCGGATGCGTTGAAAAACTGCATCCGCTGCCCACGTCGTGCACAAATTTCCGACACATAGCGACGGACCCGTACCGACGCAAGTTTGAAAGAGGCCTTTATGAGCGTTTAATTTTTTTAAAAAAATGGAAAAAAACGTATACATATGTAGTATGTATGTAGTATGTATGTATGTTTTTTTTTTTTCATTCAACACATTAGCCGGATGATGGAACTAATACTGTCCCATCATTGGCTAAAGTGTCAATCACTGTCAGTGTAGCAGGACTTGTAGTCCCATCGGACGATGCCTGCACACACGCACAGAGCCCTGGCACACATGCACAAAGCCACGGCAGCCCGCACAGAGCCACGGCAGCCCGCACAGAGCCATGGCAGCCCGCACAGAGTCCCGGCACACATGCACAGTCCCCACCCACACACACAGAGCCCCGGCACACACGCACAGACCTCGCCCGCACACACAGACATCGCCCGCACACACACGCATTCTCCGCCCACGCACCGCCCACACTCCATTATAGTGCATTATTGCACTATGGGAACTTCCGATTCCGGTATCCGATATCGCAAAAATATCGGAACTCGGTATCGGAATTCCGATACAGCGAATATCGGCCGATACCCGATATTTGCAGTATCGGAATGCTCAAGACTACACGAGATGTTTAGTATTTTCCCTAAATTTCAAAAGCCATTTTGAATGTTTTATTCATAACTAGCTGAAGAGCCCGGCATTGCCTGGGCATAGTAAATATCTGTGGTTAGTTATAGCACCTCACGTCTCTTATTTTTCCATCACGCCTCTCATTTTCCCAATCACATCTTTCATTTACTCCCTCACACCTCTCATTTTCTCCCTCACTCCTCTCATTCCCCCCTAACACTTGTCATTTCAACCTCACATCTGTCATTTTCTGATCACTCCACTATTTTTCCTCACTCCTCTCATTTTGCACTCACACCTTTTCATTTTCACCTCACACGTCTCATTTTCACCTCATCACCTCAGTATATACATGTTTGTCATCTCCCTTATATATAGTATACATCTGTATGTCATCTCCTGTATATAGTATATACCTGTATGTCATCTCCCCTGTATATAGTATATACCTGCTGTGTGTCATCTCCCCTATATATAGTATATACCTGTATGTCATCTCCTCCTGTATATAGTACATACCTGCATGTCATCTTCTATATATAGCATATACCTGTATGTCATCTACTCCTGTATATAGTATATACCTGTAGGTCATCTGCTCCTGTATATAGTATATACCTGTGTGTCATCTCCTCCTGTATATAGTATATACCTGTATGTCATCTCCTTCTATATATAGTATATACCTGTATGTCATCTCCTCCTGTATATAGTATATACCTGTGTGTCATCTCCCCTGTATTTAGTATATATCTGTGTGTCATCTCCTTCTGTATATAGTATATACCTGCATGTCATCTTCTATATATAGCATATACCTGTATGTCCTCCTGTATATAGTATATACCTGTAGGTCATCTGCTCCTGTATATAGTATATACCTGTGTGTCATCTCCTCCTGTATATAGTATATACCTGTGTGTCATCTCCCCTGTATATAGTATATATCTGTGTGTCATCTCCTGGTCAACCTTTATCCTCGCCTGCCTACTCTGGCGCCATGGGGGTGACTCAGTATATGCTCCAGGTACAGCATGTTTTTAATGTGGTCTTGCATTTAGTTCATTTAGGAGGCCTTTATGGCACAGCGAATATAAAAAACGTAGTGTAGGACTGCCCCAATATGAGATTGCCGTGAAGAGGCGGGGTGGCTGAAAGAATTGATCAATTGTTTGCTAAATGTCTCATTTTGAAAATACAGTTAGAAATTAATATGTGCATTTGCACTTTATGTATTGCGTCTTCACCTTAGGCTGCGCTGGCTTCCCCCCTTTTTTTGCTGTGTGTCATCTCCTCCTGTATATAGTATATACCTGTATGTCATCTCCTCCTGTATATATATGTACTTGTATGTCATCTCCTCCTCTATATAGTATATACCTGTGTGTCATCTCTCCTGTATATAGTATATATCTGTGTGTCATCTCCTCCTGTATATAGTATATACCTGTATGTCATCTCCTCCTGTATATAGTATATACCTGTATGTCATCTCCTCCTGTATATATATGTACTTTTATGTCATCTCCTCCTCTATATAGTATATACCTGTGTGTCATCTCTCCTGTATATAGTATATATCTGTGTGTCATCTCCCCTGTATATAGTATATATCTGTATGTCATCTCCTCCTGTATTAGACCTCGTTCACACGTTATTTGCTCAGTATTTTTACCTCAGTATTTGTAAGCTAAATTGGCAGCCTGATAAATCCCCAGCCAACAGGAAGCCCTCCCCCTGGCAGTATATATTAGCTCACACATACACATAATAGACAGGTCATGTGACTGACAGCTGCCGTATTTCCTATATGGCACATTTGTTGCTCTTGTAGTTTGTCTGCTTATTAATCAGATTTTTATTTTTGAAGGATACCAGACTTGTGTGTGTTTTAGGGCGAGTTTCGTTTGTCAAGTTGTGTGTGTTGAGTTGCGTGTGGCGACATGCATGTAGCGACTTTTGTGAGATGAGTTTTGTGTGGCAACATGCGTGTAGCAACTTTTTGTGTGTCGAGTTGCATGTGACAGGTTAGTGTAGCAAGTTGTGTGCAGCAAGTTTTGCGCATGGCGAGTTTTGCACGTGGCGAGTTTTATGTGTGGTGCCTTTTGAGTATGTGAAAGTTTTGTGTGAGGCAACTTTTGCATGTGTTGCAACTTTTGTGCATGTGGCAATTTTTCCACGTGTGCAAGTTTTGCGTGTGGCGAGTTTTCCATGAGGTGAGTTTTGCACTTGTGGTGACTTTTGCAAGAGCCTAGTTTTTGCATGTGGCGAGTTCTGCGCGTGGCAAGTTTTGAGTGGCAACTTTCGTGTTTCGACTTTTATGTGGCGAGGTTGGTGTATTTGTGGTGAAATGTGTGCTGAGGGTAATATGTGTTCAAGCATGTGGTAGTGTGTGGCGCATTTTGTGCGTGTGTTCATTTCCCCGTGTGTGGTGAGTATCCCATGTCGGGGCCCCACCTTAGCAACTGTAAGGTATATACTCTTTGGCGCCATCGCTCTCATTCTCTAAGTCCCCCTTGTTCACATCTGGCAGCTGTCAAATTGCCTCCTACACTTTTCCTTTCATTTTTTCGCATTATGTAGATAGGAGCAAAATTGTTTGGTGAATTGGAAAGCGTGGGGTTAAAATTTCACCTCACAACATAGCTTATGACGCTCTCGGGGTCCAGACGTGTGACTGTGCAAAATTTTGTGCCTGTAGCTGCGACGCCTCCAACACTGTTCCTTTCACTTTTTCCCCATTATGTAGATAGGGGCAAAATTGTTTGGTAAATTGGAAAGCAAGGGGTTAAAATTTCACCTCACAACATAGCCTATGACGCTCTCAGGGTCCAGACGTGTGACTGTGCAAAATTTTGTAGCTGTAGCTGCGACGCCTCCAACACTTTTCCTTTCACTTTTTTCCCCATTATGTAGATAGGGGCAAAATTGTTTGGTGAATTGGAACGCGCGGGGTTAAAATTTCGCCTCACAACATAGCCTATGATGCTTTCGGGGTCCAGACGTGTGACTGTGCAAAATTTTGTGGTTGTAGCTGCGACGGTGCAGATGCCAATCCCGGACATACACACACACACACACACACACACACATTCAGCTTTATATATTAGACTAGCTGAAGAGCCCGGCGTTGCCTGGGCATAGTAAATATCTGTGGTTAGTTATAGCACCTCACTTCTCTTATTTTCCCATCACGCCTCTCATTTTCCCAATCACATCTTTAATTTTCCCCCTCACATCTCTTATTTTCTCCCTCACCCCTCTCATTTTCTCCCTCACTCCTCTCATTCCCCCCTAACACTTGTTATTTCGACCTCACATCTGTCATTTTCCGATCACTACTTTATTTTCCCTCACTCCTCTCATTTTGCACTCACACCTTTTCATTTTCACCTCACACCTCTCATTTTCACCTCAGTATATACATGTTTGTCATCTCCCTTATATATAGTATACACCTGTATTTCATCTCCTGTATATACCTGTATGTCATCTCCTCCTATATATAGTATATACCTGTATGTCATCTCCTCCTATATATAGTATATACCTGTATGTCATCTTCTATATATAGTATATACCTGTATGTCATCTCCTCCTTTATATAGTATATACATGTGTGTTATCTCCCCTGTATATAGTATATATCTGTGTGTCATCTCCTCCTGTATATAGTATATACCTGTAGGTAATCTGCTCCTGTATATAGTATATACCTGTGTGTCATCTCCTCCTATATATAGTATATACCTGTATGTCGTCTCCTCCTGTATATAGTATGTACCTGTATGTCATCTCCCGTGTATATAGTATATATCTGTGTGTTATCTCCCCTGTATATAGTATATACCTTTATGTCATCTTCTATATATAGCATATACCTGTATGTCATCTCCTCCTGTATATAGTATATACCTGTAGGTAATATGCTCCTGTATATAGTATATACCTGTGTGTCATCTCCTCCTGTATATAGTATATACCTGTATGTCGTCTCCTCCTGTATAAAGTATGTACCTGTATGTCATCTCCTCCTCTATATAGTATATACCTGTGTGTCATCTCTCCTGTATATAGTATATATCTGTGTGTCATCTCCCCTGTATATAGTATATACCTGTGTGATCTCCTGTGTTAGACCTCATTCACACGTTATTTGCTCAGTATTTTTACCTCAGTATTTGTAAGATAAATTGGCAGCCTGATAAATCCCCAGCCAACAGGAAGCCCTCCCCCTGGCAGTATATATTAGCGCACATACACTTAATAGACAGGTCATGTGACTGACAGCTGCCATATTTCCTATATGGTACATTTGTTGCTCTTGTAGTTTGTCTGCTTATTAATCAGATTTTTATTTTTGAAGGATAATACCAGACTTGTGTGTGTTTTAGGGCGAGTTTCGTTTGTCAAGTTGTGTGTGTTGAGTTGTGTGTGGCGACATGCATGTAGCGACTTTTGTGAGTTGAGTTTTGTGTGGCAACATGCGTGTAGCAACTTTTTGTGTGTTGAGTTGCATGTGACAGGTTAGTGTAGCAAGTTGTGTGCAGCAAGTTTTGCGCATGGCGAGTTTTGCGCGTGGCGAGTTTTATGTGTGGTGCTTTTTGAGTATGTGCAAGTTTTGTGTGAGGCAACTTTTGCATGTGTTGCAAATTTTGTGCATGTGGCAATTTTTCCGCGTGTGCAAGTTTTGCGTGTGGCGAGTTTTCCATGAGGTGAGTTTTGCACTTGTGGCGAGTTTTGCGTGAGCCTAGTTTTTGCATGTGGCGAGTTTTGCGCATGGCGAGTTTTACTAACATAAATCAGGTTAGTAGAATCTGATTAAGAACTTTAACCCCTTTACCCCCAAGGGTGGTTTGCACGTTATGGACCGGGCCAATTTTTACAATTCTGACCACTGTCCCTTTATGAGGTTATAACTCTGGAACGCTTCAATGGATCCTGGTGATTCTGACAATGTTTTCTCATGACATATTGTACTTCATTATAGTGGTAAAATTTCTTTGATATTACCTGCATTTATTTGTGAAAAAAATGGAAATTTGGCGAAAAATTTGAAAATTTCGCAATTTTCCAACTTTGAATTTTTATGCAATTAAATCACAGAGATATCTCACACAAAATACTTAATAAGTAACATTTCCCATATGTCTACTTTACATCAGCACAATTTTGAAACCAAATTTGTTTTTTGTTAGGGAGTTACAAGGGTTAAAAGTTGACCAGCAATTTCTCATTTTTCCAACACCATTTTATTTTAGGGACCACATCTCATTTGAAGTCATTTTGAGGGGTCTATATGAAAATACCCAAGTGTGACACCAGTCTAAAAACTGCACCCCTCAAGGTGCTCAAAACCACATTCAAGAAGTTTATTAACCCTTCAGGTGTTTCACAGGAATTTTCTGGAATGTTTAAATAAAAATGAACATTTAACTTTTTTCACAAAAAATTTACCTCAGCTCCAATTTGTTTTATTTTACCAAGGGTTACAGGAGAAAATGGACCCCAAACGTTGTTGTACAATTTGTTCTGAGTATGCTGATACCCAATATGTGGCAGTAAACCACTGTTTGGGCGCATGACAGAGCTCGGAAGCGAAGGAGCGCCATTTGACTTTTCAATGCAAAATTGACTGGAATTGAGATGGGACGCCATGTTGCGTTTGGAGAGCCACTGATGTGCCTAAACATTGAAATCCCCCACAAGTGACACCATTTTGGAAAGTAGACCCCATAAGGAACTTATCTAGAGGTGTGGTGAGCACTTTGACCCACCAAGGGCTTCACATAAGTTTATAATGCAGAGTCGTAAAAATAAAACAAAAAATTTTTCCCACAAAAATTATTTTTTAGCCCCCAGTTTTGTATTTTTCCGAGGGTAACAGGAGAAATTGGACCCGAAAAGTTGTTGTCCAATTGGTCCTGAGTGCGCTGATACCCTATATGTGGGGGGGGAACCACAGTTTGGGCGCATGGGAGGGCTCGGAAGGTAAGGAGCGCCATTTGGAATGCAGACTTAGATGGAATGGTCTGCGGGTGTCACCCCCCACAAGTGACCCCATATTGGAAACTAAACCCCCCAAAGAACTTATCTAGATGTGTTGTGAGAACTTTGAGCCCCCAAGTGTTTCACTACAGTTTATAACGCAGAGCCGTGAAAATAAAAAAATAAAAAATTTCCTCAAAAAATTATTTTTTAGCCCCCAGTTTTGTATTTTCCCAAGGGTAACAGGAGAAATTGGACCCCAAATCTTGTTGTCCAATTTGTTCTGAGTGTGCTGATACCCCATATGTGGGGGTAAACCCCTGTTTGGGTGCATGGGAGTGCTCGGAAGGGAAGGAGCACTGTTTTACTTTTTCAATGCAGAATTGGCTGGAATTGAGATTGGACGCCATGTCGCGTTTGGAGAGACCCTGATGTGCCTAAACAGTGGAAACCCCCCAATTATAACTGAAACCCTAACCGAAACACACCCCTAACCCTAATCCCAACAGTAACCCTAACCACACCTCTAACCCAGACACACCCCTAACCCTAATCCCAACCCTATTCCCAACCGTAATTGTAATCCAAACACTAACCCTAACTTTAGCCCCAACCCTAACTGTAGCCTTAACCCTAGCCCCAACCCCAACCCTAACCCTAACCCTAGCCCTAACCCTAATGGGAAAATGGAAATAAATACATTTTTTTAATTTTTTTAATTTTTCCCTAACTAAGGGGGTGATGAAGGAGGGTTTGATTTACTTTTATAGCGGGTTTTTTTAGCGGATTTTTATGATTGGCAGCCGTCACACACTGAAAGACGCTTTTTATTGCAAAAAATATTTTTTGCGTTACCACATTTTGAGAGCTATAATTTTTCCATATTTGAGTCCACAGAGTCATCGGAGGTCTTGTTTTTTGCGGGACGAGTTGACGTTTTTATTGGTAACATTTTCGGGCACGTGACATTTTTTGATCGCTTTTTATTCCGATTTTTGTGAGGCAGAATGACCAAAAAACAGCTATTCATGAAATTCTTTTGGGGGAGGCGTTTATACCGTTCCGCCCTTGGTAAAATTGATAAACCAGTTTTATTCTTCGGGTCAGTACGATTACAGCGATACCTCATTTATATCATTTTTTTATGTTTTGGCGCTTTTATACGATAAAAACTATTTAATAGAAAAAATAATTATTTTTGCATCACTTTATTCTGAGGACTATTACTTTTTATTTTTTTGCTGATGATGCTGAATCGCAGCTCGTTTTTTGCGGGACAAGATGACGTTTTCAGCGGTATCATGGTTATTTATATCTGTCTCTTTGATCGTGTGTTATTCCACTTTTTGTTTGGCGGTATAACAAAGCGTTGCTTTTTTGCCTCTTTTTTTTTTTTTCTTACGGTGTTTACTGAAGGAGTTAACTAGTGGGACAGTTTTATAGGTTGGGTCGTTACGGACGCGGCAATATTAAATATGTGTACTTTTATTGTTTGTTTTTTTTATTTAGATAAAGAAATGTATTTATGGGAATAATATATATATTTTTTTCATTATTTAGGTATTTTTTTTATTTTTTATTTTTTTACACATGTGGAAATTTTTTTTTAAACTTTTTTACTTTGCCCCGGGGGGACATCACAGATCGCTTATCTGACAGTTTGCACAGCACTCTGTCAGATCACCGATCTGTCTGAGAGCACTGCAGGCTTACCAAGCGCCTGCTCTGAGCAGGCACTTGGTAAGCCACCTCCCTCCTTGCAGGACCCGGATGCCGCGGCCATCTTGGATCCGGGGCTGCTACAGGGAGGGAGGTAAGGAGACCCTCGCAGCAACGCAATCACATCGCGTTGCTGCGGGGGTCTCAGGGAAGCCCGCAGGGAGCCCTCTCCCTACGCGACGCTTCCCTATACTGCTGGCACACCGCGATCATGTTTGAGTAAAACAAAGAAACCTATGTATGGAAACCAACAGATATGTGTCTTACATAAGATGGGTAAAAGTATAAATCAATTTAAAAAAATAGAATAAAAGCGAAACAGAATATAAAAAAGCCTTTATTACAATTATAATGGGTAAAAAATGGCACAACCAGAAATGTGCCTGTACCTGGAGGTAAGTATGAACTATATGCTAAAATATATATATATATATATATATATATATATATATATATATATATATATACGTATGTATATCAAAATGTGTAAAAAAAAAATATATATATAAATACACTAGCAACGATAAAACGGACACAGAAAAGGTCAGGTATACATATAGAGAGCAATAATTAAGCTTGAACAACACAAAACATAAAAAAGCACATAAAAAGGTATATATAAAGTGCAGCACAAATATATGTACAACCGCAAGAAATTGTATATAAGGGAATATAAAAAAAGGTGAAAAGTGTAACAATGCAAATAAAGTGCACTAGTGCCAAAGCAGATATATGTGAGGCATATTGGAGCAAAAAAATAAATATATATATACCAATATATATGCCAAGAAGAATATATAAGATCTCAAAAAAAGTGCATATGATGAAAATATATAAAAAAATGTGAGGAGTGCACAAGTGTTATAATAAATGTGCGTAAGGCATGTTGCAGTAAGAAGTATGTATTTATGCCAGAAAAAATAGTGCTGATGTAGGTAACAATATAGATGTTTGCGGGTCCGAGCAATAAAAATAATAAGATGTATACCTTATCCTTACAAAGGTCAGATCCTTACTAAGTCCGAAACGCGCGTCGGGGTGCGCTGTGCCTGCAGGATCGGACCTTTGTAAGGATAAGGTATACATCTTATTATTTTTATTGCTCGGACCCGCAAACATCTATATTGTTACCTACATCAGCACTATTTTTTCTGGCATAAATACTTACTTCTTACCGCAACGTGCCTTACACACATTTATTATAACACTTGTGCACTCCTCACATTTTTTTATATATTTTCATCATATGCACTTTTTTTGAGGTCTTATATATTCTTCTTGGCATATATATTGGTATATATATATTTATTTTTTTGCTCCAATATGCCTCACATATATCTGCTTTGGCACTAGTGCACTTTATTTGCATTGTTACACTTTTCACCTTTTTTATATTCCCTTATATACAATTTCTTGCGGTTGTACATATATTTGTGCTGCACTTTATATATACCTTTTTATGTTCTTTTTTATGTTTCGTGTGGTTCGAGCTTAATTATTGCTCTCTATATGTATACCTGACCTTTTCTGTGTTCGTTTTATCGTTGCTAGTGTATTTATATATATATTTTTTTACACATTTTGATATACATGTGTATATATATATATACATAATATATATATATATATATATATATATATATATATATATATATATATATATATATTTTAGCATATAGTTCATACTTACCTCCAGGTACAGGCACATTTCTGGTTGTGCCATTTTTTGCCCATTATAATTGTAATAAAGGCTTTTTTTATATTCTATTTCGCTTTTATTCTATTTTTTTAAATTGATTTATACTTTTACCCTTCTTATGTAAGACACATATCTGTTGGTTTCCATACATAGGTTTCTTTGTTTTACTCGTGTACCGAATGGTCTGCCATTCACTTTTTAGGTAGCGGTTTTTTTACAATGTTTATTACATGATATTTTATGTAGTATTATTTACCATTATCTCTATATTACCTACTTCACCTCACTTATATAGAGAATAGGTATCCATCAAATATTTTCACCGCTATTCTTTTCTCGATCATGTTTGATCGCGGTGTGCCGGGGGGTAATGTGCCGGGGGTGGTCCGTGACCGCTCCTGGCACATAGCGCCAGATGTCAGCTGCGATAGGCAAAGACATACTGATAGGGAATTTAGATTGTGAGCCCCATCGGGGACAGTGATGATAATGTGTGCAAAAATGTGAAGCGCTGCGGAATATGTTAGCGCTATATAAAAATAAAGATTATTATTGTGGAGGAGGGCAAGAAAAAAGAAGAAATCATGAGCCATATTCCCTTTTTTGAGGTGGGAAGAGTTGCATGGGAATGCACAAGAAAAAAATTAACATTTGAATTGGCTTTATGTTCCCCCGCTGTCATTTGGGGTGATTGAGAAGTCTGGGCCAATCTAGGCCTTGTTCATTTTGTAAAGAGACAGCCTATTAGCATTTTCAGTTGACAAGCAGATGCACCTATAGGTTATTATGCCCTCCAATGGCACTAAAAACCCAGGGCAGGCCAGCACCTCCAAGGCATAGACGGACAGTTCATGCCACATGTCCAGCATGGATGCCCAATAGTTGTATGGCACAGAGGAATTAAGGAGGTCATTGGTACTTTCAGGTAGGTACTCCTTCAACGTCTTCAAAAACTTTTCCCTTCTTGTCACATCACCCAATGCATTAAGACCTGACACTAGGAGGGTCTAGTGAACCTGTCCCAGTTCCTCTGCCTTTGGACCTGGTGTGTGTTCCCCTTGTGTGTTCAAGTACAAAAAACTAAATAAACATAAAATGGAAGGTACTGATAAGCAAACACACCTCCTTAGTGACATACTTCACCACACACTAAATAAGAGGTGTATCATCAATAGCAGTGACTTTCATAGTTTTAGCAATGGTAAGCCAAGAGCTTTTTTAACTTTAGCATTAGCAAAATTGCTGTAAAACATCAATCAATAAAGGCCTCAAGCCATACATATATTTCTTAGATAAGATAAATTCTGGATAGGATATTCAAGATGCTGACAATTCTGCTCTCCTCCAAAATCAGGCAAGGAAATCACAGACTTCAGAAGAGTTGCATACTTTATTCAGGGCTATAAAACGATGCGTTTGGTGGACGTCCTGTCCACTTCCTTAGGTACATAGCCAATACTAACCACATGGTATGACTCACATATATAGGGTTTCTGGACATAGAAAAAATGGGCGTCAAACACACCGGGAGCCCTGAACGCTGCAGTTATATTTAAAATGCAAACATAAATTTGTTGTATATCTATACAACAGTGATTAAAATGCAATTTATTGGCATAAAAATTGTATATGACATTAAAATGTAAGATTTTTCTGCAAATAAAATTGAAAAGAAAGGAAATAAAAAGTCTGCTAAAATCAAGTATGCAATTCTTCTGAACTGTGATTTCCTTGCCTGATTTTGGAGGAGCGCAGAATTGTTGACATCTTGAATATCCTATCCAGAATTTCTTGAAGGTCCTTCGCGGGTCCGGTGCCATCTGCAGCCCTCCTTTCTTACTTACTATATGTGTTGTGCATACTCACAATGTGTAAAGGTCAGAATGTTACCTTACAGTAAACTAATTGTTATTTTGGTAACTGCGCTATTGCGCCCCTCTCTTTACCGTTTCTAGATAAGATAAAGTAATAGCAATAATTTTGCAATACCTGTGTGCCTAGGTGGGCATCAATGAACCTACCTTGATGCTGGCGCATTTTGTCAGTAACTGTCTCAGTCAGGCATGCATCTTATCGGCCCAGGGATGCATCAGGATTCAGCCAACCATGAGATTTGCAAAGAGTCGGTGGTAACAGCTTGCGCCCATGAAGCTGGGGAGCACACACCAAGCCTGACTACATACTGCCAGGGAAGCAGAGATTTGCATATAGCCAGTGGTGATGCCGCTCTTGCAAATTATGTCATTCACGCCCATGGGGTTGTGATATCATTACTAGTGGGAAAATTAGTCTGGAGAATCCAAAGCCCCCATACCAAGTCACCCGCTAATTAGCAAAACGCAAGTACAGCTATAAAATTGATTTTAAGTATATTCTAAAAGGGTTTTGTTATGAAGTACAAAAAAGAATCAACAAATACTAGATGGTTGTTTGAAAGACCTAGAGAAGTTGCCAACTTCTCAACTGACTAAATTTCAAGTATTTTTCAACACATTTTAAAGCATTTTGGTGGAGTTCCTGTATTTTATTATGTTTGTAACATGCTCTTTAAAGGGCTTTTTTTAACCCCCATAAATCTAACTGGAAACATCAGATTCAGATATTTTCCATTTTGAAAATAAAGCCACTGACCCTCCTAAAAAATCCCTGTGCTTGTAGACTTGTCTGGCCCTGCCCTGACTTCACCCCACACTTCTCCTGTTGATTGACTGTCCTCACCCCATGTACACCCCCATGTAAGAGACTTGCTAGAGTGATGCAGGGAGAGGCCAACCATTCGGCACTGTCCAGTCACATATACTCCTCAGTTCTTCAAACTGTTTTCTCTGAAAAACCAGAGTGTTTCACAGTAAAATTTACATAGCTGAAATCGAGCAGCCAGGCTCCGATTTTTGCTGCCTATGGGTGGAGATTTGTGAACCTAATGATAGATTTCCTTTAACCCTGCTGTACTGTTTGGGTCTATTTGGGTCTATTTGACTGGGAAAAAAAGTTTGAGAAGCTGAAGATTAATTATTATGAGGATCTGCAAATCGTGGTTAGGCAGTTTGTTTACAGATAGGTGTTATTATGAGTGGTGTTTTTTTTATTTTAACTCTTTTGGTATGACACAATGATTGTTATCTATGCACTGATTTGGTCAATTTGACCCGATAAGAGTTTTAAACAGATCTCCCGCCATATTTTCCGTCACATGTGAGTGTGATTCCAGCTCATCTGAACTGCATATAACAATACACTCTAGTTTCCATTATATTAAATGACAGGAGAATAATGATCAGTTAAAAATATAAACTTTACTGGAAACAAATGCCCAGGTAAAATATGGGACTCTGATTAACCCATATATTATATATTAATTTTTACGTGTAAGCAGTGTTAGTGTTACACTAGTTACACATATATTAACACTTTGTTATGTCTTTCCCTACAACAAAAATTGCAATCTTTGACATTTTTTTCTTCACCTTATTGGACAAGGCAGGTATCAATACATCTTTATGTGATACAGTGATGGAAACATGTAGTGGTATTTGTAATTCTGCCCCAGATAGGTCAATTAACTTGGGGCCCAAAAAAAATAAGCAGGGTCCAAATGGAGTTTTCACTTTCCAGTATGAGTTATTGGTGTTCCAAAAAACAGTATAGCTTTCAATATCAGAACTAAAAACCCAGTATTGAAAGCCACAGGTCCCTTTTTGAAGCCCCCAGTCCTTTGGAGGTGAATCCGAAGTATATGCATGGATAATCCGCTCCCATACCATCATTAATGGCCAACAGGCCTTTTTAAATTCAGGCAGTATTCTTGAATCCATTTCTTTATTGATCACATCCATTGCTTCTTCTTTCCTCAAGGTCATTTTAAGCAAAGGACCAATGCAGAAGATTGTTCTAGTGGAGATAAATCTGGAATAAAATACAAATGTATAATTAAATTCTATATTACGTTCCATTAATCCGATATGTAGACAATCGGTCATATTCAAGGGAAACCACAAGACCATATTTCCACTACAAGGTAAATATCTCAGAATTGCTGGGTATTAAAAACATAACTTGTCCTTCAAAATTTAGACCAAAAATTTCAATAGTTAGGAATCTAAAATGTGTTAAAAAAATTCCTGTGTTATCGAGGACCAAAATGGCAGTCTTCTTAGGAGGTTAAGTGGGAGTATTTTATAGCTTAGTTGCAAGCAATATTAAAATAAAAGCCTACAGACACAAGGGGATTGAGGACAGAGCTTAGGAGAACTTCTCAACAATGATCTGGATTTCACTGCCCCATCACTTAAAAAAGTTACCTATCCATATAACCTGATGTATGATTTACATTAACCCTTAAGAAGATAGACAGACCATTTAGCAGCCCAAGACAATGTATAGCTCCTGTAGTGATTTCCAACCACAGAAAAGAAAAAAGAAGGGTAAAAGAAGTATTCACATGCTAAGAGATCACCTTATAAAAATATCAATTTATTCACCATATATATATATCAGTAACAAAAAAACAAAACGCTAAAAACAATTAAAAAGACCATAAGCCCAAACAGCAATGCACATAGGTGAAAAAATATAATACTACTAGATGGTGGCCTAATTCTAACGCATCGGGTATTCTAGAATTCTAGAATATGTACAGTATGTAGTATATAGCACAGCCCACGTACTGTACTATATTCCACAGCCATGTAGTATATAGCACAGCCCACGTAGTATATAACACAGCTCACGTACTATATAACACAGCCTACGTAGTATATAACACAGCCCACGTAGTATATAACACAGCCCAGGCAGTATATAACACAGCCCAGGCAGTATATAACACAGCCCAGGCAGTATATAACACAGCCCAGGCAGTATATAACACAGCCCAGGCAGTATATAACACAGCCCAGGCAGTATATAGCAATGTGGGCACCATATCCCTGTTAAAAAAAGTAGTAAAATAAAAAATAGTTATATACTCACCTTCCGGTAGTCCCCGGATCCAGCCCAGGTCTTTAGCAATACCAATACGTTCCCAGTAATGCCTTATGGCATTAACACGTGATGATGTTGCGGTCTCGCGAGACCGGTACGTCATGTCCGGTCATTGCCGCAATGCATTCTTGGGACCAGAGCGTCATGAGGACCGGGAAAGACTGGCGCGGACGGCGGAAGGTGAGAATATAATGTTTTTGTTTTTTTTTTATTATTTTTAACATTATGTTTTTACTATTGATGCTGCATAGGCAGCATTAATAGTAAAAACTTGGACACACTTACACGGTTAATGGCAGCGTTAACGGACTGCGTTACACCACGTTATGCCGTGGTGTAACGCCATACAAAAACGCTATGTGGGCGCTGACTGGAGGGGAGTATGGAGGGAGCACTGACTGGATGGAAGTAGGGAGGGGCCAATTCGCGGCCGGACTGTGCCTGTCGCTGATTGGTCGCGGCCAGCCGGCCACGACCAATTAGCGACCTAGGATTTCCGTTACAGACAAACAGACGGAAGTACCCCTTAGACAATTATATGTATAGATTAACATTTGCTTTTCTAATGAGGAAAGGTGTGCGTAACACACAAGGTATCCATAGCTCATATTAGTTAAAACCATCAATATATTAGAGCATCAATTATAGCAATATGTAAGGTACTAGAAATATTCTCTGTAGCTGAAAAGAAACAGGATAGTCATCAAAGCCAAATGAATAAAATTACCCTTACTCAAAGGAAGCCACAACAGGTATGGCGATACGCGTGGGGTCTCCAGTAGAGTTGAGCAAATTTTTGGGGTCCCCGCATATTCGGCAACACACATGGAGAACCTGTGACTGTGCTGTGACAGTGACACCTCCGCGACAAATGCAGCTGCGGTGCCGATCAGTCGACATGACCCAGGTATCCGGCTCCCCTCTGGAAGTTATTTGGCAAGCATTATAGCTTGCCAAATAAGCAGGGACCCAAAAGAAGTTTGCTCAATTCTAGTCTCCAGTCCTCATTCTTATCTTTTGCCTTATCCAAGAGCCTTTATTCATTAGGAATAGTGATGAGATGAGCGAGTGTACTCGTTGCTCAGGTGACCGAGTATTTATGACTGCTTGGAGATTTAGTTTTCATCCCAGCAGTTGAATGATTTACAGCTACTAGCCCGCTTGATTACATGTGGGGATTTCCTAGCAACCAGGCAACCCCCACATGTACTTAGGCTGGCTACTAGCTGTAAATCATTCAGCTGCCTTGATGAAAACTAAATCTCAGCAGTCATAAATACTCGGAGGTAACCCAAGCATGCTCAGCAAGGAGTACACTCGCTCATCACTACTTAGGATTGTTAGGCTTAAAATTGGCCTCTATCATCTTGTACAACTTTACCATTTCTTTTTCTGCAGAATACATCTGTTTAGGTATTTTGTTCATTTGGCTTTGATGACTATTATGTTTATTTTCAGCCTCCTTTCTCCCTTCTTTTTCTGTTTGGTCATATACCCATATACTAAACATGTGCTAGGATGATACCATAATCAGGGATTAGCGAACCTAAATTGGAGAGTCTGGGGTTCGTACTGGACTTCTAGTCTCTGGTACCAGACCCCGAACAAGATAACATGAAATCCACCGCACTCCCTATGTGGATTATCTTAGAACAGAAATGTAATTTTTTTGAAATTTGCTAATTTATTCAAACAAAGAAATAACAATGGCTCAAAACACAAGGCAATTGATACAAATTGTGTATGCGACTCATTCTGAGTCGCATACACAATTTGTATCAATTGCCTTGTGTTTTGATTAGTGTTGAGCATTCTGATACCGCAAGTATCGGGTATCGGCCGATACTTGCGGTATCGGAATTCCGATACCGAGATCCGATACTTTTGTGGTATCGGGTATCGGTATCGGATACATAGAGATGTGTAAAATAAAGAATTAAAATAAAAAATATTGATATATTTACCTCTCCGGCGGCCCCTGGTGAGTCCGCGGGTAACCGGCAGGCTTCGTTGTTCAAAATCAGCGCTTTTAGGACCTGAGAATCACGTCCCGGCTTCTGATTGGTCGCGGGCCGCCCATGTGACCGCCACGCGACCAATCACAAGCCGCGACGTCACCGCAAGCTATTAGCGCGCTCATTTTTGAAAAATGAGCGCGTTAATGACTTTCAAAGACGTAGCGGCTTGTGATTGGTCGCGGCCGCGACCAATCACAAGCCGCGACGTCACCGCAAGCTATTAACGCGCTCATTTTTAAAAATGAGCGCGTTAATGGCTTTCAAAGACGTAGCGGCTTGTGATTGGTCGCGGCCGCGACCAATCACTAGCCGCGACGTCACCGCAAGCTATTAACGCGCTCATTTTTAAAAATGAGCGCGTTAATGGCTTTCAAAGACGTAGCGGCTTGTGATTGGTCGCGTGGCCGCGACCAATCACTAGCCGCGACGTCACCGCAAGCTATTAACGCGCTCATTTTTAAAAATGAGCGCGTTAATGGCTTTCAAAGACGTAGCGGGTTGTGATTGGTCGCGGCCACGCGACCAATCACAAGCCGCTACGTCTTTGAAAGCCATTAACGCGCTCATTTTTAAAAATGAGCGCGTTAATAGCTTGCGGTGACGTCGCGGCTTGTGATTGGTCGCGTGGCCGCGACCAATCACAAGCCGCTACGTCTTTGAAAGTCATTAACGCGCTCATTTTTCAAAAATGTGCGCGCTAATAGCTTGCGGTGACGTCGCGGCTTGTGATTGGTCGCGTGGCGGTCACATGGGCGGCCCGCGACCAATCAGAAGCCGGGACGTGATTCTCAGGTCCTAAAAGCGCTGATTTTGAACAAAGAAGCCTGCCGGTTACCCGCGCTGAGTTCAGGGGCCGCCGGAGAGGTAAATATATCAATATTTTTTATTTTAATTCTTTATTTTACACATCCCTATGGATCCCAGGGCCTGAAGGAGAGTTTCCTCTCCTTCAGACCCTGGGAACCATGAGAATACCTTCCGATACTTGATGTCCCATTGACTTGTATTGGTATCGGATATCGGTATCGGCGATATCCGATATTTTTCGGGTATCGGCCGATACTATCCGATACCGATACTTTCAAGTATCGGACGGTATCGCTCAACACTAGTTTTGATCCATTGTTATTTCTTTGTTTGAATAAATTCGCAAATTTCAAAAAAATTACATTTCTGTTCTAAGATATTCCACATAGGGAGTGCGGTGGATTTCATGTTATATTGACATTAGACCTTATGGTCTGTCGCACCAGCACCCCGACTCAATATAGAGTGCAGGCCAATATGTCCGGTCTCCTGTTCGGGCCCAGGAGTCGAATGAAGTCTAATAAAGATTGTTGAAAAGCTGCAGTGCAACCAATCAACAAGCTTTAAGGCTGTGGGCACTTCCCGCTCCAGCACAGCCATGTCAAGTAATGGCATGGCTGTGATTGGACGGCGCTTCATGTAACCTGGCCTTACAGTAAAGATAAATAAATAATTTAAAGGGAACCCATCAGCAGGATTGTGCCGAGTTACCTGCAGTGTCAGGTTGGGACCGTTATGCTGATTAAAATTATAACTTGGTTGATGAAATCAGTCTTGTGGTGGTCATTTAATCTTTATTTGCAGTTTTCAGTTAATGAGATTCTTGTGCTGCAGGGTGGCGTGTGGGGGAACTTTACGTGATGCCATCTTGGAGGAGGAAATTTTTCTTCTCTAGCAAGATGGTGCCACCGGCGCAGCAGCAGCTGTCGGATCACTTATATATATACATACCAATAGCTGCTTTTTTAATATCAGGATAACTTCAAACATATGAATTATATACACAGTACACATGCGATTATGTTGCCGCGCAGGTGCCACGGCTGGTGCCTGCCTGCAAAAGGGTTCTTTTTCAGCATGTATATATAATATTCATTATATTAACTAGGGGGTAGGTGTCAGAGGGATCAGTGACCTGTCAGCAGTCCTCATTATAAATATCTAATCAGAGCACTACATGAAGACCCCCACAGGCCGCTCTGATGAACGGGCATATCATTAACTCAAAACTGAAAATAAAGATTAAACAACAACCTCAAGACGGATTTCATCAACCAAGGTATCATTTTAATCAGTATAACAGCGCCGACCTGACACTGTCTGTAGGTTACTCAGCACAATCCTGCTGGCAGGTTCCCTTTAATGAGAAAAAAAAATCAAAACAATTACTTTGTGCCTACCTCAAAATGGTATTAGTACTAATGTCACCTTAGGGTGCAAAAAACACAGATCTCACACAGCCCCATATCCTGAAAAATGAAAATGTCCCGGGACTCGGAAAATAGCGACAAAAGCAAACCATTTTTTTGTATGTGCGGGTTTATTTTGTTTTTTTTTTTCACTTTCCTTCACCTCTTAAACAAAAAATATATATGTACATCTGTGGAATCTGCGTACTCGGACTGACCTGGTGAATCATATCGCGGGGTCAGTTTCACCGTATAGTGAACATGGGAAATAAAATAAAAACTTTTTGGGAATTGATACTTTTTTTGCAATTTCAACCCATTTGGATTTTTTCACGTTTTCCAGTACACTATGTGGTAGACTGAATAATTTCATTCAAAAGTATTACTTATGCTGTACTGCGAATACTGTAAAAAAAATAAAAGCCATACATAATGTAGCTTTTTCTTAATACTAATACTAACATGCAAACAGAATAATAAGAGATCACAAAATTGTATGTATAATTTGTATGCATAAAAAAACGGTATTGCTAAATATGTACCACAAAAAAAATAAATAAATATGGTATCTTTTATACCACATGGTGAAAAGCATAAAAAAAGACACAAGTAATTCTTGTACCTCAGTCTATTTGTTCATACTGCCTCCCAAAAATCAGTATAAGGCTGCCGTCACACTAGCAGCATTTGGTCAGTATTTTACATTAGTATTTGTAAGCCAAAACCAGGAGTGGAACAATTAGAGGAAAAGTATAATAGAAACATATGCACCACTTCTGTATTTATCACCCACTCCTGGTTTTGGCTTACAAATACTGATGTAAAATACTGACCAAATACTGCTAGTGTGACGGCAGCCTAAGGCCACGATCAGTTCAGTATTTAGTCAGTATTTCACATCAGTATTTGTAAGCCAAAATCATGAGTGGGTGAAAAATACAGAAGTGGTGCATATGTTTCGATTATACTTTTCTTCTGATTGTTCCATTCCTAATTTTGACTTACAAATACTGATGTGAAATACTAACCAAATACTGGACATGTGAACGTGGCCTAAAGATCAGTTCACATTTATACTGTGCTCTCTGCTGGACACTTGTAATAGGGTTCCCATTTAACCCCCACCCCCCCCCCAAAAAAAAAAAAAAAAACGTGATTCAGATGAAACCCCTGACAGAACCTTTCATTATGATGAGGGAGATTGTGCTACTTTGAACTTTGTCTGGCCTCTGTCCCATCATTTTAGCAGAAAAATATATGGTCAACCACGTTTTTGTGAGCATCGGAAAAAGGTGAGGCATCACTGGAACAAAGGCCTGATGAAGTCAAAAGTGACTCCATCGGCCTCATTATAGTGATTGGTTTCCAAAAGGTTTTTTGTCTGAATCACAGTTTTTTGGGGATTTGTACGGAAATCCTGATATAAGAGCATAGAAGACAGGAAAATGTGATCCTAGCCTTATATTGAAATCGATCAAAAATTATGTACCCTAAAATATTACCAATAAAAGCTTCAATGCAATCCACAAAAAACAAGCCCCCACTGAGGTCTGTCAGCTGTCTGAAATCGAAAAGCCCCAATTTTCTGAGCCCACTGTGTGTTGAAACCACAGATAGCATCCACATTGCTGCAGCAAGAAGAACTCACTTAATTTACAGGGTGTGGAGACATGAGGGTCAGTGAGTGCTCTCATCCGCTGGCTTGGCTGCCTTTAGAAGGACCACATGGGCCAGTGATCATCCCACTGAACGCCCGCACTCCTTTTTCCATGGGCAGAATACTACTCAGACAACACAGGGTGAAGATATTGCACTGTGGTATTACCTTATTTTCACCACCAACTGTCAACAACATGTAGTACAGTCCCAAAAAGTACACAAGATGGTACCAATGACAGTCTCATTCTTCCGCTGGCTCGCCGGGTATTAGAACCTCTGCGACTTTGGGGCACCCAGGGCTAACTACCCCAACTACCCCGCTTTTGGTGGGCACCCACAGAGAGGAGGTAGCGGCAGGCTTAGGAAGCTGACCATTTACAGTGAGGTATGAGGCCAGATGACCAGATTGTCCCAACCTGAGTTCTCCAAACGTCTTTGTCGGTTCAGTGATTGGCAGTGGAGTAGATCTGTATTCCACCAGCTGGAGCTGTAGTTCCTTGAGCTGATGTCCGGCAAAGTCTCTCTGGAGACAGGGGCTGTCCATCTTATATACCACACCTCTCGAGGTGGAAGGAGGTAATCCCTCATTTTTCAATTAGCCGGCACATTTACCATCTCAAATTATGCAGACTAGTATACCTCAGGGGGCTAATACAATATGCAATCTGCAGGCATTCCACAAATAACAAACAAGAGTCAAGGGGACAGACTCACACGAAACAATGACTGACATCCCTTGACCTACTAAACATAAAAACAGTATGCCTGGCATAATTAATAATAATTCATCCCCGCATCAGTGGCCCGGGTGAAATTGTCATCACACAGGGTGTGTGTCTTCAGAACTACCAGAAGGGCACAATACGTGTACACAAAGCTGGAATATTTCTAATTTTTCACTCTGCAATACTAGATCAGTGCTTTTTTTTAGGCCAAAATAGTCTCTTCATCCATAGATGAATTAATTGAGAGTGTTATTTCCAAAATAAGTTTGGAATTTTTACTCCTGTTTTGGCACTTACGGGCTCTGCAAATGGTACCCTGATATATTCCCGTAAAGCCTGCACTACAAAGGTCAAATAATGCACCTTCCCTTCCGAGCTATTCCATGTGGCCAAACAGTAGTTTACCACCACATATAGGGAGTTGCTGCATTTAGAAGAAATTGCGCAACAAATTGTAACATTTTTACTCATTACTCCTTGAGAAAATGAAAAATTTGAATCGCTAAAATAACATTTTAGTTGTAAAAATGTAATTTGTATTTCCATGGCACAAGGTTCAAAATACTCACTACCCCCTTTGATGTACTCTGAGTGCTAATCTTAATGGCTCTGGTAATGTGACATGCCATCAGCAATCTATTCCAGACAAAATTGTACTTTAAACTTGAAGTATGGGTCTCCTTCCAATCCAAGTGCCCCTGTAAGATCAAAACTTTGTAATCGAGCAACATATGGGGCATCACTGTGTTCAGGAGAAATTGCATAACATACTATGGGATCCATTTTTATCTATCACCTCTTGTGAGAATGAAAAATATGAGGCTAATGCAACACTTTAGGACAACTTATTTTTATTTTTCACAGCCCAATTTTATAAAATTATGTGAATTGCACATGAGTTAAAATTTCTCATCACATCCATAGTGAATTTTGTGAGTTAGTTAATTTTGTTAAGTTTCCGAACAAAGGATCATTTGATGGGTGGATTCTGCATTTTTTGGCATCTCTTTGTTATGAACTGGTGATTCAGAAACACAATGGACCTGGTGGTTAAGAGCACACAAAGTGACCTGATAGTTACTAATAACATAGGACGAGCTCTGAGACGTGGGAACTCTGCTGACCGCAATCCCTAATCCTATCACACCACACTAGAGGTAGCCGTGGAGCGCTCCTGACCAGACCTAAGCGCCTCGGGCACAGCCCGAGAAACTAGCTAGCCCTGAAGATAGAAAAATAAGCCTACCTTGCCTCAGAAATTCCCCAAAGGAAAAGGCAGCCCCCCACATATAATGACTGTGAGTAAAGATGAAAATACAAACACAGAGATGAAATAGGTTTTAGCAAAGTGAGGCCCGACTTATTGAATAGACCGAGGATAGGAAAGATAGCTTTGCGGTCAGCACAAAAACCTACAAACAACCACGCAGAGGGCGCAAAAAGACCCTCCGTACCGACTAACGGCACGGAGGTGCTCCCTCTGCGTCCCAGAGCTTCCAGCAAGCAAGACAAACCAATATAGCAAGCTGGACAGAAAAAATAGCAAACAAAAGTAACAAGCAGAACTTAGCTTATGCAGGGAAGACAGGTCACAAGAACGATCCAGGAGAGAGCAAGACCAATACTGGAACATTGACTGGAGGCAAGGAACAAAGAACTAGGTGGAGTTAAATAGAGCAGCACCTAACGACTTAACCTCGTCACCTGAGGAAGGAAACTCAGAAGCCGCAGCCCCACTCACATCCACCAGAGGAAGCTCATAGACAGAACCAGCCGAAGTACCACTCATGACCACAGGAGGGAGCTTGACCACAGAATTCACAACACTCTTACAGTCAGCAAATGTAGCATTTTGTTCACAATCTGTACCAGCCAAATTGAAATCCTTCCTTTCCAACTCCTCCCGTGTGCATAAACCGCAATTTTTGTTTGCATATTGCCATTTTCAGGAGAAAATTTATAACAAATTATGTTGTCAATATTCTCCTATTACCCCTTGTGAAAATGAAAAATTTTAGGCCAAAGTAACATTTTTGTGGAACAAAGTAATAAAAAATCATTTTTGCATACTAAGGTTATAAACTTTTTTTTAAGCCACATGTGGATGCAAAATGGTCATTACACCCATAGATAAATTCCTTCAGGGGTGTAAATTACAAATGGAGTCACTTGTGGAGGGGATTGGACTTCAGGGCTCTGCAAATCTGCAATTTGTTCCAAACTTAATTTCTATCCAAAAATTCAAATGTTGGCCCTTGTCTTCTGAGCCTTTATATGGGGTACTGCCACTTTGGGATAAATTAATTAAATAATTTGAGGGGTTCATTTTCTTGTATTTCCATTAGTGAAAATGAAAAAAAAAATAGGGCTAAAGCAATACATTAGTGGAAAAAAAATATGATTTTTCAGTTTTATTTATTCTACTTTGAATTAATTCCTGTGAAACACTTGCAGGTTTAACATGTTTTCTGATACATTGAATGGAGCAGTTTTTAACATGTTCTCACTTTTAAGGGTTTTGCTGAAATAGGCTCATCTAAGTCTCTACAAAGTCGAATAGGTCTGGAAAAAATAGAAGTGGTACGTCTACTAGAAAAAAAAAATGTAAATTTTCTGCTAAACTTTTTACCCTTCTAACATCCTAACAAAATAAAAGATTGACAAAATTATGTCAATGTAAAGTACACGGAACTTGCTATTTATTAAGCTGTGTGACAGAATTGAGTGATCTGAGATATAATGTAGTAACAGCTCTTTAATTACACAGGTTTTTTCTTTTTTCTTCACACACTACAAAGGAGGGCAGTATTAAACTATTCAGTGCTAAAACTAAAACAACATCCTGAATCCTTAGTGGTCACAAAGTGTGCTTCCTGCATTGTAAGATGGGCAAAAAAAATATTAGCTGACAAAAAAAGAATTCTGACAAAAAGCACTCTTTTTCTTCAGCTGTTCACTGTCAATTGATTCAAAATTAGTGATGAGCGAATTTGTTCGGAAAACAATTGCCAAACTTAACATTCAGCACGAATATGGCACATTCAGAAACCCAAGCAAAAGTTTATACAATCGGGAAAAATGGGTAACATTCGGTAAAAGTGCGGGAAAATATTTGTGTTGACACAAGTATCTTCAGCACTTTAGCAACAATAATGGTGGTGTATCATGAGCGTTTTTCATGTGTTTGATGAGGGGAGCGGGTTTGTAGAGCTCAGAGGCGTGGCGTTCTTGTAAACAGTTTTTTTTTCCTATCTATGTGTGCACATTGCGGCTAGCCAATCAGGGAGCAGGAAACACCCACAATGTCCTGACACAACGACTTGTGTCACTAGATGCTGAAATCATAGGTCCCTCTCCATATAAATAGCAGACGTCTTGTTTTAGCACCATTTTGACACTAACAGTGCAGAGAAGCTGCTCCTGACGTAGGCACTGTTGGCAGCAAGATTTTAGCTAGTTAGTTAGGCGGTTGTATATCAGTCGGATAGTGTAGCTAGCTAGTGTACTGTGTGGCTGTTAAATTTACCTTCAAGCATTTTTTGGTCATTTCTGAGGTCTACAGACAAAGCCAGCAGGGCACATGTACTACAAGTGCACTGCTTCTATTGTGCTCCATGCACGTGTATACTGCAGCATTCTAATTAATATTTTTTCACTAGCTAAAAGTGAAACAGCCTGCTGTATCCCACCTTGTCATTTAGAGTTGTGGTGATATGAACCTGTCTGCAGACCTAAGGCACCTTAACCCCTTCATGACCCAGCCTATTTTGACCTTAATGACCTGGCAGTTTTTTGCAATTCTGACCAGTGTCCCTTTATGAGGTAATAACTCAGGAACGCTTCAACGGATCCTAGCGGTTCTGAGATTGTTTTTTCGTGACATATTGGGCTTCATGTTAGTGGTAAATTTAGGTCAATAAATTCTGCGTTTATTTGTGATAAAAACGGAAATTTGGCGAAAATTTTGAAAATTTCGCAATTTTCACATTTTGAATTTTTATTCTGTTAAACCAGAGAGATATGTGACACAAAATAGTTAATAAATAACATTTCCCACATGTTTACTTTACATCAGCACAATTTTGGAAACAAAATTTTTTTTTGTTAGGAAGTTATAAGGGTTAAAATTTGACCAGCGATTTGTCATTTTTACAACGAAATTTACAAAACCATTTTTTTTAGGGACCACCTCACATTTGAAGTCAGTTTGAGGGGTCTATATGGCTGAAAATACCCAAAAGTGACACCATTCTAAAAACTGCACCCCTCAAGGTACTCAAAACCACATTCAAGAAGTTTATTAACCCTTCAGGTGCTTCACAGCAGCAGAAGCAACATGGAAGGAAAAGATGAACATTTAACTTTTTAGTCACAAAAATTATCTTTTAGCAACAATTTTTTTATTTTCCCAATGGTAAAAGGAGAAACTGAACCACGAAAGTTGTTGTCCAATTTGTCCTGAGTACGCTGATACCTCATATGTGGGGGTAAACCACTGTTTGGGCGCACGGCAGGGCTTGGAAGGGAAGGAGCGCCATTTGACTTTTTGAATCAAAAATTGGCTCCACTCTTTAGCGGACACCATGTCACGTTTGGAGAGCCCCCGTGTGCCTAACAATTGGAGCTCCCCCACAAGTGACCACATTTTGGAAACTAGACGCCCCAAGGAACTTATCTAGATGCATAGTGAGCACTTTGAACCCCCAGGTGCTTCACAAATTGATCCGTAAAAATGAAAAAGTACTTTTTTTTCACAAAAAAATTCTTTTAGCCTCAATTTTTTCATTTTCACATGGGCAACAGGATAAAATGGATCCTAAAATGTGTTGGGCAATTTCTCCTGAGTACACCAATACCTCACATGTGGGGGTAAACCACTGTTTGGGCACATGGTAAGGCTCGGAAGGGAAGGAGCGCCATTTGACTTTTTGAATGAAAAATTATTTCCATCGTTAGCGGACACCATGTCGCGTTTGGATAGCTCCTGTGTGCCTAAACATTGGCGCTCCCCCACAAGTGACCCCATTTTGGAAACTAGACCCCCCAAGGAACTTATTTAGATGCCTTGTGAGCACTTTAAATCCTCAGGTGCTTCACAAATTGATCTGTAAAAATGAAAAAGTACTTTTTTTTCACAAAAAAATTATTTTCGCCTCAATTTTTTCATTTTCACATGGGCAGTAGGATAAAATGGATCATAAAATTTGTTGGGCAATTTCTCACGAGTACGTCGATACCTCATATGTGGGGGTAAACCACTGTTTGGGCACTCGGCAGGGCTCGGAAGGGAAGGCGCGCCATTTGACTTTTTGAATGGAAAATTAGCTCCAATTGTTAGCGGACACCATGTCGCGTTTGGAGAGCCCCTGTGTGCCTAAACATTGGAGCTCCCCCACAAGTGACCCCATTTTGGAAACTAGACCCCCCAAGGAACTTATCTAGATGCATATTGAGCACTTTAAACCCCCAGGTGCTTCACAGAAGTTTATAACGCAGAGCCATGAAAATAAAAATAATTTTTCTTTCCTCAAAAATGATTTTTTAGCCTGGAATTTCCTATTTTGCCAAGGATAATAGGAGAAATTGGACCCCAAATATTGTTGTCCAGTTTGTCCTGAGTACGCTGATACCCCATATGTGGGGGTAAACCACTGTTTGGGCGCACGGCAGGGCTCGGAAGGGATGGCACGCCATTTGGCTTTTTAAATGGAAAATTAGCTCCAATCATTAGCGGACACCATGTCACGTTTGGAGAGCCCCTGTGTGCCTAAACATTGGAGATCCCCCAGAAATGACACCATTTTGGAAACTAGACCCCCAAAGGAACTAATCTAGATGTGTGGTGAGGACTTTGAACCCCCAAGTGCTTCACAGAAGTTTATAACGCAGAGCCATGAAAATAAAAAAAAAAATTATTTTCTCAAAAATGATCTTTTAGCCTGCAATTTTTTATTTTCCCAAGGGTAACAGGAGAAATTTGACCCCAAAAGTTGTTGTCCAGTTTCTCCTGAGTACGCTGATACCCCACATGTGGGGGTAAATCACTGTTTGGGCACATGCCGGGGCTCGGAAGTGAAGTAGTGACGTTTTGAAATGCAGACTTTGATGGAATGCTCTGTGGGCGTCACGTTGCGTTTGCAGAGCCCCTGATGTGGCTTAACAGTAGAAACCCCCCACAAGTGACCCCATTTTGGAAACTAGACCCCCAAAGGAACTTATCTAGATGTGTGGTGAGCACTTTGAACCCCCAAGTGCTTCATAGAAGTTTATAATGCAGAGCCGTGAAAATAATAAATACGTTTTCTTTCCTCAAAAATAATTATTTAGCCCAGAATTTTTTAATTTTCCCAAGGGTAACAGGAGAAATTTGACCCCAATATTTGTTGTCCAGTTTCTCCTGAGTACGGTGATACCCCATATGTGGGGGTAAACTACTGTTTGGGCACATGCCGGGGCTTGGAATTGAAGTAGTGACGTTTTGAAATGCAGACTTTGATGGAATGCTCTGCGGGCGTCACGTTGCGTTTGCAGAGCCCCTGATGTGCCTAAACAGTAGAAACCCCCCACAAGTGACCCCATTTTGGAAACTAGACCCCGAAAGGAACTTATCTAGATGTGTGGTGAGCTCTTTGAACCCTCAAGTGCTTCATAGAAGTTTATAATGCAGAGCCGTGAAAATAATAAATACGTTTTCTTTCCTCAAAAATAATTATTTAGCCCAGAATTTTTTATTTTCCCAAGGGTTACAGGAAAAATTGGACCCCAAAAGTTGTTGTCCAGTTTCTCCTGAGTACGCTGATACCCCATGAGTGGGGGTAAACCACTGTTTGGGCACACGTCGGGGCTCAGAAGGGAAGTAGTGACTTTTGAAATGCAGACTTTGATGGAATGGTCTGCGGGTGTCACGTTGCGTTTGCAGAGCCCCTGGTGTGCCTAAACAGTAGAAACCCCCACAAGTGACCCCATTTTAGAAACTAGACCCCCCAAGGAACTTATCTAGATATGTGGTGAGCACTTTGAACCCCCAAGTGCTTCACAGACGTTTACAACGCAGAGCCGTGAAAATAAAAAATCATTTTTCTTTCCTCAAAAATTATGTTTTAGCAAGCATTTTTTTTGATTCACAAGGGTAACAGGAGAAATTGGACCCCAGTAATTGTTGCGCAGTTTGTCCTGAGTATGCTGGTACCCCATATGTGGGGGTAAACCACTGTTTGGGCACACGTCGGGGCTCGGAAGTGAGGGAGCACCATTTGACTTTTTGAATACGAGATTGGCTGGAATCAATGGTGGCGCCATGTTGCGTTTGGAGACCCCTGATGTGCCTAAACAGTGGTAACCCCTCAATTCTAACTCCAACACTAACCCCAACACACCCCTAACTCTAATCCCAACTGTAGCCATAACCCTAACCACAACCCTAATTCCAACCCTAACCCTAAGGCTATGTGCCCACGTTGCGGATTCGTGTGAGATATTTCCGCACCATTTTTGAAAAATCGGCGGGTAAAAGGCACTGCGTTTTACCTGCGGATTTTCCGCGGATTTCCAGTGTTTTTTGTGCGGATTTCACCTGCAGATTCCTATTGAGGAACAGGTGTAAAACGCTGCGGAATCTGCACAAAGAATTGACATGCTGCGGAAAATACAACGCAGCGTTTCCGCGCGGTATTTTCCGCACCATGGGCACAGCGGATTTGGTTTTTCATATGTTTACATGGTACTGTAAACCTGATGGAACACTGCTGCGAATCCGCAGCGGCCAATCCGCAGCCAAATCCGCACAGTGTGCACATAGCCTAATTCTAAAGGTATGTGCACACGCTGCGGAAAACGCTGCGGATCCGCAGCAGTTTCCCATGAGTTTACAGTTCAATGTAAACCTACGGGAAACAAAAATCGCTGTGCCCATGCTGCGGAAAAACTGCACGGAAACGCAGCGGTTTACATTCCGCAGCATGTCACTTCTTTGTGCGGATTCCGCAGCGGTTTTACAACTGCTCAAATAGAAAATCGCAGTTGTAAAACCGCAGTGAAATGCGCAGAAAGACCGCGGTGAATCCGCCATAAATCCGCAGCGGTTTAGCACTGCGGATTTATCAAATCCGCAGCGGAAAAATCCGCAGAGGACCAGAATACGTGTGCACATACCGAAACCCTAACCCTAGCCCTAACCCTAACCCTAACCCTACCCCTAGCCCTAACCCTACCCCTATTCTAACATTAGTGGAAAAAAAAATTTCTTTATTTTTTTATTATCCCTACCTATGGGGGTGACAAAGGGGGGGGTTATTTATTATTTTTTTTATTTTGATCACTGAGATATAATCTATCTCAGTGATCAAAATGCACTTTGGAACGAATCTGCCGGCCGGCAGATTCGGCGGGCGCACTGCGCATGCGCCCGCCATTTTGGAAGATGGCGGCGCCCAGGGAGAAGACGGACGAGACCCCGGCTGGATCGGTAAGTATGATGGGGTGGGGGGGGACCACGGGGGGGGATCGGAGCGCGGGAGGGGTGGAACGGAGCACGGGGGGCGTGGAACGGAGCACGGGGGGGCTGGAATGGAGCACAGGGGGGTGGAACGGAGCACCGGGGGGGGTGGATCGGAGTGGAGGGGGGGTGATTGGAGCACGGGGGGTAATTGGAACACGGGGGGAGCGGACAAGAGCACGGGGGGGAGCGGAGCACTGGACGGAGGGGAGCCGGAGCAGTGTACCGGCCAGATCGGAGAGCTGGGGGGGCAATCGGTGGGGTGGGGTGGGGGCACATTAGTATTTCCAGCCATGGCCGATGATATTTCAGCATCAGCCATGGCTGGATTGTAATATTTCACCCGTTATAATAGGTGAAATATTACAAATCGCTCTGATTGGCAGTTTCACTTTCAACAGCCAATCAGAGCGATCGTAGCCACGAGGGGGTGAAGCCACCCCCCCGGGCTAAACTACCACTCCCCTGCAGATCGGGTGAAATGGGAGTTAACCCTTTCACCCGATCTGCAGGGACGCGATCTTTCCATGATGCCACATAGGCGTCATGGGTCGGATTGGCACCGACTTTCATGACGCCTACGTGGCGTCAAAGGTCGGGAAGGGGTTAAATAAAATATTTTTTCAGTTGCAAAAAGTTAGATAACCCACGGTATAACACTGTCATTTTGTTGGGTTGACATTAAGCTGTAGAGGCCTGATCCACAGGCCACAAAAAAAAAATTCTTCTGTTCCTTGTGTCATACAGTAGGGAACCTGACTTTATAACACTAGATGCTACAAATTATTTTAGAGGCCTGATCCGGAAGCCACAAAAAATAATTCTGTTCTTAACATCATACAGTAAGTGACCTGACTTTAAAATAGTTTGTAGCATCTAGTGTATTATAGAGACCTGATGGCTTGGTATTCAATGTGTAAGTGGGGTAGGTGGTAATGTTTGTGAAAGCAATAGTGAAACAACGTCACGTCTTAAGCTAAGACAACTGACAACTTCTGTTATTGGACAGGCTACACCACTACCTTTCTTTGGCAGATGCACAGCGGTACGACTTGTCAATGATGCCCAGAAAGAGCATGTACTCGAGTGGATGGCAAGCGTAGCTTCAAGTGGCCTCTCCTCCTCTTCCTCCATCTCAACATCACTCCCAGAACAGTCCACAGAACAGAGGTGGCACCAAAATTCCCCTTGCTTCCCCCCGCATCCCAACTATCCAACCGTACAACTGACTGTACGGAACCACAGGTGGGTAAATCTGAAGAACTGTTCACACGTTCTATGACATGGTCATCAGAAGTGTACTCAAAAGCTTTGCAGAGTCAAGAGGAGGAAATGTGCACAGATGGCCAATTTATTTTAAGCTTGGATCCTGGACAGGGCGAAGTAGGGTCCGAACAGCATCCTGACTCTCGTCATCAGATGTTAACCCCTGGGGGGGAGGTGATCCTGATTAGACTCAGATATCTGAGGTTCACGCCGACTGTACTGTGCTGTCAGAGCAAAAGAGGACGAGGGTGACTGCAAAGGTGAGGAATGTAACAGAGGATGATGATGATGATGATGATATGTTAGATTCCAATTGGCGTGAACATAAAGGCATACAGCTGACTTGGTCATCTGAGGAGAAAGACAAAGAGGTTACGTTGTGTCGCACATCACAGACACAATCATGCAGCCACTACGAGTAATGCATCCTCAGCCACAATTGTGCCTGTGATCAGTAGCGTCCATGTGTCTGCAGCTTGCAGGAGTGGCAAGGGTTGCATAGCCTGGGCCTTTTTTGACATTGCAAAGGATGAGCCAATTCACGTAATCTGCCAACTTTACAAAAAAAAACCGAGTCTAGGTAAAAATTGCAATAATTTGACTACTACATGTATGAACCATGAAATGTGCAAATCAACACACTTTACTGTGGGAATTCCACTGCGCAAAAATGTGGAACAGCAGACCTCAACAACCATCATCAGCCCCATTAATTGCATCTTCTGCTTCTTCCTCCTCCTCTGTTACCGTAACAACTATTGAGACACAGGTCTTCCACCGAAGGAACCTCCAGTTCTTTACCTGCTCCAGTCGTGCTGCAGGACAAACTTCTACATTTAACACTTCCTGCACTGCTTCTGCCTCCCCTATCTCTAATAGGGCCTCCCAGGCTCCCTCTGCACCCTCAACCTTTGCCTTAATGAGACACGTGTTCTAACAGTACAGACAAAATACCCACCACCTCCATACTGCGCAGCCAATGCTCACCACAATCAGGCAGTATTAAAATTATGTCTTGGAGATCACAGTCATACAGCTGAAAAGTTGTGTACAGCCTCTAGGTTGAGTTTGATCAATGGCTGTCTCCGCTGAACCTGCATCCAGGGAAGACCACATCCGATAATGGTGCAAATCTTGTGGCGGCCCTATGGCGAGGCAAACACACACATGCCTTGCATGACTCATGTCCTCAACCTGGTGGTATAGCGTTTTCTCCACCACTATCCTGGCCTGGGTGAGATGCTCCCGGAAGCACGTAACCTGTGTGCTCATTTCCACCCCTCTTGTCATTGACTTGCATTGATACAGAGGTCTTTGTCCATGCCAGTTAACAGGCTGATATGCGATGTGCCAACACAGTGAAATTCCACTCTGCACATGTTGCAGAGACTGTGGCAGCAGCAATGAGCAGGTCATGTTGTATAGCCTTGGCCAACCCAGTACAGAAGTGGCACATGTCACGTTTACAGAGTGGGCACAGTTTAAGAACCTCTGCATCCTTCTGCACAGTTTTGAAATGTCTACTAAGATGGTTAGCACTGATGACGACGCCATCAGCATCACTATTCCGGTCATCTATATGCTGGAACATACTTTGTATAGCCCGCTGGAGGAGATGGTGGTCCCAGAAAAGAGGAGGAAACAGAAGGATGCGGAAGGGATAACAATGTCTCCAAACTCAAGACTGTCGTCTCACAGGCAGGTGCAAAGGGAGGGTGGATTACTACGATCTTGGGGGGCTGGTGATAACAGACAATCTTATCGAAGGTGCAAGATCTGAGGAACAAATGGAGGAGGAAAAGGTGATGGGCAAGCAACTGTCAGATGAAGATAATCCTCCCCTCTTTGTTGTTCGTGGTTGGTGTTAGGGGACGGAGGAACCGAGCCTCATTATTACCCAGTCACCAACACATGGGCTTGGACCTCATGGTAGAGCCCGACATATGAGTGCCTTCTTGGTGAACTATCTGCAACATGATCCCCATATAGTTATGATTAGGAATAATGCTGACTACTGGGTTGCCACTTTATAAGATCCATGTTATAAAACCAAATTTTGCCAGATGATTCCCGCCCTGGAAAGGGACCCGCGAATGTTGGAGTATCTAATGTCGATTTTACACAACCTTAAGAGAGCTTTTCCCCAAGACAGCAGTGAATCACACAGTTCACAAGGCAGCTCTAGACTTCCAACCTCCGGCATGTCAATTCGTCAACACAAACATTAGCATTAGCAACAGAGGCAGCGTAAGTGGAAGAAGCAATTTCTGTGAGTCCTTTGACACTTTTTTTTTTTTTTTTTTAAGACCAACTTGTGCACCAGCACAAAAGAGTCCAAGTCTTACATGTGATGAACGAATGGAGAAAATGGTGCAGGAGTATCTAGAACTGAATCTAAATACCATCAGGGACAGTTTGGACACTTTCACGTTTTGGTCTTCCAAAATGGAAGAGTGGCCTGAGCTCAACTCACATGCCTTGAAGGTTTTATTGTGCCCGGCAGCCAGCGTTCTCTCAGAACGTGTCCGCAGCGCGGCGGGTGGTGTCCTGACAGATAAGCGCAGCCGGCTGACCCCTGAAAGTGTAGACTGCCTAACTTTCATTAAGATGAACAAGTCATAGATCTCCGAGGACTTTTGCACCCCAATCGCAGACTGTGCAGACTAGGTGATATTGCATTTTTTTTGTGTGATGTATTATTGTCACGCAACTTCACTATGTGATATCTTTAGTGTGGCTTCTGTGCCTGCTGCTGGTGATGTTAACACAAATTTGTGGAAATGTGAACAGTCATGGTTGGTCTACATTTGCTGGGTTAGCTGTAGTGGAAGACGTCTTGGTCCCAATTATACTATTTCTATTCTCATGACAGTTATTCCACTTCGATGGTGTCAGGACCTAATTTTTTAAAATGTGAACACTTCTGGTTGGGCATCTATCTCCTGGATTGGGTGTAGTGTAGTACACTATCTCTACTGTGGTGAAATTGATGCCACTTTGGTGGTGTCTGCCAATAATTTTTGGAAATGTGAACATTCCTGTTTGGGTCTCCGTCATGCGTGTTGCCTGTAGCAGTAGGCCTCCGAGACAGTCAGGCCTCCATTTTCTTGGACTCAGATACCCTTGCTACTATCCTTACATTTTTCTGACAATTGTAGTCTACGAAAATGGTATTTGTGCCACCTGAGTGTGGCTCAGCATGAAAGCAGATAGAGGTGTTGCATGTGGAATCAGGGCTCCCACCAAAGAAGGCCTTCACCGATCCCTCACCCACTTAGTCTTACTGTGATGTTCAGTTGAAAGCTGTAAATGCTGTCCCAGACCCCAATATCTCAGCTGTGAAAAAGAACGCAAGTGAGCGTTCGAAATGCGTCTTGTTCCCTTGCCCTGTCAAAAATATGAATTAATAGGGCCTGTGAGAAAGCCGGCCATTCCAATTTCGAATAAACAATATATCGAAGAAAATTTATACCAAATAAGATCTCAACTTTAATATCATATAAACTATCCTAAAATCATAAATCTTTATTGATTGAACCCATACATTGGTTCACACCACAGAACGGACAAAAATAGCAAAACAAAAAAATACTGGCTCAAAAACAAACACTAAGTTTAAAAATGGGGTATACTGTATATCCCTAGTGAGCACTACACTCACAACCTGCCTAGCTGTGGGGGTTGGCACCCTACAGGGAAACGCTATGGCGCCCCCACTCCGCGGCGGCTATCCCTGGATGTCCTGATGTACCCTATGATAACCACGGGACACCCACTACCCACAGCCTAGGACACACTGCAGGCTAAACAAAGATACTCCTGCACTAAAGGAATACTAGATCTTCATGTCTAAAAACAAATATAAAGAACACAGAAGGCAAACAAGCAATGACGTGCTATTGAGGGAGTCTTTTGGGTTCACAGTCTTTTATAGGTTCATTGCACCATTTATGGCTAATACCACCAACTATGGCTAAACCAACTGAACAATGTCACCCAGAGATATATAGATGTGTGACCATATGCATCTATATCACAGTCCAGACACTTATCTCCCTCTTTGCGTCGTTTGCCACAGACCACAGCGCCTCTACGCGTTTCGCCCCATGCGGGCTCCTCAGGAGGCAAGATTCATTGATAAAGTGTGTCCTGATGCAGTGTCATGGCTCCCTTGCCCTGTCTATGCAACCTTTGTAAATTTTTGTTCATTTTTAATGGACTTAAAATAAAGAAAGAACTATTTTACCAGACGCTGGAACAACAACTTTTTTCCTTTAGCATATTATCTGGTGTGGATCCACCTGGTTCCGTGCAATCTGGACTTCAAGTACTAGGTGAGCTGGCTTTCTCTTTGCTATACCTGATATCTCATGCCTGGCTGATTGCTGCAGTGTCATGCTGCAATTTGTACTGTGGGTGAATTTCCTGGTGTCTTTACCTCATTTGATGTGTTTTGGCAGCATTTGGGGCCGTTATAAGGTGTTATGCATGTGTTTGTTTTTGCCTCCCATTGAGATCAATGGCGTTTGGCTATGTTCAGCGAATATTCGACGAAGTAAAATCGGTGAATATTGCAAATTCGGCGATCATAATCCAAAACCCAACATTGAAATATTCGCTCATCTCTATTCAAGATCATTTGAAAAGTGGTCTGATCACCTTTTACTAAAACTTATTATTGCAAATTAAGTTTGCAATTATTGAAGAGAGTCTGTCACCCCCAAAATGCCTTTTAAACTAACAAATATTCTGTGAAATAGGGATTTGATAAAGCTAACACGAAACGCACATAAGAATCTGGCCTGGAACCTTGGCATATTAACACACCATGGGTAAGCACTAAATGCACTTTACTTAAAGGGACACTGTCACCTGAATTTGGAGGGAACAATCTTCAGCCATGGAGGCGGGGGTTTTGGGTGTTTGATTCACCCTTTCCTTACCCGCTGGCTGCATGCTGGCTACAATATTGGATTGAAGTTCATTCTCTGTCCTCCGTAGTACATGCCTGCACAAGGCAATCTTGCCTTAGTAACCCGATGTTTACCCTGGTTATCCGGGGACCTCAGGATCGTTGGTCGCTGGAGAGCTGTCTGTTTGACAGCTCTCCAGCGACCAAACAGCGACGCTGCAGCGATCCGGATCGTTGTCGGTATCGCTGCAGCGTCGCTGAGTGTGAAGGTACCTTAATATTACTCTAATTTCTGAATTATTTCCTTGGTGGTGTTTTAACTATAATTGCATTACGATTTATGCCTGGGGACCCATTCTTTTTACTAGGGTCAATTGTCCGTTTATGTCCGTACTGAATTATTGTATCTATAAATTGTGTAATAAAACCTCTTTTTTATGTTAATTATATTGAACTCCATTTTTTCCCCATATTATTTAGGACGGAGTATACAAATATTTTCCAGATTTGATTACATGGGGAAACATAAATGCTTGGTGAAGCTAATACATTCCCAATCATTCATGTAAGTTCTGTGAGTTTGTTATATAATTGTGAATACTGTACCTTCTATATCAATTTCAGTGCAAGTTGCTATTCGAGATTAGCGAAGCCTAACTGTGAAAGAGAGAAAGACTTTTTCTGGCTCCAAAGTTTGGATCCCCACTGATTTCAATGAGGTTCTGGTTCAGGTGTGGACTAAAAGTTATGATGGGTACCAGAACTTCCATGGATCTGCTCATCCCTAGTTAATATATCACACACAGTATAAGAACAGGGCCGCCATAAGGGCATTACGGCCGTGACTGGCGTATGGGGCCCAGTGGGCAGAGGGGGCCCGCATCGGGCCCCGTCTCATCTGCTCACCGGGCCCCTACCAGCAGCCACAGGCTAACCGGGCCCTTAGCGGCGCTGCAGCTGTTTAAAGCTATTGATGTGTGGGCGCGGGCCCGCACGTCAACAGTTAACAGCGAGCAGCCAATCTCAGGCTGGCAGCTGACGTCAGTCGCAGCGTGCGTGCATGTCGCCGGCGTCTGACGTAATTGTCAGTCGCCGGCGAGTGCGTGCTTCAGCTGTGTGGAGAGAACTTCGCCCGCCCCAGGAGCACGGTCAGGTGAGAAGAACTTGTTTTTTTTTGTTATTAAGAGCGGTGATCCGGGGGGCCCAGGGCAGAACGCTCGACACAGGGGCAGAACGCTCGACACAGGGGCAGAACGCTCGACACAGGGGCAGAACGCTCGAAACAGGGCAGAATGGAGATACGGGGCATGATTGGAGACACAGGGGGCAGGATGAAAGACATGGCGGCATGACTGGAGACAGATGGGGCAGGATTGGAAACAGATGGGGCAGAATGGAGACACAGGGGGCATGATTGCAGACATGGGGGCATGATTGGAGATATGGGCATGATTGGAAACACTTGGGGCAGGGTTGGAGACAGATGGGGCAGGGTCATGGGGCAGGATGGATACGATGGAGACAGATGGGGCAGGATGGGGAGATTATATGGGGCAGAATGGAAACTCATGAGGGCAGGATGGGAGAACATATGGCTGACGCCAGGAATGAGACACACGGGGGCTAGGATGGTGAATATTACCATAGGGGCTAATTAAGGGATATTATTATTGCAGTGACGTATTTATTTTATTTTTTAAGTATACTGCTTTAAATGGGCGGGGCGGTCCTGTTACTGTGTAGAGTGATACTATGTCGCCTTCTTCATGTGGTGTAATGTAGAGGCTGGGAAAATTAAGTAATGTGTTCTACAAGCGGAGCTCGAGATAACTTATTTCCTGCAGAGACGAGTCCTGGCTGGATGAAGTGATGGCGGTCTGTGCTGGAAGAAAGGTGAAGGACTTCACCTAGAGGCATCACTGGTGAGTCAGTGTTACCTATACACTGACACTATACACTGTATACTATATACAGAGGTCCTGTGTACAATGTCACCAGTGATCACTGTATTACCTATACATTATATACAGAGCTCCTGTGTATAATGTCACTGGTGATCACTGTATTACCTGTACACAGACACTGCATACTAAGTACAGATCTCCTGTGTATGATGGCACTGATGGTGATAGTATTGTGGTTTTTTTTTTTTATTACTGATCAGTATTGTAGTATTCAGTCACTATGTGGTGGTAATATGTGGTCTGGTCATGATGTTGTGGTATTTGTTCCTTGTATTTGATATTATTCGATCACTGTGGTGGTAATATGTCATCTGGTCATAGTGCTGTGGTATTTGTTCCTTGTATGTGGTATTATAAGTCATTTTAAAAATTGAAAAATAAATAAAAATATACCTAAATTGTATTGCATATTTTAGCAAATACTTAATAGGTTACAGTATAGTAGGGCCCAGCCAAAAGTGTCTACCTTGTCATTTTGGTGGCTTAAAAAATCTTTTGGCCAAAACAAAAGCTGCCGGCTATATGTGTGATCTGGTGATGGGAACGGTCAATGTGTGATAGGTGAGAAGTGGAGATTTTCCAAGAGAGAGCGGTGGGACTGTGGACAGTTCGAGGGGTGGAGCGTTGAGGCGGGGCTGGGGTGGAGCGTGAGTGGAGTCTCAAGTGGGCCCTGAAAATTTTGCCAGTATGGGGCCCCGAAATTTCTAGTGGCAGCCCTGTATAAGGAGAAGGATAGTTATATGGGTGGTCTTCAGGAGGTTTCCCCATAAATATTTTATTATGGGGATTTGTTCTGGTGTGTTTTTAATGTATTTGTAACAATATTTTTTTAAAATTTTTCTAGAGGGCCTGTCTTTTCTTCTTTATTTCTTTTGCATATATACCAGCACTGCACCCATCACCGCTGCTGGACCTAATAACACACGCACATAGTTTTGAACACCATCTGTTTGCTTATGTTACAAAGAATGTACCATATTTAGCTTTATTCACCTCCTTCTGCAGTGCTGGCTCTCTTCTGCTGCCTTGGTCTTATTTACAGGCTGCCGCATTGACATGTCTGAAGAGCATGCGACTGTCGCAGTCAAATCATTTAACTCAAAGGCTGGAGTTGTTTAAGCCGGCATCAGTGCTGAGGTTGGTGATTGGCTGTAGCAGTATCATGCACTACAGTCATGCCGACATCAGAGCCACAGTTATAACAAGTCACATGACGGTACAAATACTATAAAAAAAAAATTTAAAATCACACACTCCCTCCCCCTCATGTTAAAAATAAAGAAATAAAAAAAAAAGACATATTTGGTATCTTCGTGTCCATAAAAGTTCAATCTAAATAATAAAAGCAAATAAACACTATAAAAAGGGGGGAAAAAAACAAATCACAATTCTGGTGTTTCAGTCACCACATTTAAAGTGTAGCCCAAATTGCTATCAATAAAACGATCAGCTTGCCATGCAAAAAAACAAGCCAGGTATGCAATGTGTCTCGGAAAATGGCAGCACAAACAAAACATTTTTTTTTCTACCCAGTTCATGGGGTTAATATATAATAAAATGTTTTTCTTGAAGCGCTATTGCCAGGGCCCCTGCATGATGTCCCCCTTCTTCCTCCATGTAGGGACGCTGGCTTACTCACCGCCCCGGCCTTTGTCATGGTTCCTGGTGTGTTCCTGCTACTTCCTGGTGTGCTCAGCGCACACTCCCCTGCTATTAAAGGGGCAGCACGCATATAGTAAATGCCCTCAGCTTGTAGCCAAGATGCATTTATTATAATGAGTAAGCCTGCAAGATGGCTCCAAGCCAATTGCCGGGAGTCATCCTGTATAAAAGACTCCCTCTCCCTTTGGGTATCGCCAAGCAAAGAGTTTATTCACTAGGTAGTGTGGTGCACTACCAGTGCAGTGGTGAGGTCCCCTGATCTTGGTACGGCCAATGTCCTGAACCCGAATTCTTAGTCCCAATGCGGCCATTGTCATGAACCTGTATACCTGGTCCCAGTGCAGCCAGTGCCTGAACTTTGTTCCCTGGTCCCGATGCCACCAGTTCTGTTTCCGTAGTCCCCTGCGGCCAGTGCCTGAACATTGTACCCTGGTCCTGCAGTGGCCAGTCCTGAATCCAAAGTCCCCTGGTCCCGGTGCGGTCTTGCTCACAAATTCCCCTGATCTCGATGCAAAGTCCTGTTTCCAAAGTCACCTGGTCCCAGTGCAGCCAGTGTCTGAACATTGTGCCCCAGTCCGTGTGTAGTTAGTTCTGTGCCCAAAGTTCCCTGGTCCCAATGCGGTCAGTTCCTGAACATTATCCGCTGGTCCATGCGCAGCCAGCCCCTTATCCAGTATCCTAGCCACTGTGTCTGAAAATAGCCGTAATTAGGGTTGAGCGACTTTTACTTTTATAGGATTGGGTCGGGTTTCACGAAACCAGACTTTCTCAAAAGTCAGGTCGAGTGAAATCGGCCGATCCTATAGAAAAGTCGGGGTCGGGGTCGGCCGAAACACGAAACCCAATGCAGTGCATTGGGTTTCTAATGGTTCCCAGGGTCTGAAGGAGAGGAAACTCTCCTTTAGGCCCTGGGATCCATATTTAAGTGTAAAATAAAGAATTAAAATAAAAAATATTGCTATACTTACCCTCTGACGTGTCCTGGTACTAACCGGCAGCCTTCCTTCCTTAGAATCAGCGTGTGAAAGACCTTAGATGACGTCGCGGCTTGTGATTGGTCGCGCGACCGCCCATGTGACCGCTCACGTGACCAATCACAAGCGGCGACATCACCGAAGGTCCTTCAAGCGCTGATTCTTAGGAAGGAAGGCTGCCGGAAAGAAGCAGGGCATGTCCGAGGGTGAGTATATATCTAATAGGAATATACTCACCCTCGGACGCGCACTGCTTCTTTCCGGCAGCCTTCCTTCATAAGAATCAGCTCTTGAAGGACCTTCGGTGATGTCGCGGCTTGTGATTGGTCGCGTGAGCGGTCACATGGGTGATCGCGCGACCAATCACAAGCCGCGACGTCATCTAAGGTCCTTCACGCGCTGATTCTAAGGAAGGAAGGCTGCCGGTTAGTACCAGGGCGTGTCAGAGGGTAAGTATAGCAATATTTTTTATTTTAATTCTTTAAATATGGATTCCGATACCGATTTCTGATATTGCAAACATATCGGAACTCGGTATCGGAATTCCGATACCAGATTCAGAAGATCGCCTACCTCATGGCCGACCCCACACAGGGGTCGGGTCGGGTTTCATGAAACCCGACTTTGCCAAAAGTCGGCGACTTCTGAAAATGGCCAACCTGTTTCGCTCAACCCTAGCCGTAATCAGTGTCAGTGAACCTGACCCCTGGTGTCAGCATCTGCAGTACCGGGATCTGCCTAGGAGTGGTACCTAGCCACCTGCAGCCCAGTCTGTCTCCACCATTAGGAGCTTCAGTGAACACCTGGTAGCCGCTTAGCTATGCCCCTTCCTAGACCTTCCGGTCCGATGGGCGTCGCGGTCCATGTCCAGCACCTCCCATTTTCATACAATGACTTCTTTTCTTCCTGCTGCGGCTGCTGTGCAGGCGCACTTTATGTGCCCTGTTGAGGGATGAGCAAAGTACTGCAGTGCGCAGGCATCAGGAATGGTCAGAGAGGCCCGGTGCCTGCGCTCTGCAGTACTTTGCTCTGCCCTCATCAGGGCACATAAAGTGCGCTTGCAGAGGAGCCACGGCAGGCAGCAAAGAAGACGTCATCGTATCAAGATGGGAGGTGCTGGATCAGGGCCGTGATGCCCATCGGACCGGACCCCACTGGATGAGTATAATATAACCTGTTTTTCTTGTCTCTCAGGATACATTGGGGGCTTATCTACAGCATTACAGAATGCTGTAGAGAAGCCCCTGATGCCGGTGGCCTTAGATTATAGGCCAATTTTGGGGTCACTGATTCCCTTTAAGGTTTATATATCATTTATACCCAGAGTATATACGAGTTAGTATATTGAGATGCATCTATATGTACCAGTGCAATGTGCCTATAAAAAAGAAGAGCATCACTTAGAGATGAAAGAAGAACAAGTTCTCCATTCCTTGGTGGTGTTGCCTGTGGCCTGGAATGGTTGGGAGATATGTACAAGTTGCATTCCTATTACTGTTTTTAGATATGACATTGTTTAATGGGAGACAAATCAGACCGGTCAAGTAGCACATATAGACCAAGCAAGCTGCTCACAGCAGCACAAGCAAACATGAGGCTTGGTGTTGTCATGTTGAAAAACAGCTGATTAGATACTTAAGGGAAGTGCCTGTAACACTGGTTCCAGCAACAAATCATTGTTGAGCAAGCTGTTAATGCACCTGTAATGAAGACTAGCTACCAAACGTTATGCCATCCCACATCACTTTTTCAGTTGTAGGACCATTGTGACGTTCCCATGTGGCTCCAGATGAAGGCTAGAAACAGGGATAGAGCAATGTGGCAGGAGTGGAGGTCTATCCTATTTCATGAGTAGTCCCGCTTTTTTCCTGGTCACGATGATTGTCCACGTGGTCTCCAAACAAATCTCTGGCTACGCCATGAAGAAACCTTCTTGAGGGAACATCACACAAGTCCTACTCTGGGGATTACGGTGTGGTGTGGCATAATGTACCGAACTCCTGTAGTCTTCATTCCAGATTCACTGCATGCAGTACAAAGAAAACAAACCTAATACTTAAACTGTCACCTGTGCTGCTGCTCACTGTCCGAAATCTGGCCTCTGCAGCAGTTTGTTCCAAAGTTTCGAGCTGCATCTCCAGCCACTTTACTCTATGTACCAGAATTCCCAAGTGCAACAAAGCATATGGTGTCCCTGTGCTCCAATGTGGCAATGTGATGCACAATGTGACATTACAATGTTATAACATACGTTACAACCTTATAATGCGATGTAACTTTATTAGGCAGAGTTGGCTTTCAATCAACATGATATCGACAAAGCAGACCTCTGTCACCGTGACATCAGGGGAAGCAGGATAACTACCAGTGGACCAGGAGTGGTCCATTAGACCTCTAAGCCAGCAGAGATCATTGCAGGGTAGAACATTCTTTGCTTGGCCCCAAAGAGAGAAAAAAAAAAGTTTGGGATAACTATTTTAGTGGAGCAAAGGTTGAGCATGTGCACTGACGCTCTATACAATTTGTGACAGAAGTCTGATGCTCTGGAGATCATTTGCAATTGACCCCCCCACCTATCTAAAAGTTTCTCCCTACTCTGTGGCTGCATGATATTTTCTACTTGCTAGAAAATTCTTTAAAGAAAAATTATACATATATTTATTTATTTATTTTTTTTTATTTGAAGATCTCTTACATTGGGGTTTCCATCTTAATCATCCAAAAAATAAAAAGCAACAGGATTTGCATAGAAGCCCAGCTCAATAGTGAGGCAGAATAAAGTACTTTGGACACCACATGTCCTCCGATTCTGATGGTGTCCAATCTTTTTTTGAGCTTCACGAACCTGTGCTGGTCCAGGCTTTTGAATATTCCTAAAAAAGACAATAGTAGCCCTAAAAGAACTCAGATGGAGTCTAAAGTGACTGTGTCTAAAGGTACCTTCACACTCAGCAACTTTAGAACGAGAACGACAACGATCAGTGACGTTGCAGCGTCCTGGATTGCGATCTCGTTGTGTTTGACACGCAGCAGCGATCTGGATCCCGCTGTGCCATCGCTGGTCGGAGCTAGAAGTCCAGAACTTTATTTGGTCGTCAGGTCGGCGTGATTCGTCACGTTTGACAGCAAAAGCAACGATGCCTGCAATGTTTTACATGGAGCAACAACCAGCTACAACGATAAGTGAGTCGCCGTTACGTCACTGGATCGCTCCTGCATCGTTCTAGAGTTGCGGTGTTTGACGTCTCAACAGCGACCTAAACAGCGACGCTGCAGCGATCGGCTCGTTGTCTATGTCGCTGAGTGTGACGGTACCTTAAGTCATTATAGTACCTCGTCTGAATCCCGCTTTTATGGCTTTAGACAAGAGCCCTGAAGAAAGTGATCAGTGTTGGGATGAAAGCAAACAATGAACAAATAAAGATTTATTTTATTTTTTTTAACTGCTTTGTATACCATACAGTATTAGTAATAAAACAAATTTTTTTTGGGGGGTCAGTACAATTACAGTGATCAGATTTATATTTGTTTGTGTTGTGCTACTTTTGCACACTGTAAACATTTTTACCACATTTCTTCACTTGTTTGCCATTGTTTTCCTTTATCACCATATTTTGAGAGCTGTACCTTTTTTGAATTTTCTGCCAACAGAGCTGAATGAGGATTTGTTTTTAGCAGTATGACTTGAAGCTTTCATTTGTACTAATTTAGAGTACATAGCATTTTTTATCACTTTTTATTCTAATTTTTCAAATCTAAAATTAACACTTCACCGTGTGGTAAAAACAATTAAAAAGCTAACAACTTTTCTTTGGGTTAGTACGATTATAGTCACACTAGATTTATATAAATTTTATGTCTTTTTGCAAACTAAAAACTATTTTTTAAAAAAAACAATAATTTGGTTTTGCATCATCTTGTTCTGAGAGTTGTAAGTTTTGCATTTTTAAATCAGAGGTTCGTGGGGAGGGGGGTTCAAATATACATATATATTTTTTTTCTCTTTTTTGATTGTGTGGTAGCAAGATGGAAAAAAAGCTTTTTGTATATTTTGTATTAGGAGTTCTCCATACTGTATAATAATGTGACAGTTTTGTAGTATTTTGCAGACATGGGGTGACCAGTTGGGTGTACTTTTTTTATCCGTATTTTTCCAAAACTTGCCTTTTTACTGGCAAAATATTTTTCCATTATTTTGTCATGCTTTGGTTTCAATATGTAATTGATCCTCTCCTTTTTTGCTCTTTTACTTGGTTCTTCCCTAGAACTTAGTCATCTTACTCTTTGAATGCTAGACTAAGGCCGGGGTCATACTTGCGAGTGCAATGCGAGAAGCTCAAGCGGCTTTTTCGCATCAATACCCGGCACTGCCGCCGGGACTCAGGACCAGAGTGTGGCGCTGCATGTATTTCTATGCAGCTGAAGGCTCCAGTCCCGAGTGCTGGCGGTTGTGCCAGGTATTGATGAGAGAGACTCTCACGAGTTTCTCGGATTGCACTGGCAAGTGTTACCCCGGCCTAATTCACATCATACATATCGCAGTGCATTAGGCCTGTTAGACCCTGGTCATTGGCTACCTCAGGTGGCAGATCCTGAGGCCCATTACTTAGCCCTGGGTTGCTATGACAACCATTGGCACCCAATAATTTAATTATTCATCAGTGCCATAAAAAGGTGGTGTTGAGGAATGTGAACCTTTTATCAACCGCTATAAAAAAAAAAAAAAGGCATTACACAGGTAATTGTTCCAAGATCCTGATTTAGAAGTAGAATTACTGGGGCAGTTTTACACAAGGCTGTGGACTTACTAGCGGCTGCGTTTACATTTGGCTGAGGACCGAGCAATGGTAAGCTTTCCATAATGGTACAATCACACAAATGTTTTGTTGGCCTGTGTGCAGTTGTGTGCACAATGGACCACAGACTAATTGTAGCCTATGTGCTTGTACATATACAGGATTTTCCACATAGACCTCAGATTCACATGGAATACATTACAGCATATGCTACTAGTCTGGACCCGGTAGAAGATTGCAGGAAAATAGCAGGCAGCTCCTTCACCAAATCACTGTGCAGACCATTACCTGAGCTGAACAAAAAACCAGTCATGTCCACTGAACACCTTAGGCTCCTTTCACACTAGCGTCGGAATCTCCCCGTCGCAATGCGTCGGGGAGAGATTCCGACGCTAGCGTTTGCTGCATTGCACAATGGATGCAGCGGATGCATTTTTCCGGCGCATCCGTTGCCCCATTGTAAGGTGCGGGGAGGTGGGGGCGGAGTTCCGGCCGCGCATGCGTGTTCGGAAAAAGCGGTCTGTCAGGAGAAAAAAACGTTACATGTAGGGTTTTTTTCTCCCGACGGTCTGCCAAAGCACGACGCATCCGTCGCAAGACGGATGCGAAGTGTGGCAATCCGTCGCAATTGCGTCGTCAATAGAAGTCTATGGGGAAAAAACGCATCCTGCAAGCACTTTTGCAGGATGCGTTTTTTCTGCAAAACGACGCATTGTGACGGATTTAAAAAAAATCGCTAGTGTGAAAGTAGCCTTACTTGGCTTCAACAGTCATTCTGTGCTGACAGACTCCCTTTAAGTTAGGCTACGTTCACATTAGCGTTGCGCGCCGGTGCGTCGGCGACGCAACGCACGACGCACAAAAAACGCGCGCAAAAACGCTGCGTTTTGCGACGCGTGCATCGTTTTTTGACGAAAATCGGACGCACAAAAAATGCAACTTGTTGCATTTTCTTGCGTCCGACGCTAGCGTCGGAAACGACGCACGTGTCGAAAAAAGCCACCAAAAAAACGCACGCGTCCCCTATGTTAAACATAGGGGCGCGTCGCCGCTGCGTCGCCGCTGCGTCGCCGACGCAACAGCGACGCACATTGGCGGAACGCCAATGTGAACGTAGCCTTACAGATGAGTATCACATAAAAAAAAACATTTTTATTTTATATAAAATTTGGCAGCCAAGATGTGTTGTCACATGAACATTTTTCATGTCACACACAAATTTAGTATCACAAAAAATTCACTTTTGCAAGTAAAAGGAATAAAAATTTACACATTTCATAAATGGCGGGTTTGACAAAGACGGCAATGCTGAAGAAAGGAAATCATCTTTTTTATTCAGGATTGCTCAGAGTAATAGGTGTAATAATAAAATGTGTAATTTGTAACATTTTTTCCAGTACTTTAACACGCCTGGCAGGTACTAAAACATCGGTATCTGAATCAATGACAGTAAAGCATGGAGGAACTTTTAATCCTTTACTTGATTTGTCTATAAATAGAGGTCCGATGAAATATAGAGTTTGTCCAAATGGGGTGTTCACCTTCCAATAAGAGTGCTCAGAGTCCCAGAACACAGAATATTTTTCATAGTGGGATTGAAAATACCAGTGTTGGAAGCCCTTGTCCTCTTTTTGGCGCCCCCAGTCCACAGGGGGAGAATCCGATGTGTATGCATGGTTAATTCGCTCCCATATGATCATTATTGGCCAACCTGCCTCTCTAAATATCGGCAATAACTTCTCAGTTATCTCCATATTGGCTAACAACCTTTATTCTTCTTTCCAAGATGACAATTATCTGCCAAAAGACACAAATTATATATATTATTTCTCTATTTCTTGTTATTTTAATTGTTCTAAGTATTTCTGCATTTTAGATCACATTTGTCAAATGCTTGTGGAGAGTCTTGCAAGAAGTGGAATATCATGGATGAAGAAGGGTCTGACTTACCGTATTTTTCGGACTATAAGGCCGGCGTCACACACAGCGTATGAAAATACGGTCCGTATATTACGGCCGTAATACGCTGAAAAGTCCCGAAAATAGTGGTCCGTAGCTCCTCCGTAGGCAGGGTGTGTCACCGTTTTTTGCGCATGGCATCCTCCGTATGTAATCCGTATGGCAGCCGTAATGCGTGTTTTTATCGCAGGCTTGCAAAACCGACATACGGCTATACAAGGGATCCATGTGTAAAAAAAAAACCCATATATAATATATATATATATATATATATATATATATATATATATATATATACTAGATTGTGGCCCGATTCTAACGCATCGGGTACTCTAGAATATGCATGTCCCCGTAGTATATGGACAATGATGATTCCAGAATTCGCGGCACACTGTGCCCGTCGCTGATTGGTCGAGGCAACCTTTATGACATCATCGTCGCCATGGCAACCATTATGACATCTACGTCGATACTGTGCCCGTCGCTGAATCAGAAACGTGAGATGTCTACGTTCTTTATGACATCATCGTCGCTGTGCCCGTTGCTGATTGGTCGAGGCCTGGCGGCCTCGACCAATCAGACGCGGGATTTCTACGTCCTTTATGACATCATCGTCGCTGTGCCCGTTGCTGGCCTCGACCAATCAGAGAGCCGGGATTTCCAGGACAGACAGACAGACAGACAGACGGAAAAACCCTTAGACAATTATATATATATATATATATATATATATATATATATATATATATATATATATATATAAATGTGGCACCCCTAGGGGTATTTGCCACAAAAATAGTTACTGACAGTAAATACAAATACTAAAATAGCAAGACTGCACTACCACCTCCGGCCAGAAGGGGGAGCTCCAGAGACTCCCCTTGATCCATTCTGGTCTGAGAGAAGAAATGGCAGTTGGGCTAAGGAGCTGAAAGTGAGAGGTCATACAGCTGAATTTCTAACAGCCCTGTGACAGTTTCCAGGCCTAAATCACCGGCCTGAGGAGAAAAGGGATAGAGAAAAAGGACATTGTGAGAACCGGGTAGCATTAATCACTACCCAGAACAGGCGCAAAGACGGATACCGGATCCGTGGCTGTATTTATTATATATAACACAGCAACCGGAAAAACGTGAGGTGATATCAGCTTCACTAGGGCCGGACGCAGCAACAGACACAGAGTTCAGCGGTACTCCCAGAGGGGGTAAGCCGATAAAAGGACTCGGGTTGCCCGTCGAACCAGGACCCGGAGGGGACAGATTGGGCCGGCAGCCAGTTCACATACAGCAGCAGGGCCACACAGAAATTGCGTACAATAAGAGGCGAAGACCCCGGCAGGGTCAAAGTAACTCAGAGTTCCCATACAGACTCCGGTGACAGGACAGGTTGTAAATCCTTTTATATTGAAGTAAACTGGTTAAACGTTTCAGTGCCTCAGTCTTTCATTTGGACAATAGCCAATATCCAGGATCGGGATCATCACCGCAGGGAGAACCTGCTGCTGATCAAGTAAGTGCCTGTTCCCTCACGATACCCCTTACACTGTGCATTGCCTGAGGCCACAGCACCGGGTCGAGCTACCCGTGACATCCCCCTCAAGAGACAGACACCATTGGTCCGGTGCTGGGTACCCCGGTCTCCTGGGCGTCACATATATATATATATATATATATATATCTATATCAGTAGACACATATGTATATATATTAATATTTCATCCAGCGCGATATAGCAGAAAGCCGGTAATTCAATTACCGGCTTTTGCTTTCTCCTTCCTAAAACCCGACAGGATATGAGACCTGGTTTACATACAGTAAACCATCTCATATCCCCATTTTTTTTTTGCATATTCCACACTACTAATGTTAGTAGTGTGTATATGCAAAATTTGGCCGTTCTAGCTAGTGAATTAAGGAGTTAAATGGCGGAAAAAATTGGCGTGGGCTCCCGCACAATTTTCTCCGCCAGAGTGGTAAAGCCAGTGACTGAGGGCAGATATTAATAGCCTGGAGAGGGTCCATGGTTATTGGCCCCCCCTGGCTAAAAAAAATCTGCCCCCAGCCACCCCAGAAAAGGCACATCTGGAAGATGCAGAAGCAATAGCGGTTGGATACTAGATAAAACTTAGCTTTTATTCATACTAAGAGTAAAAAAATATATATAAATGACCACTAAAAGACACAAAAATATATAAAAAAGAAAAAACCAGGGAACTGTGATACATGTGCCCTAAACCAAACACAGCAAGGGGAAAACAAACAGACGTAGACATACAACAGACAATTGACTGTAATTGTTGGTCCTAAATATGAATTAGAGACCACAAAAGTAGATAGCTTATAGTACCAAGAGGAACTGGAAAGTACTAGTCAATATATACTTAACGCTATGTTAGAGTGGTAATATGGTGTCAATAATATTTCACCAAAAATCAAATCCACCTAATAGCCAAAAAAACCCACAATCATGAATTGGGAGTATCAACTAGAACATACCCTTGGTTACTATATAATTGTTGCTACCAAGTGCGTGTAGCGCTGACACCATAAGCTGGTTGTATAGAACAACAACAAGTGCGCTAGGTGTATGCTAACAGTCAATGATAAAGCAGTAGTCACCAAAGCCTCATGAAACATCTATAATGCACTGTACCCTTATATAGCGCACCTATATAAAATCCATAGGATAGCTTACTACCCAGCTATAGTACATCTGGAAGATGCGCCTATTCTGGCACTTGGCTACTCTCTTCCCATTCCCGTGTAGCGGTGGGATATGGGGTAATGAAGGGTTAATGCCACCTTGCTATTGTAAGGTTTCATTAAGCCAAATTAATAATGGAGAGGCGTCAATTATGACACCTACCCATTATTAATCCAATACTAGTAATGGGTTAAAAAAAAAAAAACACACATTATTAAAAATTAATTTAATGAAAAAAACAGAAAGGTTATTGTATTAATTTATTCTACTCTCAATCCACTCACTGAAGACCCTCGATCTGTAAATAAAAAAAAAAAAAATAAACCAAGAATATACATACCTTCCGAGGATCTGTAAGGTTCAACTATGTAAATCCATCTGAAGGGGTTAAAATATTTTGCAGGCAGGAGTTCTGTTAATGCAGCGCTACTCCTGCCTGCAAAACCCCGGAGAATGAAGGTAAAGTAGATCGATGACCTATATTTAGCTTCATTTGCGGTGAGGCGCCCTCTGCTGGCTGTTCCTAGATCGTGGGAACTTTCCTAGAAAGCTCCCTGGCTCGAGATCATAAGAGGGCGCCCTCTGCTGGTTGTCCTTATATGAACTTGAGCCAGGGAGCTTTTTAGGAAAGTTCCCACGATCTAGGAACAGCCAGCAGAGGGCGCCTCACCGCAAATGAAGCTAAATATAGGTCATTGACCTACTTTACCTTCATTCGCTGGGGTTTTGCAGGCAGGAGTAGCGCTGCATTAACAGAACTCCTGCCTGCAAAATATTTTAACCCCTTCAGATGGATTTACATCGTTGGACCTTACAGATCCTCGGAAGGTATGTATATTTTTGGTTTATTTTATTTTTTTGATTTACAGATCGAGGGTCTTCAGTGAGTGGATTGAGAGTAGAATAAATTAATACAACAACCTTTGTGTTTTTTTCATTAAATTAATTTTTAATAATGTGTGTGTGTTTTTTTTAACCCTTTACTAGTATTGGATTAATAATGGATAGGTGTCAGAATTGACGCCTCTCCATTATTAATTTGGCTTAATGTCACCTTACAATAGCAAGGTGACATTAACCCTTCATTACCCCATATCCCACCGCTACACGGGAATGGGAAGAGAGTGGCCAAGTGCCAGAATAGGCGCATCTTCCAGATGTGCCTTTTCTGGGGTGGCTGGGGGCAGGTGTTTTTAGCCAGGGGGGGCCAATAACCATGGACCCTCCCCAGGCTATTAATATCTGCCCTCAGTCACTGGCTTTACCACTCTGGCAGAGAAAATTGTGCCGGAGCCCACGCCAATTTTTTCCGCCATTAAACCCCTTAATTTACTAGCTAGAACGGCCAAATTTTGCATATACACACTACTAACATTAGTAGTGTGGAATATACAAAAAAAATGGGGATATGAGATGGTTTACTGTATGTAGACCATGTCTCATATCATGTCGGGTTTAGGAAGGAGAAAGCAAAAGCCGGTAATTGAATTACCGGCTTTCTGCTATATCGCGCTGGATGAAATAATATAAACATATATGTGTCTCACTGATATATATATATATATTACACCTATTCTATGTGTACACATTTGTTCTACCTATTCTACTGTAAGCTGTCAGTGTGATTTTACTGTACACCGCACTGAATTACCGGCTTTTCTCGCTAACACCGCTGCGTATTTCTCGCAAGTAACACTGCTGGTCCGTGTGTAATCCGTATTTTTGGGGCTTTCATAGACTTTCATTGACGTTTTATTTGCGCAATATGGAGACAAACGCAGCATGCTGCGATTTTCTACGGCCGTAGAAAGCCTTATAATACTGATCAGTTTAATACAGCAGATAGGAGCAGGGGCATAGAGAATAATTGTGCCGTATTTTTTGCGAGTTTTACGGATGTAGTTTCTGCGCTCTTACGTCCGTAAAACTCGCAAGTGTGACGCCGGCCTAAGACGCACTGGACCATAAGATATTCCCCAAATTTCCATAAAGGAAAAAAAAATTAATGCATCAAATGGGGGTCCGTCCTACAGTCAGAATTCAGCTTATTGGGGAGCGGGGGAATGGCATCGTTGGTGGAGCGGGGTCATAGGGGGTGCTTGGTGGTCTGGCAATGATATGACTTCCATTCCAGACTGGTGCGGCAGGTTAGGCGGAGCTCGGTGGTACGGGGCTCCGGACGAGATCTTGTTGCCGAGATCTCAATCTGCACATGCGTCGCCTCCGGAGACCACTGCATTGCAGCAATGTACTTCCATAAAATGTCAGCGGAGCCCCTGCACCTTGGGATGGGAGTCATATCACCATGCAGCATCAGACCATTGAATACCCCCTCTTCCCAGCCCAGAGTCGTCAGAATCTCCCAACTTCTGCTGCTGCCGCCACACTCCTGGTAAGTACATTTCAACTATAAGACACAGCCCTATTTTCCCCCAAAACTTTTTGGTAAAAAAAGGGGCGTCTTATAGTCTTAAAAAAAAGTAAGTAATTAGTGTCAGCAGCTTTTGTTTATATAACTCCTCCTTTATCTCCTGATGATTTTTTAATTCCTTTCCATTTATGACACGGGGGTGGACATACCGCAGCTGCATTGGGACCCGGGGATTGAGGGGCGTCCTTGCAGGGTGGCTAATAATTAAGGCAATCTAGCCTGTTTCTCTAAGCCCAAAGCTTCAGGGGGAACATGGCCAGATTGCCCTCATGTGCGGCGGGCAGGGAGCAATCGCAGCACCTTTGCTACCTTCAGGAGAAAATGGCAGCGGAGTTGCAGGAATCTGTCCTCTGCTTCCTGCCCGACGCTTTCTGTCTGACAGAGGCTGTGTGGCAGGATGATGTAAGCATGCAGCACACACCTGTTACAAAGAGAAAGTTGCTTCTGGCAATGACGATTTTGCAAGGAAACAGACGGAGACGTGGTAATTTTTTTTTACCAATACACTGGGGAGAGGTCCACAACAATGAGGGGTGGGTGAAAGAACAATGATGGGGTGGGGGGAGGGAGTAAGGGGGACTTATAATGGACTTGTGAACATGAAGTGGGGGAGGAGGACATTCGATATGGATGTAAAAAGAATTGGGTGGTGGAGGAGAGTGCCAAGTCCCTGATAGTGTCATAATTAATTGTGAGAATGCTATCAGGGAACCAAAATTTATTGGGGAGTGGGAGAGGAGAAGGGAGAGGGTGGTAAGGTGCATAGGACACTTCATAATGAATTGAAAGGTAACGTATTCTCCCACCCCCAAATTAATTATGATTTTATCAAGTACTTATAATAATTGAGAGGGGACAGGGAGTAAGGCTATGTGCACACGTTTAGGATGTGCAAGAGAAAATTCTTCTACATATCCTAATGTTTAGGCAGGCAGAACGCTGCATAAAATAAATGTTTTTGCCACATCTTGTATATGCTTTTGTTGCATATTTTCCCTCACTCATTAGTATGAGTGAAATACGCTGCAAAAATTGACATTATGCAGATTTAAATCTGCAACGTGAGGAAAAAATAAGCAACGTGTGCATGAGACTTCAGGGATCTCATTCACATTGCTTGTAGTGTAAAACCTTGCATATGTGCACGTAGCCTTAAGGTTAATTGGGGTGGGTAATAGAGGCTGAATAATTTATATTTCTTGGGTGGCAGAGATGGGGGGGGGGGGCAGTGCTGCTTATCACTTTACATTTAGATTGGTCAATGACTAACAGTATATTAATGGTGGGGTACATATCTATTCAGGGGTGCAGTGCGGGAGAGACGCATGTACGAGTGATTCTCACTAAACTAGAATATCATAAAAAAAATTATTTTAGTTCTTCAATACAAAAAGTGAAACTCATTATATATAGTCATTACAAACAGTGATCTATTTCATATGTTTATTTCTGTTAATCATCAATAGGGTTGAGCGAAACGGGTCGGCCAGATTCAGAAGTCGCCGACTTTTGGCAAAGTCGGGTTTCATGAAACCCGACCCGACCCCTGTGTGGGGTCGGCCATGAGGTCGGCGATCTTCTGAACTGGGATCGGAATTCCGATACCGATTCCCGATATGTTTAAGATATCGGGAATCGTATCGGAATTCATATTTAAGTGTAAAATAAAGAATAAAAATAAAAAAATATTGATATACTCACCCTCGGACGCACCCTGGTTCTCACCGGCAGCCTTCCTTCCTAAGAATCAGCGCCTGAAGGGCCTTTGATGACGTCGCGGCTTGTGATTGGTCATAAATCCTACACAAAACCACAAAAGGAGTATATGTCCCACTCAGGTGAACATTTAAAGGTACTTTATTCATAAATATACAGTATATAAAAAATAACACATACGTACATAACAGACATGAAGCAGGCTCAAACAGCAACTCATGTGAAGAGAGAACAGCACAACTAAAATACCGGACTGAGAAAGTAAGCGTACCAAAGAGGCATATAGTTCAAGATAACCAATATCCGTTATAACGCGTAACACCCCATAATAGGGCTGAACATTAATAAGAGCAACAAGCCCTCTATGCATGGATATCAGTGACTTATTCCCCACATACTAAGATTCTAACAAACACAGTGTAATAGGGAAATATACATTGACCCCTCTCAAAGGACGCTCATTTTACCCATAATGTAATCCGTTTAGTGTGCACTCCACAGCAGCCCCAACGCGCGTTTCGCGTGGGCTTCTTCCGGGGGCTGTCACGTGTCACGGGTCGCGTGAGCGGTCACATGGTCGTCACGCGACCAATCACAAGCCACGACGTCATCTAAGGTCCTTCCTTCCTAAGAATTAGCGCCTGAAGGACCTTAGATGACGTCGCGGCTTGTTATTGGTCGCGTGAGCGGTCACATGGGCGTCACGCGACCAATCACAAGCCACGACGTCATCTAAGGTCCTTGCATCCTAAGAATTAGTGTCTGAAGGACCTTAGATGACATCGCGGCTTGTGATTGGTCGCGTGACGCCCATGTGACCGCTCACGCGACCAATCACAAGCCGCAGCGTCATCTAAGGTCCTTCAGGCGCTAATTCTTAGGAAGGAAGCGTCCGAGGGTGAGTATATTCCTAATAGGTATATACTCACCCTCGGACGCGCCCTGGTTCTAATCCGCAGCCTTCCTTCCTAAGAATCAGCGCTTGAAGGACCTTAGATGACGTCACGGCTTGTGATTGGTCGCGTGACGCCCATGTGACCGCTCACGCGACCAATCACAAGCCGCGACGTCATCGAAGGCCCTTCAGGCGCTCATTCTTAGGAAGGAAGGCTGCCGGTAAGAACCAGGGCGCGTCCGAGGGTAAGTATAGCAATATTTTTTATTTTGATTCTTTATTTTACACATAAATATGGATCCCAGGGCCTGAAGGAGAGTTTCCTCTCCTTCAGACCCTGGGAACCATTAGAAACCCAATGCACTGCATTGGGTTTCGAGTTTCGGCCGACCCCGACTTTTCTATAGGATCGGCCGATTTCACTCGACCCGACTTTTGAAAAAGTCGAGTTTCGTGAAACCCGACCCGATCCTATAAAAAGAAAAGTCGCTCAACCCTAATCATCAACATTATGGCTTACAGTCAATGAAAATCCAAAAGTCATTATCTCAGTAATTTAGAATAATTAAAAAAACAAAAACACACAACACCACCTGCAAAGGCTTCCTAAGCGTTTAAAGGGACTCTGTCACCTGAATTTGGCAGGATTGGTTTTGGGTCATATGGGCGGAGTTTTCGGGTGTTTGATTCACCCTTTCCTTAGGCCTCTTTCACACTTCAGTCTTTTGGCGTCAGTCAAAAACCGCCATTTTCCTCCAATAGCGGATCCACCATTTTTTTTGGCGGATCTGCTATTTTCTCATTGACTTGCATTAGCGACGGATTGTGGCGGATGGTCGTCCGTTCCATCCGCCATGCGACGGATCCGTCGAGATTTGGCGGACGTTGTCTAGACATTGACGGACTTTGTAACGTTTTTTGTCGCCGCCGAAAAGACTGAACCGCGGCGGATCCGTCGCATCTGCCATTTTTTAGAATGGGCGCCTATGGGCGACGGATCCGTCGCGATCCGCTTTTTGGTGGATCCGTTGCCCCAATCCGCTTTTTTAATTGAGCATGCTCCAAAAAGTGGATACTTTGCCCAGACAACCCCAAAACTATACAAAGAGGACAGGTCATTCCCAAATGTACCAGGCAGCAAGAGAGACCCTGCCAGCAAGAGAGACCCTGCCACCCAGAGAGACCCTGCCACCCAGAGAGCCTGCCAGCAAGAGAGACCCTGCCACCCAGAGAGGCCCTGCCACCCAGAGAGGCCCTGCCACTAAGACCCTGCCAGCTAGAGAGACTGCCAGCCAGAGAGACCCTGCAAGCAAGGCCCTGCCAGCCAGACCCTGCCTGAGACAGCCATGTGAGTACTGGCATCCAGTATGAGGTGTGTGCGTCTGCCTGCCCTGTTTATAATTTTTTTTTTTTCATACTGTGCTGGTATTTTGAATAGCTGTGATGTAACATGTGTTTTGCGTGCGTGCGTGCGTGTGTGCGTCTGCCTGCCCTGTTTATAATTTTTTTTTTTTTCATTCTGTGCTGGTATTTTGAATAGCTGTGATGTAACATGTGTTTTGTGTGTGTATAACTGTTGTGTGATGTGTAGGGTTGAGCGACCTTGACTTTTTTAGAGTCGAGTCGGGTTTCGCGAAACCCGACTATCTCAAAAGTCGAGACGAGTGGAATCGGCCGATTATCGCGAAAAGTTGGGGATCGACCGAAACACGAAACCCAATGCAAGTCAATGGGGGAGCATAGTCGGCAGTGAGTAGAGGCCAGGAAAACATGTACAGAGCCCATTTTAATGGCAAAAACATCCATTCTTGTTACTGAAGCTTGTCAAGCTTAATTTAGCTTATAATAATTGTAAGGCATTTGAAATTGGGGGTAATTTGGCTAAAGTTGTGGGGGGTAGGGCTGGTTCAAGTAATTAGTGGGCCCAGTAAATCTGGACCACGTCACAGCAGTGGAGCAGGGAGAGGTAAGTATTTCAACTTTGCAAGTGCTGTGATCCTGAGCAAGCAGGGGGGGCCCCCTCGTTGGCATTGGCACTGGCACAGGGCCCCTCAAAGTACAGCGGTGTGTTTGCACGGCGGGGGCGCCTCCCACCGGCAGCAAGACTTTTGCGTACTATGAGGGGCCCTGTGCCAGTGACGTCGCCAGCAACGAGTATTCCTCCCCCCACCTGATGAAGGAACCTGCACCTTCATCTGCACCTTCCTCTTTGTCCCCGTGTAAGGTGGTATGTTATGCGGGAAGGGGGACCTGACTTTCAGCAGGGTCACAATCTTGCAGTGTAGCGTGCACGGGGAATGTTGCATTATGGGTCAATGTACCAGCAGACTCATCTATCACTGGCTGGGCAATGGGCAGGATGAGGAGGAAACAGATATAGTCCCAAAGAATAAAGTGGGCTAAATGCAGTTCAAAATTGGTAACAGGACTAACCAGGGGGCATTGTTTTGTTCAGTGGAGGACAACTGGAATGAGAGGCTGACACAGAGAGTAGGCCCAAATCTGTAAGTAGTCTAAATGCAGTTCAAAATTGGCAAGAGTAGTAAACAGGCGGCACAGCTTTGTTCACTGTAGGAGAACAGCAAGGAGCGGCAGACACAGATAGAAGGCCCCAACCCAACTAGTAGGCCCACTGCAGTTTTAAAATTCCGATAGGCTGAAAACCAGATAATTTTAGGTCATTTTTTGTAAAGAGGACAGCTGTATTGAGTGGCGCAGCCAGACACTACAAGTAGGTCTTAAACCACAAAGTTGGCTCGACGCTGGTTTAAAAAAGGTTACATGGGTACACGTTCTGCATTGTTGTGCTCAGTGGAGGACAATTGGAAGGAGGGACCGCAGAAAGACTTTGTAGGCGTAAAATTACAAAATAGGCTCTATGCAGCTTCGATTATGTGGAAACCTGGAGAACACCTTGGAGCGGCAGACACCGTCTCTACGACCCAGACCCAACTTGTAGGCCTAATGTAGTGTTGTTTTCAACAACTACTAAACAAGAGCCAGAAGATTGAAGCAATGGAGAGGCAACCTGGGGAACACCTTGGAGTGGAACACACCGTCTCTACACCCCGTCTCTACACCCCAGACCCAACTTGTAGGCCGAATGCAGTGTTGTTTTCAACAACTACCAAACAAGAGCCAGAAGATTGAAGCAATGGAGAGGCAACCTGGGGAACACCTTGGAGTGGAACACACCGTCTCTACACCCCATCTCTACACCCCAGACCCAACTTGTAGGCCGAATGCAGTGTTGTTTTCAACAACTACTAAACAAGAGCCAGAAGATTGAAGCAATGGAGAGGCAACCTGGGGAACACCTTGGAGTGGAACACACCGTCTCTACACCCCAGACCCAACTTGTAGGCCGAATGCAGTGTTGTTTTCAACAACTACTAAACAAGAGCCAGAAGATCGAAGCAATGGAGAGGCAACCTGGGGAACACCTTGGAGTGGAACACACCGTCTCTACACCCCAGACCCAACTTGTAGGCCGAATGCAGTGTTGTTTTCAACAACTACTAAACAAGAGCTTTAAGATTGAAGCAATGGAGAGGCAACCTGGGGAACACCTTGGAGTGGAACACACCGTTAGTAGGCCCTACCGAAGTAGTAGTAGTAGCCCCAATGCAGTTTTCAAATTCCTATAGGCTGAAAACCAGACTATTGACGCTCAGCTTTTTTAAAAGGAGGACAGCTGTATTGAGTGGCGCAGACAGACACAGGTAGTAGGCCTCAAACACAACATTTGGCTCAATGCAGTTTAAAAAAGGTTACAGGGGTACACAGGCAGCATTGGTCTGTTCAGTGGAGGACAATTTCAATTATGGACCACAGACAGAGTTTGTATGCCTACTTTTAAAAAAAGGATGCTCTATGCAATTTAAAATAGGTTCCAGGGGTACACGGGCAGCAGTGGTCTGGTCAGTGGAGGACTAGTGGAAGGAAGGAACTGCAGACAGGCGTAGTAGGCCTAACATAACAAAATTTGGCTGTAGGCACTTGCAATTCTCTTGAAGGGGTACACAGGCAGCATTGGTGTTGTCAGCGGAGGCCGATTGTAATGAGTGTCTGCCAGTTAGTACTCCAAAAAAATAAATAGATGTTAATGTCTCGCATTACAACAAAACCAAAACACAAAAGGGTGGAATACTTAGGTACAGGGGTGGGCTCCTCTACTGAGTTTTAGACCTAGTAATTTGGCGCTAATTATATACTGGTGTAAATATAGGACACTGCCCCTGACTATGTTAACTACCATCATACATGTCAACACAATGGTATTGTCAGTGCCAGGCATTGAATGATGTCAGCGCATAGACTAAACATTGGTGGAACTGTGAGAGATAATTGTGCAAGTGGTAGAGCAATGTTTGAGCTGGGGGGGAACTCTCTTGTGGCCGGCGGTACAGGCCCAGGGCCCCTCATGTTACAACAGTGTGTCTGACGTTGGGTGCGCACCACCACCGCCAGAGACACTTTATTGTACTATGAGGGACCCAGTGGCAGTGCCGTCGACCAAAAGCGGGCACACCCACCTCTTCAGACAAACGGCACTCTCACGGGTGCTTGCGCCAAGTGGCGAGACCACAGCCCCGTGGGGGGAGTTTGGCCATTTAGGGAGGTGTAAACATGTCGTATGCTGGACAAACAGCTGCTGCAAATTACGAGATTGGAAAAGTCAGTCAGAGCAGTCCACAAGCAAGACCTTTTCATAGGAAAGCTAGGTGTCAGCCGGGCAAGGTGGGGCAAAAGAATTCGAAATCCAGTTGTGGTTCATTTTAATGAAGGTTAGATCATCAACATTTTGGGTAGCCAGACTAGTCCTTTTTTCAGTTAATATTGAACCAGCAGCACTGAATACTCTTTCTGATAGGACACTAGCTGCCGGGCAAGCAAGCTCCTGCAATGCATATTCTGCCAATTCTGGCCAGGTGTCTAATTTGGATGCCCAGTAATCAAATGGGAATGACGGTTGAGGGAGAACATCGATAAGGGATGAAAAATAGTTAGTAACCATACTGGACAAATGTTGTCTCCTGTCACTTTGAATTGATGCTGCAGTACCTGTCCTGTCTGCGGTCATAGCAAAATCACTCCACAACCTGGTCAGAAAACCCCTCTGTCCAACGCCACTTCTGATTTCTGCACCTCTAACACCTCTGTTCTGCTGCCCCCTGCAGCTCGTGTGAGAACGATCACGGGCGCTGTGTGCTGGGAATGCCTGAAGCAAATGGTCAACAAGAGTTGATTGTTTGGTTGCTAATATTAGTTCCAAGTTCTCATGTGGCATAATATTTTGCAATTTGCCTTTATAGCGAGGATCAAGGAGGCAGGCCAACCAGTAATCGTCATCGTTCATCATTTAAGTTATGCGTGTGTCCCTTTTGAGGATACGTAAGGCATAATCCGCCATGTGGGCCAAAGTTCCAGTTGTCAAATCTGCGGTTGTGCTGGGTTGAGGGGCAGTTTCAGGCAAATCTACGTCACTTGTGTCCCTCAAAAAACCAGAACCCGGCCTTGCCACGCCACCAATTTCCAGTGGCCCCGGAAAAGCTTCCTCATTAAAAAAAATACTCATCCCCATCATCCTCCTCGTCCTCCTCCTCCTGTTCGCCCGCTACCTCGTCCTGTACACTGCCCTGACAATGGCTGACTGTCATCAAGGCTTTCCGCTTCCTCTGCTGCAGACGCCTGATCCTTTATGTGCGTCAAACTTTGCATCAGCAGACGCATTAGGGGGATGCTCATGCTTATTATGGCGTTGTCTGCACTAACCAGCCGTGTGCATTCCTCAAAACACTGAAGGACTTGACACGTCTTGTATCTTCGACCACTGCACACCCGACAACTCCATGTCTGCCATCCTACTGCCTGCCCGTGTATGTGTATCCTCCCACAAATACATAACAGCACGCCTCTGTTCGCACAGTCTCTGAAGCATGTGCAGTGTTGAGTTCCACCTTGTTGCAACGTCTATGATTAGGCGATGCTGGGGAAGGTTCAAAGACCGCTGATAGGTCTGCATACGGCTGGAGTGTATGGGCGAACGGCGGATATGTGAGCAAAGTCCGCGCACTTTGAGGAGCAGGTCGGATAACTTTTCAGGAAGCACTGCACCACCAGGTTTAAGGTGTGAGCCAGGCAAGGAATGTGTTTCAGTTGGGAAAGGGAGATGGCAGCCATGAAATTCCTTCCGTTATCACTCACTACCTTGCCTGCCTCAAGATCTACAGTGCCCAGCCACGACTGCATTTCTTTCTGCAAGAACTCGGACAGAACTTCCGCAGTGTGTCTGTTGTCGCCCAAACACTTCATAGCCAATACCGTCTGCTAACGCTTGCCAGTAGCTGCCCCATAATGAGACAACTGGTGTGCAACAGTGGCAGCTGCGGATGGAGTGGTTGGGCGACTGCGGTCTGTGGACGAGCTCTCGCTTCTGCAGGAGGACGAGGAGGAGGAGGGGGTGCAAACGGCTACAGCCGTTTCCTAGACCGTTGGCTAGGCAGAACTGTCCCAAAATTGCTGTCCCCTGTGGACCCTGCATCCACCACATTAACCCAGTGTGCCGTGATGGACACGTACCGTCCCTGCCCATGCCTACTGGTCCATGCATCTGTTGTCAGGTGCACCTTTGTACTCACAGATTGCCTAAGTGCATGGACGATGCGCTCTTTAACATGCTGGTGGAGGGCTGGGATGGCTTTTCTCGAAAAGAAGTGTCGACTGGGTAGCTCGTAGCGTGGTACAGCGTAGTCCATCAGGGCTTTGAAAGCTTCGCTTTCAACTAACCGGTAGGGCATCATCTCTAACGAGATTAGTCTAGCTATGTGGGCGTTCAAACCCTGTGTACGCGGATGCGAGGCTAAGTACTTCCTTTTTCTAACCAGAGTCTCATGTAGGGTGAGCTGGACTGGAGAGCTGGAGATCGTGGAACTAGCGGGGGTGCCGGTGGACATGGCAGACTGAGAGACGATTGGAGACGGTATTGTTGCCGCCGGTGCCCTAGATGCAGTGTTTCCTACTACGAAACTGGTGATTCCCTGACCCTGACTGCTTTAGCCTGGCAAAGAAACCTGCACAGATACTGCAGGTGGTGCGGAAAATGGTGGCCTTACAGTGACGGCAGGGATGTAGCGTTGCTGACTAGCTTCATTGGCCGAGGGTGCTACAACCTTAAGGGACGTTTGGTAGTTAGTCCAGGCTTGCAAATGCATGGTGGTTAAATGTCTATGCATGGAACTTGTATTTAGACTTTTCAGATTCTGACCTCTGCTTAAGGTAGTTGAACATTTTTGACAGATGACTTTGCGCTGATCAATTGGATGTTGTTTAAAAAAATGCCAGACTGCACTCTTTCTAGCATCGGATACCTTTTCAGGCATTGCAGACTGAGCTTTAACCGGATGGCCACGCTGTCCTCCAACAGGTTTTGGCTTTGCCACGCGTTTTGGGCCAGATACGGGCCCGGCAGATGGAACCTGTTGCGATGTTGATGCCTGCTGCGGCCCCTCCTCCTCCGCTTCAGAACTACTGCCACCTGCACCCTGTTCCCCCAATAGCTGCCAATCGGGGTCAACAACTGGGTCATCTATAACCTCCTCTTCTATCTCGTGTGCAACTTCGTCTGTGTCACCGTGTAAGTCGGTGGTATAGCGTTCGTGACGGGACAACATACTCTCATCAGGGTCTGATCATGGATCAGTACCCTGCGAGGGCAATGTTGTGGTCTGAGTCAAAGGACCAGCACAGTAGTCTGGCTCTGGCTGTGCATCAGTGCACTCCATGTCAGATTCAACTTGTAATGGGCATGGCCTGTTAACTGTTTCACTTTGTAAGCCAGGGACGATATGTGTAAAGAGCTCCATGGAGTAACCCATTGTGTCGCCTGCTGCATCCTTCTCTGTTGTTGTTTTTGCTGAAGAGGACAAGGAAGCGACTTGTCCCTGACCGTGAACATCCACTAACGACACGCTGTTTTTACATTTACCAGTTTCAGAAGAGGAGGCAAAAGAGCTAGAGGCTGAGTCAGCAAGGTAAGCCAAACTTGCTCTTGCTGCTCCGGCTTTAAAAGCGGTTTTCCTACTCCCAGAAAAGGGAGCGTTCGAGGCCTTGTGTAGCCAGACGACGAACCTGGCTCCACAGCTCCAGACTTAGGTGCTATATTGTTTTTCCCATGGCCACCTGATGCTCCACTACCACTACCATCATTACCAGCTGGCAATGAACGCCCACGGCCACGACCTCTTCCACCAGACTTCCTCATTGTTTTAAAAACGTCATTTGTTACTGTCAAACAACTTACAAGCTGAACTCTAACTTCTGTATGATTTAGATATCCCTTTATAGGTGGGTGAGACCGCAAGGAAAATCAGGCACGATGTTACACACTGTTTTCTTTGGCACCAAATGAGAGAGATGCCACACACGCAGGACTGTCACTCAAGCACAAATGTCAATATTAGGCCGCCGTCACACATGCGAGTTTTACGGACGTAAGAGCGCAGAATCTACGTCCGTAAAACTCGCAAAAAATACGGCACAATTATTCTCTATGCCCCTGCTCCTATTTGCCGTATTTTACTGATCAGTATTATACGGCTTTCTACGGCCGTACAAAATCGCAGCATGCTGCGTTTGTCACCGTACTGCGCAAGAAATACGCCAATGAAAGTCTATGGAAGCGTGAAAAATACGGATTACACACGGACAAGCAGTGTGACTTGCGAGAAATATGCAGCGCTGTTAGAGAGAAAAGCCGGTAATTCAGTGCGGTGTACAGTAAAATCACACTGACAGCTTACAGAAGAATAGGTAGAATAAATGTGTACACATAGAATAGGTATATATATATATATATATATATATATATATGTCAGTGAGACACATATATGTATATATATTAATATTTATTCCAGCGCTATACAGCTTGAAAGCCGGTAATTCAATTACCGGCTTTTTCCTTCTCCTTCCTAAAACCCGACATGATTTGAGACATGGTTTACATACAGTAAACCATGTCTTCTCTCCATTTTTTTTGCAGATTCCACACTACTAATGTCAGTAGTGTGTATCTGCAAAATTTGGCCGTTCTAGCTCTTAAAATAAAGGGTTAAATGGCGGAAAAAATTGGCGTGGGCTCCCGCGCAATTTTCTCCGCCAGAGTAGTAAAGCCAGTGACTGAGGGCAGATATTAATAGCCTGGAGAGGGTCCACGGTTATTGGCCCCCCCCTGGCTAAAAATATCTGCCCCCAGCCACTCCAGAAAAGGCACATCTGGAAGATGCGCCTATTCTGGCACTTGGCCACTCTCTTCCCATTCCCGTGTAGCGGTGGGATATGGGGTAATGAAGGGTTAATGCCACCTTGCTATTGTAAGGTGACATTAAGCCTAATTAATAATGGAGAGGCGTCAATTATGACACCTATCCATTATTAATCCAATACTAGTAAAGGGTTAAATAAAACACAAACACATTTTTTAAAATTATTTTAATGAAATAAAAACAATGGTTGTTGCAGTATTTTATTCAACGCCCAATCCAGTCACTGAAGACCCTCGTTCTGTGAGTAAAAAAAACATAATAAACCAACAATATACTTACCCTCCGCAGATCTGTAACGTCCAACGATGTAAATCCTTCTGAAGGGGTTAAAACATTTTGCAGCAAGGAGCTGTGCTAATGCAGGCTGCTCCTCGCTGCAAAACCCCAGGGAATGAGGCTAAAAATAGATCAATGATCTATATTTAGCTTCATTTGCGGTGAGGCGCCCTCTGCTGGCTGTTCATAGATCGTGGGAACTTTCCTAGAAAGCTCCCAGGCTTGGGACTGGATTGGATTGGGCGTTGAATAAAATACTGCAACAACCATTGTTTTTATTTCATTAAAATAATTTTAAAAAATGTGTTTGTGTTTTATTTAACCCTTTACTAGTATTGGATTAATAATGGATAGGTGTCATAATTGACGCCTCTCCATTATTAATTAGGCTTAATGTCACCTTACAATAGCAAGGTGGCATTAACCCTTCATTACCCCATATCCCACCGCTACACGGGAATGGGAAGAGAGTGGCCAAGTGCCAGAATAGGCGCATCTTCCAGATGTGCCTTTTCTGGGGTGGCTGGGGGCAGATATTTTTAGCCAGGGGGGGGCCAATAACCGTGGACCCTCTCCAGGCTATTAATATCTGCCCTCAGTCACTGGCTTTACTACTCTGGCGGAGAAAATTGCGCGGGAGCCCACGCCAATTTTTTCCGCCATTTAACCCTTTATTTTAAGAGCTAGAACGGCCAAATTTTGCAGATACACACTACTGACATTAGTAGTGTGGAATCTGCAAAAAAAATGGAGAGAAGACATGGTTTACTGTATGTAAACCATGTCTCAAATCATGTCGGGTTTTAGGAAGGAGAAGGAAAAAGCCGGTAATTGAATTACCGGCTTTCAAGCTGTATAGCGCTGGAATAAATATTAATATATATACATATATGTGTCTCACTGACATATATATATATATATACCTATTCTATGTGTACACATTTATTCTACCTATTCTTCTGTAAGCTGTCAGTGTGATTTTACTGTACACCGCACTGAATTACCGGCTTTTCTCTCTAATATATGTGTCTACTGACATTATATATATATATATATATATATATTTTCTTTTCTTTTTGGGACACATGGATCACTTCTATAGCGGTATGTTGGTTTTGCTAGCCTGCGAGAAAACCACGCAGTACGGATGCCATACGGATTACATACGGAGGATGCCATGCGCAAAAAACGCTGACACACCCTGCCTACGGAGGAGCTACGGACCACTTTTTTCGGGACTTTTCAGCGTATTACGGCCGTAATATACGGACCGTATTGTTTTACGCTGTGTGTGACGCCGGCCTTAATCTCCCACTGTTTCTTTTTTTTCAGGGAGAATTTATAAACCCAATAAAAAATAAACACTAGGCTTTCTATGGCCCACTATTTGAGAGAGATGGCACACTCAGGACTGTCACATAAGCACAAAGGCCAACATTAATCTCCCACTGTTTTTTTTGGTCAGGGAGAATTTATAAACCCAATAAAAAAAATAAAAAAAAAATAGGCTTTCTATGGCCCACTGTTTGAGCGAGATGGCGCACACAGGGATGGCACTCTAGCAGAAATGCCAATCTTAATCTCCCACAACTTATTTTTTTAGGGAGAAAAAAAAAAAAACAACAGGGACTGTCCTACAATTACTATCTCCCTGCAGTAATCTCAGCCAGGTATGGCAGGCAGCAATAAGAAGGAGTGGACTGCTGCACAAATTAAATCAAAAGTGTGGACAAACAAACAAGATAGCTGTGCAGAAAGGAAGGAACAACAGGATTTGTGCTTTGAAAAAAGCAGTTGGTTTGCACAGCGGCGTACACACAGCAATGCAGCTATCAGGGAGCCTTCTAGGGCAGCCCAATGAGCTACAGCGCTGAGGAAAAAAAAAAAATGTAGCTTCCACTGTCCCTGCAAACAAAAGGTGGTGTTGGACAGTGGAAATCGCTACAGCACAAGCGGTTTGGTGGTTAGTGGACCCTGCCTAACGCTATCCCTGCTTCTGACGAAGCGGCAGCAACCTCTCCCTATGCTCAGATCAGCAGCAGTAAGATGGCGGTCGGCGGGAACGCCTCTTTATAGCCCGTGACGCCGCAGACAGCAAGCCAATCACTGCAATGCCCTTCTCTAAGATGGTGGGGACCAGGACCTATGTCATCACGCTGCCCACACTCTGCGTCCACCTTCATTGGCTGAGAAATGGCGCTTTTAGCGTCATTGAAACGCGACTTTGGCGCGAAAGTCACGTACCGCATGGCCAACCCCACACAGGGGTTGGGTCGGGTTTCGTGAAACCCGACTGTGCCAAAAGTCGGCGACTTTTGAAAATGAACGATCTGTTTCGTTCAACTCTAGTGATGTGTTCTGCATTTTTGTTGTTGTTCATACTGTACTGGTATTTCAAATAAAGAGCAGTGTAGCTCCGAATTTCCCAAAAAAAAAATTAATTTAAAAAAAATATAGTAATAAAAATGTCACAAAACTGTCCGTAGTCTCATTTCAAGATAAATTTAAAACTGGGTGTTCATGCAATAAAGGTTCTATATACAAATGTAGAATGCAAACCTTAGCTATAGAAAATGTTATCTGGTTTTAGAAAATAGAAACTGTAGAGTAATCATAAACAATTTTGGGAATTGGTATTTTAATTTTTAATGAGGAACATTTTTTAAGGCTTATACTTTGTTTAGGTGGGTTTACCAGAATGCGCATGGCGCATATCAAGTTTGAAGTAGTTTTGGTTTTTCTATCAAGGGATTTTTGGGGTTTTTTTGGGGGGCAAACAGGAGGTGGAGGGTTTACATTGTAAATGTCAAATAAAAAAAAAAAAAAAAAAAAAAACACTACATACTTACATTCCGGTGTCTGGTCACATCCCTCGCCTTCAGTTTCCCGCACTGACTGTGAGCGGGAAGTTTAGTAACCCGATGTTTACCCTGGTTACCGGGGACTTCAGCATCGTTGGTCGCTGGAGAGCTGTCTGTGTGACAGCTCTCCAGCGACTAAACAGCAACGCTGCAGCGATCGACATCGTTGTCTATATCGCTGCAGATTTATATTTGTTTGTGTTGTGCTACTTTTGCACACTGTAAACATTTTTGCCACATTTCTTCACTTGTTTGCCATTGTTTTCCTTTATCACCATATTTTGAGAGCTGTACCTTTTTTGAATTTTCTGCCAACAGAGCTGTATGAGGATTTGTTTTTAGCAGTATGACTTGAAGCTTTCATTTGTACTAATTTAGAGTACGTAGCATTTTTGATCACTTTTTATTCTCATTTTTCAAATCTAAAATTAACACTGTTCACCGTGTGGTAAAAACAATTATTTAAAAAGCTAACAACTTTTCTTTGGGTTAGTACGATTATAGTCACACTAGATTTATATAAATTTTATGTCTTTTTGCAAACTAAAAACTATTTTTTTTTTTTTTTTTTTACAAACAATTTGGTTTTGCATCATCTTGTTCTGAGAGTTGTAAGTTTTGCATTTTTAAATCAGAGGTTCGTGGGGGTGTGTATGTGTATATATATATATATATATATATATATATATATATATATATATATATATATATATATATATATATATACTCTCTCTTTTTTGATTGTGTGGTAGCAAGATTGAAAAAAAGCTTTTTGTTTTAGGAGTTCTCCATACTGTATAATAATGTGACAGTTTTGTAGTATTTTGCAGACATGGGGTGACCAGTTGGGTGTACTTTTTTTTATCCGTATTTTTCCAAAACTTGCCTTTTTACTGGCAAAATATTTTTCCATTATTTTTTCATGCTTGGTTTCAAAATGTAATTGATCCTCTCCTTTTTTGCTCTTTTACTTGGTTCTTCCCTAGAACTTAGTCATCTTACTCTTTGAATGCTAAACGAAGGCCGGGGTCATACTTGCGAGTGCAATGCGAGAAGCTCAGGCGAGTTTTTCGCATCAATACCCGGCACTGCCTCCGGGACTCAGGACCAGAGTGTGGTGCTGCATGTATTTCTATGCAGCTGAAGGCTCCAGTCCCGAGTGCTGGCGGTTGTGCCAGGTATTGATGCGAGAGACTCGCACGAGTTTCTCGGATTGCACTCGCAAGTGTTACCCCGGCCTAATTCACATCATACATATCGCAGTGCATTAGGCCTGTTAGACCCTGGTCATTGGCTACCTCAGGTGGCAGATCCTGAGGCCCATTACTTAGCCCTGGGTTGCTATGACAACCATTGGCACCCAATAATTTAATTATTCATCAGTGCCATAAAAAGGTGGTGCTGAGGAATGTGACAGGAAAAAAAGTTCAGTTCCAGCTCCAATTAAAACTTGGTACTTTACTCATCCATTATAAAAGCAATGATGAGGCTGTAAAGCTCTCCGAAGCACAACAGGGAAAGAGCAATGCGTTTCGGTCTTTATCAGAGCTCTGATAAAGATCTGTAAAGATGGAAACGCGTTGCTCTTTCTCTGTTGTGCTTCGGAGAGCTTTACAGCCTCATCATTGCTTTTATAATGGATGAATAAAGTACCAAGTTTTAATTGAAGCTATTGGAGCTGAAACTGAACTTTTTTTCCTGTCTATGCCACTAAATTGATCAACGTGGAAGTTCCGTGCACCTGCTGTGGCTGCCTGGTGAGCTGGCTTTTTTTTTTGCTGAGGAATGTGAACTTTTTATCGACCGCTATAAAAAAAAAAAGGCATTACACAGGTAATTGTTCCAAGATCCTGATTTAGAAGTGGAATTACTGGGGCAGTTTTACACAAGGCTGTGGACTTACTAGTGGCTGCATTTACATTTGGCTGAGGACTGAGCAATGGTAAGCTTTCCATAATGGTACAATCACACAAATGTTTTGTTGGCCTGTGTGCGGTTGTGTGCACAATGTGTTGTGAATTCTGTGGTCAAGCTCCCTCCTGTGGTCATGAGTGGTACTGCGGCTGGTTCTGTCTATGAGCTTCCTTTGGTGGATGTGAGTGGGGCTGCGGCTTCTGAGTTTCCTTCCTCAGGTGATGAGGTTAAGTCGTTAGGTGCTGCTCTATTTAACTCCACCTAGTTCTTTGTTCCTGGCCTCCAGTCAATGTTCCAGTATTGGTCTTGCTCTCTCCTGGATCGTTCTTGTGGCCTGTCTTCACTACATAAGCCAAGTTCTGCTTGTGTTACTTTTGTTTGCTATTTTTTCTGTCCAGCTTGCTATATTGGTTTTTCTTGCTTGCGGGAAGCTCTGGGACGCAGAGGGAGCACCTTCGCACTGTTAGTCGGTGCGGAGGGTCTTTTTGCGCCCTCTGCGTGGTTGTTTGTAGGTTTTTGTGCTGACCGCAAAGCTATCTTTCCTATCCTCGGTCTATTCAGTAAGTCGGGCCTCACTTTGCTAAAATCTATTTCATCTCTGTGTTTGTATTTTCATCTTTACTCACAGTCATTATATGTGGGGGGCTGCCTTTTCCTTTGGGGAATTTCTCTGAGGCAAGGTAGGCTTATTTTTCTATCTTCAGGGCTAGCTAGTTTCTCAGGCTGTGCCCGAGGCGCCTAGGTCTGGTCAGGAGCGCTCCACGGCTACCTCTAGTGTGGTGTGATAGGATTAGGGATTGCGGTCAGCAGAGTTCCCACGTCTCAGAGCTCGTCCTATGCCATTAGTAACTATCAGGTCACTTTGTGTGCTCTTAACCACCAGGTCTGTTGTGGTTCTGAATCACCAGTTCATAACAACAATGGACCACAGACTAATTGTAGCCTATGTGCTTGTACATATACAGGATTTTCCACATAGACCTCAGATTCACATGGAATACATTACAGCATATGCTACTAGTCTGGACCCGGTAGAAGATTGCAGGAAAATAGCAGGCAGCTCCTTCACCAAGTCACTGTGCAGACCATTACCTGAGCTGAACAAAAAACCAGTCATGCCCACTGAACACCTTACTTGGCTTTAACAGTCATTCTGTGCTGACAGACTCCATTTAAGTTACAGATGAGGCTATGAGTATCACATAAAAATTTTTTTTATTTTATATAAATTTTGGCAGCTAAGATGTGTTGTCTAAAATGAGCATTTTTCATGTCACACACAAATTTAGTATCACAAAAAATTCACCACTTTTGCAAGTAAAAGGAATAAAAATTTACACATTTCATAAATGGCGGGTTTGACAAAGACGGCAATGCTGAAGAAAGGAAATCATCTTTTTTATTCAGGATTGCTCAGAGTAATAGGTTTAAGAATAAAATGTGTAATTTGTAACATCTTTTCCAGTACTTTAACACGCCTGGCAGGTAATAAAACATCGGTATCTGAATCAATGACAGTAAAGCATGGAGGAACTTTTAATCCTTTATTTGATTTGTCTATAAATAGAGGTCCGATGAAATATAGAGTTTGTCCAAATGGGCTGTTCACCTTCCAATAAGAGTGTTCAGAGTCCCAGAACACAATATATTTTTCATAGTGGGATTGAAAATACCAGTGTTGGAAGCCCTTGTCCTCTTTTTGGCGCCCCCAGTCCATAGGGGGAGAATCCGATGTGTATGCATGGTTAATTCGCTCCCATATGATCATTATTGGCCAACCTGCCTCTCTAAATATCGGCAATAACTTCTCAGTTATCTCCATATTGGCTAACAACCTTTATTCTTCTTTCCAAGATGACAATTATCTGCCAAAAGACACAAATTATGTATATTATTTCTCTATTTCTTGTTATTTTAATTGTTCTAAGTATTTCTGTATTTTAGATCACATTTGTCAAATGCTTGTGGAGAGTCTTGCAAGAAGTGGAATATCATAGATGAAGAAGGGTCTGACTTACCGTATTTTTCGGACTATAAGACGCACTGGACCATAAGACGTTCCCCAAATTTCCATAAGGAAAAAAAAATTAATGCATCAAATGGGGGTCCGTCTAACAGTCAGACTTCAGCTTATTGGGGAGCGGGGGAATGGCATCGTTGGTGGAGCGGGGTCATAGGGGGTGCTTGGTGGTCTGGCGATGATATGACTTCCATTCCAGACTGGTGCGGCAGGTTAGGCGGAGCTCGGTGGTACGGGGCTCCGGACGAGATCTTGTTGCCGAGATCTCAATCTGCACATGTGTCGCCTCCGGAGACCACTGCATTGCAGCAATGGAAGTATGAGGGCTCCAGGCTTTCATAAAATGTCAGCGGAGCCCCTGCACCTTGGAAGGGGAGTCATATCACCATGCAGCCTCAGACGATTGAATACCCCCTCTTCCCAGCCCAGAGTCGTCAGAATCTCCCAACTTCTGCTGCTGCCGCCACACTCCTGGTAAGTACATTTCAACTATAAGACACAGCCCCATTTTCCCCCAAAACGTTTTGGTAAAAAAAGGGGGCGTCTTATAGTCTGAAAAAAAGTAGGTAATTAGTGTCAGCAGCTTTTGTTTATATAACTCCTCCTTTATCTCCTGATGATTTTTTAATTCCTTTCCATTTATGACACGGGGGTGGACATACCGCAGCTGCATTGGGACCCGGGGATTGAGGGGCGTCCTTGCAGGGTGGCTAATAATTAAGGCAATCTAGCCTGTTTCTCTAAGCCCAAAGCTTCAGGGGGAACATGGCCAGATTGCCCTCATGTGCGGCGGGCAGGGAGCGATCGCAGCACCTTTGCTACCTACAGGAGAAAATGGCAGCGGAGTTGCAGGAATCTGTCTTCTGCTTCCTGCCCGGCGCTTTCTGTCTGACAGAGGCTGTGTGGCAGGATGATGTAAGCATGCAGCACACACCTGTTACAAAGAGAAAGTTGCTTCTGGCAATGACGATTTTGCAAGGAAACAGACGGAGACGTGGTAATTTTTTTCTTACCAATACACTGGGGAGAGGTCCACAACAATGAGGGGTGGGTGAAAGAACAATGATGGGGTGGGGGGGGAGGGAGTAAGGGGGACTTATAATGGACTTGTGAACATGAAGTGGGGGAGGAGGACATTCGATATGTATGTAAAATGAATTGGGTGGTGGAGGAGAGTGCCAAGTCCCTGATAGTGTCATAATTAATTGTGAGAAGGCTATCAGGGAACCAAAATTTATTGGGGAGTGGGAGAGGAGAAGGGAGAGGGTGGTAAGGTGCATAGGACACTTCATAATGAATTGAAAGGTAACGTATTCTCCCACCCCCAAATTAATTATGATTTTATCAAGTACTTATAATAATTGAGAGGGGACAGGGAGTAAGGCTATGTGCACACGTTTAGGATGTGCAAGAGAAAATTCTTCTACATATCCTAATGTTTAGGCAGGCAGAACGCTGCATAAAATAAATGTTTTTTCCACATCTTGTATATGCTTTTGTTGCATATTTTCCCACACTCATAAGTATGAGTGAAATACGCTGCAAAAAATTGACATTATGCAGATTTAAATCTGCAACGTGAGGAAAAAATAAGCAACGTGTGCATGAGACTTCAGGGATCTCATTCACATTGCTTGTAGTGTAAAACCTTGTATATGTGCACGTAGCCTTAAGGTTAATTGGGGTGGGTAATAGAGGCTGAATAATTTATATTTCTTGGGTGGCAGAGATGGGGGGGGGGGGGGGCAGTGCTGCTTATCACTTTACATTTAGATTGGTCAATGACTAACAGTATATTAATGGTGGGGTACATATCTATTCAGGGGTGCAGTGCGGGAGAGACGCATGTACGAGTGATTCGCACTACACTAGCTGAAACTCCTAAACCCTTCATCCAATTTTAATGTGGATACCCTCAAATGAAAGCTGAAAGTCTGAACTTCTACTGCATCTGAATTGTTTTGTTTTAAAATTCATTGTGGTAATGTCTATAACCAAAATTAGAAAAATGTGGTCTCTGTCCAAATATATATGGACCTAACTGTATATCCGTCAGCTGTGAATCTTTTATTCAACTGTTAAATTTTTCCGGATATCCAACCCATTTGACGAGAAACTGTTCAACCTCTGACACGTTTTTTCTCAATCTTTTCTACCTTATAGAGATGGGTATGCATGAAAGTGTACAGCATTCCCGCAGGGACACAAATCTCCAACCATGAGAACTGTTGTTTTAGGCTCTTCCTCGTTTGTTATGGGGTTTTCTAGATAATGAAGCACTCAGCAACGCGTATAATAAAAACCCGCTGTACTTTCATCATTATAATGTGAATAATGCAGCTTTATTTTTGAATGGTCAACAGATACCATCCCAGCCATATCAACCCAATTTTAATATTGATCTAGCAGTTAGAAAATACATGGTCAGCACGGTGGCTCAATGGATAGCACTGCAGCCTTGCAGCGCTGGGGTCCTGGGTTCGAATCCCACCCAGGACAACATCTGCAAAGAGTTTGTATGTTCTCTCCATGTTTGCGTGGGTTTCCTCCGGGCACTCCGGTTTCCTCCCACATTCCACAGACATACTGATAGGGATTCTAGATTGTGAGCCCCATTGGGGACAGCGATGATAATGTGTGCAAATTGTAAAGCGCTGCGGAATATGTTAGCGCTATATAAAAATAAAGATTATTATTATATGGTCCTCGCCCATATATCTGGTAAACATAAGGCTGATAGCGCTCTAGCGATTGATCGAGAAGAATTTATGGATGGATTCACATTCTTTGCATTTGATTTATCAGCTTAGGGTTGAGCGACTTTTGTTTTATTTAGGGTCGGGTCGAGTTTCACGAAACCCGACTTTCTCAAAAGTCTGGTCGAGTGAAATCAGCCGATCCTATTAAAAAGTCGGGGTCGGCCGAAACACGAAACCCAATGCAGTGCAATGGGATACTAATAGTTCCCAGGGTCTGAAGGAGAGGAAACTCTCCTTCAGGCCCTGGGATCCATATTTATGTGTAAAATAAAGAATAAAAATAAAAAATAGGGATATACTCACCCTCGGACGCGCCCTGGTACTAACCAACAGCCTTCCTAAGAATGAGCGCGTGAAGGACCTTCGATGACGTCGCGGCTTGTGATTGGTCGCGTGACCGCTCATGCGACAAATCACAAGCCGCGACGTCATCGAAGGTCCTTCACGCGCTCATTCTTAGGAATGGAAGCTGCCGGTTACAGCGGTTAGTACCAGGGCGCGTCCGAGGGTAAGTATATCCCTATTTTTCATTTTTATTCTTTATTTTACACGTAAATATGGATTCCGATACCGCAAATAGTGGCCGATATCCGATACTTGCGGTATCGGAATGAAACGCGACTTTTGCGCAAAGATCGCAGACCTCATGGCCGACCCCACACAGGGATCGGGTCGGGTTTCATGAAACCCGACTTTGCCAAAGGTCGGCGACTTCTGAAAATGGCCGACCCGTTTCGCTCAACCCTATATCAGCTGATCAAGAACCTGGATGGCACTTCTCTCTCATTAAAACAGGTAACCTGCATGCCGAGGTACGCTTTGCTCTATCTACGCCACACACTGTAAATATGGTGGTGTTTGCCCTGAACTCATCTATTCTAGATCCACATAAACAAAGAAAGAAGGTGGCACTCACCCCGATATTGCTTGATGGTGATGTCCTTTATTCAGAAAACGAATGAATGAACAAAGCAGAGAGACGGCTGGTAGCAGATCGGGTGCGGAAAGGAGGTGAGGGACGACGGCCGTTTCGCGCTTGCGCGCTTCTACGGGTCCAGGTCATCTATTCTAGAAATTAATAACAGTCGTGAAGTCTTGTATGACTTCTACTGATGATGGACTCCATGCAAAATTACAAGACTGATGAAGAAGGATTTTTATTCAGAACAAATATTTTCTGGGATGTTTCCGTGTGATTTGCTTCCGGAAGAAAGAGTGACTAAGACCCGCGGCCTATATAGTGAACACCGACAACTCGAAGAATAGTGGAAAACATTGGATAATGATTTTACTACGCGATGGTAAGAAGGCCCTATTTTTTTGATAGTTATGGTTTCTCCCCGGACAACGTACTTTTTTTTGACCAGTTTGTAAAGTTCTTAAAGAGAAATAATGAACTATACTGCTATTAAAATAAGCAGCTCCAGGAAACATATAGTACTGTTTGCAGTGATTATTGTGTGTTTATTCTGAAACATCTGGCCAGGGGATGGACTTACAGTGAGATATTATGCCAATGTACTAATAATTTAAAAAGAATGATAGCAGTTTCTGATATTGTAATGTGCAATTCAGCTGGTTCAAGCTTTAATAATTGCAACTCATAATACCGTAATTACCAAATATGCAGGTCTTTGTTCACTATGAATAGATGAATACATTCATTACTGAACTGAGACCAGTTGGCTTTACACCTCAGATCCTACAACAGACAACAGGTGATTCCCTGAGGAGAAATGTTTATTCAGTGAAGTGTAATATCTGACACTGACAACATACGCACAGTTATAACGTATTTTTTGTTATTGAATAAACGTTGATTAACTACACGGGCATTGTGCAATGTAACTGACAGCATCTCACTATGTATATCACCTGCTCTGTTCCGTAGCTGTAACTTATTTTTGCTCGTGAAAAAACTTTGCATAATTAAATGGCTTTGACCTATATAACAACAACTGCTGTAACTAATGACTTTACAAGATGGCAAACTTCAAGATGCCTGTAGTTTGTGTCTTGCATTCTATAATGGTATGTGCACACGTTGCAGATTTGCCTGCGGATTTTTCTGCACTAAATCTGCAGCTCTTGGCAGAAAATTCAGGTGGGTTTTTGATGCGTTTTTTTGTGCGGTTTTGAAAGCTAAATAAAGATGTATTGTTGAACAAAAAAAAAAAAGATTTGATGTCACGTCTTGTCCAACCTCCTCTTTTACATTTGTCCAACCCACACTCCATTACACACAGACAGACAGACAGACGTAGATAGATACGGTATATGGATAGTTAGGCTACTTTCACACATCAGGTTTTTGCAGTCAGGCATAATCCGTCGAGTTTTGAAACGGATTCTTTTTTTTTTTCCTCAGAGTTGTATTGCACCTGATGGCCCCATGTTTCATCTGTTTTTTGCTGGATCTGTAAAAAAACTTTTTCCGGCGGACGGAGAAAACGTACAGAGGAAAGTTTTTTTTCTGCCCGGCGAAAAAAAACGCGCAGCGACGGATCCAGCGAAAAACGTGTGAAACAGATGTGAAATGATGAATCCGGCCTCCGACTCCGTTTTTTCATGCATATTTTCCGTTCTCTCTCTTTTCACTATTTGCAACGGATCCGTTTTTTCAAAAATTCGCCCGATCCTGCCTGATGGAAACAAACTGATGTGTGAAAGTAGCCTAACTATCCAAATATCCATGAAGCAGGTTCCAGCGAATTTTTGAAAAAAATCGGATCCATTGCAAATAGTGAAAAACTGATGCAACTGATCCGTTTTTTGGAGAGAAAGAGAGAGAACGGAAAATGTGCATGATTTCAATGGGAAAATGCATGAAAAACAGGATTCGGAGGCCGGATTCATCATTTCACATCACAGTTTCATTCATTTTTCGCCGGATCCATCGCTGGGCGTTTTTTTTTTTGCGCCGGACAGAAAAACCGTTCTTCTGTATGTTTTCTCCGTCCGCCGGAAACAGCTTTTCTGATGGATCCGGCAAAAAAAAAAAAAAAAAAAAAAAAAAATGGATGAAATGTGTGGCCATCAGGCGCTAATATAAAGTCTTATGATAAAAAAACGGATACGGCGGAAAAAAAACCCACGGATCAGTTTTTTTCAAAACTCGCCGGATTGTGCCTGACGGCAAAAACCTGATGTGTGAAAGTAGCCAGATATATGGATGGATATTATATTATAACACTGCCCACGTATATAACACAGCCCACACGGTATATAGCAGCCACGCAGTACATAACACAGCCCACATAGTATGTAACACTGGCCACGTAATATATAACACAGCCCACGTCATATAGTATATAGCAGTCATGTAGTATATAACGCAGCCCATGCAGTATAGAACACAGCCCACATAGTATCTAACACTGGCCAGGTAGTAAATAGCAGCCACACTGTATCTAACACAGCCCACGTAGTATATAGCAGTGTGGGCACCATATCCCTGTTAAAAAAAAAATAAAATAAAAAATAGTTATATACTCACCGGCCGGCGGGATCCAGCGAAGCTCTGGCGATGCGCGTGCGGCCATCTTTCGTTCCCAGGATGCATTGCGAACTTACCCAGATGACTTAGCGGTCTCGCGAGACCGCTAAGTCTTCTGGGTAATTTTACAATGCATCTCTGGGAACGGAAGCTGGTGGCAGGCGCGTCGGACTACGGAAGGTGAGAACAGCCGTTTTTTTTTTTTGTGATTATTTTTAACATTAGATCTTTTTACTATTGATGCTGCATAGGCAGCATGAATAGTAAAAACTTGGTCACACAGGGTTAATAGCAGCGGTTACGGAGTGCGTTACCTGCGGCCTAACGCGGTCCGTTACCGCTGGCATTAACCCTGTGAGCGGTGACTGGAGAGGAGTATGCGGGCGCTGGGCACTGACTGCAGGGGAAGGCCGGCTTCACACTCAGCGTATGAAAATACGGTCCGTATATTACGGCCGTAATACGCTGAAATGTCCCGAAAATAGTGGTCCGTAGCTCCTCCGTAGGCAGGGTGTGTCAGCGTTTTTTGCGCATGGCATCCTCCGTATGTAATCCGTATGGCATCCGTACTGCGTGGTTTTCTCGCAGGCTTGCAAAACCAACATACCGCTATAGAAATGATCCATGTGTCCCAAAAAGAAAAAAAAAAAAAAAAAAAAAAAATTATATATATATATATATATATATATATATATATATATATATATATATATATATATATATATATATATATATATATATATATATATATATATATATATATATATATATATATATATATATATATATATATATATATATATATATATATATATATATATATATATGTCATTAGACACATATATGTATATATATTAATATTTATTCCAGCGCTATACAGCTTGAAAGCCGGTAATTCAATTACCGGCTTTTTCTTTCTCCTTCCTAAAACCCGACATGATTTGAGACATGGTTTACATACAGTAAACCATGTCTTCTCTCCATATTTTTTTTGCAGATTCCACACTACTAATGTCAGTAGTGTGTATCTGCAAAATTTGGCCGTTCTAGCTCTTAAAATAAAGGGTTAAATGGCGCAAAAGTTGGTGTGGGCTCCCGCGCAATTTTCTCCGCCAGAGTAGTAAAGCCAGTGACTGAGGGCAGATATTAATAGCCTGGAGAGGGTCCACGGTTATTGGCCCCCCCCTGGCTAAAAACATCTCCCCCAGCCACCCCAGAACAAGCACATCTGGAAGATGCGCCTATTCTGGCACTTGGCCACTCTCTTCCCATTCCCGTGTAGCGGTGGGATATGGGGTAATGAAGGGTTAATGCCACCTTGCTATTGTAAGGTGACATTAAGCCTAATTAATAATGGAGAGGCGTCAATTATGACACCTATCCATTATTAATCCAATTGAATGAAAGGGTTAAATAAAACACAAACACATTATTTAAAATTATTTTAATGAAATAAAAACAATGGTTGTTGGGAGTATTTTATTCTACGCCCAATCCAGTCACTGAAGACCCTCGTTCTGTGAAAGAAAAAACATAATAAACCAACAATATACTTACCCTCCGCAGATCTGTAACGTCCAACGATGTAAATTCTTCTGAAGGGGTTAAAACATTTTGCAGCAAGGAGCTTTGCTAATGCAGGCTGCTCCTCGCTGCAAAACCCCGGAGAATGAGTCTAAATATAGATCAATGAGCTATATTTAGCTTCATTTGCGGTGAGGCGCCCTCTGCTGGATGTTCATAGATCGTGGGAAATTTCCTAGAAAGCTCCCAGGCTTTCTAGGCAAGTTCCCACGATCTATAAACAGCCAGCAGAGGGCGCCTCACCGCAAATGAAGCTAAATATAGCTCATTGATCTATATTTAGACTCATTCCCTGGGGTTTTGCAGTGAGGAGCAGCATTGCATTAGCAAAGCTCCTTGCTGCAAAATGTTTTAACCCCTTCAGAAGGATTTACATCGTTGGACGTTACAGATCTGCGGAGGATAAGTATATTGTTGGTTTATTATGTTTTTTCTTTCACAGAACGAGGGTCTTCAGTGACTGGATTGGGCGTAGAATAAAATACTCCAACAACCATTGTTTTTATTTCATTAAAATAATTTTAAATAATGTGTTTGTGTTTTATTTAACCCTTTCATTCAATTGGATTAATAATGGATAGGTGTCATAATTGACGCCTCTCCATTATTAATTAGGCTTAATGTCACCTTACAATAGCAAGGTGGCATTAACCCTTCATTACCCCATATCCCACCGCTACACGGGAATGGGAAGAGAGTGGCCAAGTGCCAGAATAGGCGCATCTTCCAGATGTGCCTGTTCTGGGGTGGCTGGGGGCAGATATTTTTAGCCAGGGGGGGGCCAATAACCGTGGACCCTCTCCAGGCTATTAATATCTGCCCTCAGTCACTGGCTTTACTACTCTGGCGGAGAAAATTGCGCGGGAGCCCACACCAATTTTTGCGCCATTTAACCCTTTATTTTAAGAGCTAGAACGGCCAAATTTTGCAGATACACACTACTGACATTAGTAGTGTGGAATCTGCAAAAAAAATATGGAGAGAAGACATGGTTTACTGTATGTAAACCATGTCTCAAATCATGTCGGGTTTTAGGAAGGAGAAAGAAAAAGCCGGTAATTGAATTACCGGCTTTCAAGCTGTATAGCGCTGGAATAAATATTAATATATATACATATATGTGTCTCACTGACATATATATATATATATACCTATTCTATGTGTACACATTTATTCTACCTATTCTACTGTAAGCTGTCAGTGTGATTTTACTGTACACCGCACTGAATTACCGGCTTTTCTCTCTAACAGCGCTGCGTATTTCTCGCAAGTCACACTGCTTGTCCGTGTGTAATCCGTATTTTTCACGCTTCCATAGACTTTCATTGGCGTATTTCTTGCGCAGTACGGTGACAAACGCAGCATGCTGCGATTTTGTACGGCCGTAGAAAGCCGTATAATACTGATCAGTAAAATACGGCAGATAGGAGCAGGGGCATAGAGAATAATTGTGCCGTATTTTTTGCGAGTTTTACGGACGTAGTTTCTGCGCTCTTACGTCCGTAAAACTCGCAAGTGTGAAGCCGGCCGAATAGGGAGGGACTAATCCGACTGCCCGTCGCTGATTAGTCGCGGCAGCCATGACAGGTAGCTGGCGAGACCAATCAGCGAAACGGGATTTCCGTGACGGAAGTTGCCGACAGAAATACAGACAGAAGTACCCCTTAGACAGAATTTATACATATATATATATATATATATATTACACATATACATATACATACATACATATACATACACACACACATATATACACACTAGATAGTGAATGTTAAAACATAGATTTACCGCTCAATGATATATATATATACAATTCAATTTATTAAATATATACTCATGTATACTCAATACTTAGAAAAATATACCACTCCAGTACTCTGTGTAAAGACGGTGACTACTACCACCAGATAAAAGAAAGTACCTTAATCACACCTAATAAGGAACACCAGGGATTACCCAGACCAGGGATAATTGCCAAAATAGCTTTTTATTAATTTATAATTAACTAGATGGCAGCCCGATTCTAAAGAATCGGGAGTCTAGAATCCATATATACTTTATTTATTCAAATGTAGGAATAATACAATTAATAAATAATAGTAAGAAAGAACAAAAAATGGCTGCACTCACCAGCTCTTGACAATTCTTGTTATTTAAGGTACAGTTACACAGGATCCATGAACATGCTTATGAGGGGAGGGATGAAAGACATCAGACGACAACTTTGCGTGTTGTGGGCAGTGTCAGGTAGTAGGAAAATAGCCAGTTAATAATAGGCAATAGTTCTTTGCAGGAATGCAGATATTAATAAATAGGCAGTTTATATTGCAGAGAAATTGCTGGGCAATAATGGACAATGTCCTTATGTGGCAAATAATAGAGCAATATACCCAATGTGGCAAAGAAGAGGTTAATAAACGGCAGTCTCTCAGTATAACAGTCAGTGAATAATAGGCAGTATATGGAGAAAACACCAAACAAAAGTTCAAAATTGGTGTGAAAATGTCACTGAACCACTTCACAACTAAATATATATAGTTTTGGTAAATGGTATTATCATTTTTTTGACGAAATTCGGCAGGAGCTTGAAGAGCAACGTCACTGGGCCCGCCTCCACGCAGTAGAAACTTGCTGTGAGGTAAAAATTCAAAAATCACACCAAAATGGCGGGCGGAGTGTGTCACAGTACGGCACGTTTCTGATTGGTCGCTCGCAGCAGGCGGCAACCAATCAGACACTGTTGACGTCACTTATCTCCGGACATTAGCTCCGGACAGGAAGTTGGCACAAATTGCAGGAAGTAGTATTCTAGGCAATTATATATTAGATGACAGTACATAAAATATATTATAAAAAATATATAAAACCAGATAAATTTGTGCGTACAGCAGGACTACTGTATATAATAGATTTTACAAGCTAACCCAATATTGCACGATGTGTCCCTGTTCATAATGGTGTAAACATAGATATGTGTAAACAATATGTGTATAAAGTGCGTAAAAATACGTGTATAAAATCCAAATAGTCACTCTCGTTTCCCCATAAAATAAAATAGAACCATAATATATATATATATATATATATATATATATATATATATATATATATATATATATATATATATATATATATATATATATATATATATATATATATAGAGGAATCTACAATGATTAATATAAAAGTGTCAAGTGCATAAAACACACTACAATGTGCTGAGGTGTGCAAATAACTGCTCCTAATGAGCACTGAACTCTATATTGTGCAAATAAACGAATAGGACTGATACAGATCGTATGACGGTATATACCTTATTGGGTGGCTGGGTCCTGCTGTAACGCACCCCGACGCGCGTTTCGGACTATTCTCCTTCGTCAGGGGGTTTATCTGGTTTTATATATTTTTTATAATATATTTTATGTACTGTCATTAATTATAAATTAATAAAAAGATATTTTGGCAATTATCCCTGGTCTGGGTAATCCCTGGTGTTCCTTATTAGGTGTGATTAAGGTACTTTCTTTTACACTGGATAGTGGCCCGATTCTAACGCATCGGGTATTCTAGAATATGCATGTCCACGTAGTACATTCCACAGCCCACGTAGTACATTGCCCAGCCACGTAGTACATTGCCCAGCCACGTAGTACATTGCCCAGCCACGTAGTATACAGCACAGAGCCACGTAGTATACAGCAGAGACACGTAGTATACTGCCCAGTCACCTAGTATACAGCACAGACACGTAGTATATTGCCCAGCCACGTATGTAACAGGTTAAAAAATAAAAAAGAAACATATACTCACCTTCCGAGGGCCCCTTGTAGTCCTGTTGCCTGTGTGCGGTGCACACGGCAGCTTCCGGTCCCAGGGTTGGTATGAGCGCAGGACCTGTGATGAGGTCGCGGTCACATGACCGTGACGTCATGGCAGGTCCTTCTCGCATACCATCCTTGCCACCGGAACCTGCCGCTTGCATGGAGAGGTCACCGGAGCGTCGCGAGGAGCGGGAATGGCGGCGGAAGGGGAGTATATAATGATTTATTTTTTATTATTTTTAACATTAGATCGTTTTACTATTGATGCTGCATACGCAGCATCAATAGTAAAACGTTGGTCACACAGGGATAATAGCTGCGTAACCGGAGTGCGTTACACCGCGCTCCGGTAATGCTGCCATTAACCCTGTGTGAGGGCTACTGGAGGGGAGTATGGAGCGGGCACTGACTGCGGGGAGGAAAGAGTGGCCATATTGCCGCCGGACTGTGGCCGTCGCTGATTGGTCGTGGGTGTTTTGCCACGACCAATCAGCGACTTGGATCACATGACAGACAGAGGCCGCGACCAATGAATATCCGTGACAGACAGAAGGACAGACGAAAGTGACCCTTAGACAATTATATAGTAGATAGATAGATAGATATATTAGTTATTCTTTGATAATACAGTGGAAGTTTTGGCAATGCAGTAATCACTATCTATGAGCACAGTGATGCATTTACTGGTAAACAGTGCTGAATGGAAACCTCTGAATAAAGCGTGCATCATTTTTCTATTCAGTTTAGACAACTATTTAGAGGTAACCCTAAATAAGGGTGTTTAATTATCTTTACATTCTATGGAAGGTGAGATAGACCAAACAGTCTCTTTTGGTCTTGCTGGTCAGTCTTCCATATAATAATATTATTATTATTATTATTAATAATAAATAATAATATCTTGTCAGGATTGTGTTATTTTTCTGAGGGTTGACCACTAGTGGCTGCCATTATCCACTTTGAGAAATTGTGCTGCATTTCCACTACTTACCACTGGAGGCTGCTATTTTGTATGTGGAATTGCCCATACTAAGATGGCCGATGTTGATCCTGGTGAAGCCATCTTGTTTTCTGCTTGGGAATTTTTTAAAGCAACATGGAACTCATTGCGTCTTATGTATTATTGTATATTGAGTACATATATATTCAGTCATGAGCTTATGCAGCCTGTCTAAACCAGACTGGTCCTACTCCTCTCAGTATTAGGCCAGTCTCACACGTCCAGATAATTCCAGTACCGGAAAAATCGGTACCGGAATTATCCGTGTGCCGATGCGTTTCTGTGGCACATCAGTGTGGCACACATGCCGCACACGTGTGCCGCCCGTGTGCCCACTGGGTACCACACGCACCGTGACGGAGACAGCGCTAAAGTTTAGCGCTGTCCCCTGCATCTGGTGCTGAAGCCCCATTCATATATTCCCTGCAGCAGCGTTTGCTGTAGAGAAAATATGAATAATTATGTGTAAAATCAAGATCCAGGTCATCACCCCCCTCCCACCCCCTGTGCGCTTACCCCCCCACTGTGATTAAAATACTCTCCCGGCTCCCTCGCAGCGTCCTGTCCTGGCCGCACCTTGTAATGTATGAGCGGTCACGTGGGGCCGCCGATTACAGTCATGAATATGCGGCTCCACCTCCCATAGGTGACCTGGATCTTGATTTTACACACAATTATTCATATCTTCTCTACAGCAAACGCTGCTGCAGGGAAGCTATGAATCGCAGCTTCAGCACCAGTGGGGGGGGACAGCGCTTAATGTAGCGCTGTCTCCTGCGCGGCACACGGACTGCACACGGACAACGTCCGTGTGCGGTACGTGTTTTACACGGACCCATTTACTTTAATGGGTCCGTGTAATCCGTGCGCTCCCACGAACACTGACATGTCTCCGTGTTTGGCACACGGAGACACGGTCCGCAAAAAATCAATGACATCTGCACAGATGCATTGATTTCACTGTGTCTACGTGTGTCAGTGTCTCCGGTACGTGAGGAAACTGTTACCTCACGTACCGGAGCCACTGACGTGTGAAACCGGCCTAACTCCAAGTAGTACTTCAAAAGGACTTTACCACTTACTATGTCCCACTCGTGATTTTCTAGCCACTGAATACTAGCCGTGCTCCACCAGTATCATAACATTTATGGATTTACTTGCACGAGTCTATCAATTTTGGCATTTTTTTGTTTATTTTTACAAAAGACCAAAAATCAAATCAAGAAAACAAGTAAAGTGCACAAATTTCCACATTGCATTATTAGTCAGCATTTTGTATCTATATTTGTAAGATAAAAGAAGAAGTGGGTCCCAAACAAAGAAGAAATGCACATTTTTCCATTACGGTTCTTTACTGTTTGTTCCCCTGCTAGTTTTTGCTGATGCTTACAAACTTGCTACTGAGTGGAAGTTGCCTTAAGGATAAGTCATCAATAACAAAATAAAAAAAAATTTGTGGAAATCCTTTTTAACTAGCAATGTATAAAGTCATGTTTACACATTCAGTTAACGCTGCGGGTTGGACGCTGTGTACTTCTGCAGCATCACACCCGCATTGTCCCGATGTTACAGCACAGTGGAGGGGATTTCTGGAAATCCCATGTCCACAGAGGCCTGTGGAGACAGACATGAGGCGCATCTTTCCAGACGGCAGCATGTCTTTCTCTTGCATAAAGTAGCGAAATTTCACCTATAGAATGTATTGGATGCAGTCAATCCACATTGTTCCATGAGCACATGCCAGATTTACCTGCATTCAATAGAAGGCAGCGCTTTGGACGCAGCGAACATACACCAAGTCCAAAGCGCTGCTATCTCTGCATCATGTGCACCCGACCCAACAGTGTCACATTGATGAAAAGTATTCACAAGAGATGGTTGATTTCACGTTATGCTGGCACTCTATATTTTCTGTGCAAAGGCTATAGTAAATAGTGATGAGTGAACGTGCTTAGATGAGGTGTTATCTGAGCATGCTCGGGACCTAACAGTGATTTTGGCGTGCTCAAATAATATGTTCAAGTCCCCGCAGCTGCTTGTCTCATAGCTGTTCAACAGCCGCAACACATGCAGGGATTAATCAATGTGCTGCGGATGTTAAGCAGCCCCGAGACATGCAGGATTGGTGACTCAAACATATTTTTCGAGCACGCCGAAGACACTCGGTTACAACCCGAGCATGCTTGGATAACACCTTATCCCTAAACGTTTGCTAATCACTAATAATAAACAATGTTAGTGCAGAACAGACTTACAACGATACAAAGTATTTAGAAAACATGGATGTCAGCTTGTACTAACACGATACAATTTCTTGTGAAAGTCTATGGGGGCGAGAAAATTACGGATTACACACGGACCATGCATGTGACTTGCGAGAAATAAGCAGCGGTGTTCTATAGAAAAGCCGGAAATTCAGCGCGGTGTACAGTAAAATCACACTGACAGAACAGAATAGGTAGGTATATATACATAGGTCCGGGGGCCTCCTAAAATATATATATATATATATATATATATATATATATATATATATATATATATATATATATAATTGCCTAAGGGTTTTTCCGTCTGTCTGTCTGTCCTGGAAATCCCTGCTCTCTGATTGGTCGAGGCCACCAGGCCTCGACCAATCAGAGACCGGCACAGCATCGACGTAGAAATCCCGCGTCGGCCTCAACCAATCAGCAACTGGCACAGCGACGATAATGTCATATTGGTTGCCATGGCGACGATGATGTCATAAAGGTTGCCTCGACCAATCAGCGACGGGCACAGTATCGACGTAGATGTCATAATGGTTGCCATGGCGACGATGATGTCATAAAGGTTGCCTCGACCAATCAGCGACGGGCTCAGTGTGCCGCGAATTCTGGAATCATCATTGTCCATATACTACGTGGACATGCATATTCTAGAATACCCGATGCGTTAGAATCGGGCCACAATCTAATATATATATATATATATATATATATATATATATATATATATATATATGTGTGTGTGTGTGTGTGTGTGTGTGTGTGTGTGTGTGTGTGTGTGTGTGTGTGTGTGTGTGTGTGTGTGTGTGTGTGTGTGTGTGTGTGTGTGTGTGTGTGTGTGTGTGTGTGTGTGTGTGTGTGTATATATATATATATATATATATATATATATATATATATATATATATATTTTAGGAGGCCCCCGGACCACGATGCCCATCGGACCGGACCGCCCCCCCCAGGTGAGTATTAATATAACCTCTTTCTCATCTTTCAGGTTGCATTGGGGGGGCTTATGCTGATGCTGGTGGGCTTAGCTCATCTTCGATTTTGGGGTGACAGGTTCCCTTTAAGCCTGGGAAGTACACCTGGCTGCATTGCACATTCCCAAGGATGGAGAATATTGCATTGAGGCCGGAGTCACACTAGCGTATAATACAGACAAGTGCTATGAGAAGAAAACATTGCATAGCACTCGGACCAGTGTTAATCTATGAGAAAGCTCACATCACCAGTTTTTTTCTCGGATGTATTCTACGTGCCAGTGAAAGTTGCAGCATGCTGCAATTTTACGTGTATATCTGACAAGTCTATGGGTGCGAGGAAAACAAACAAACAAACAAAAAAAATCAGACACCACAAGGACCATCAGTGTGACTTGCGAGAAATACGCCCACATTTTCCTCATTTCAGCCCATTGAACCATTAAAGGGACTCTGTCACCTGAATTTGGCGGGACTGGTTTTGGGTCATATGGGCGGAGTTTTTGGGTGTTTGATTCACCCTTTCCTTACCCGCTGGCTGCACGCTGGCTGCAATATTGGATTGAAGTTCATTCTCTGTCCTCCATAGTACACGCCTGCGCAAAGCAATCTTGCCTTGCGCAGGCGTGTACTATGGAGGACAGAGAATGAACTTCAATCCAATATTGCAGCCAGCGTGCAGCCAGCGGGTAAGGAAAGGGTGAATCAAACACCCAAAAACTCCGCCCATATGACCCAAAACCAGTCCCGCCAAATTCAGGTGACAGGTTCCCTTTAAATTCATCGAGGAAAGCAGTGAGAAAAGTAAAGCTATACTCAAGTCTTATGGATATATACGGTAGATGTGAGAAAATCTTATCGCATTGCAAATGCATTACACACGGATGACCGTACGGAGAACATTTGTGCGGCTCTTGGCCGAGAGAAACAGACAGGTTTTTCATACGTTAAGTGTGATGCCAGCCTTATGCTCAATATTTGCAGAGTTCTGGCAGTGACATCTCTTGTAAATCACGCCTGATTACATGATTGTTTTGGGGTAGTAGCCCGGGGTAATCAATGCTCCTCCAACCAAATCTTTTCCCCCTCAACTAGGCAAATACTAATTTTAAAAGGAGAGAGCGCAGCTTCAAAGTTAATTATATATTACCGTAATTCAGCAGTCGCAAAGCCACGTAAAAGGGCTTGTTAGAATGCAGGGTAAGGTTGCTATACAAACATTTTGGCGGCAGGAGGGGAGGGGAGAGGGGGGCTAGGGCAAATGTTCACTAACATTCATATAGGCCCCCATTACCAGAAAGAGGCCAAGAGAACGTTCATTTAGCCTCCATTTGACAGATGTGCAGTACTGCAGCCTATGCCAAAAAGTACTGTGTAATATACATTTTTTGCATTGGGTTCTTATGTTGGAAAAATGCCACTGCATCCATCCAGACTGGTCAGTGCGAGGCATGTGCCTCAAGGGTGTAAGGAGTAAAATATTTAGAATTGAGAGTCCTCAGGGTATAAGGAGTGAAACTTTGAATGTGTGATAAAAAAATTGCACGGGGTTTTATCACCGTTTACTGCAGTTTCTAGTTCAAAATCTTACACGGGTGCGTAATGTATCAAGCGCGTGGATTCTGCAAACCGTCACCTAAATGGTGCAGTTACTGAAACCTAACAAATCTGCCCCATATACCATTAAGGCTACTTTCACACTAGCGTCGGAATCTCCCTGTCGCAATGCGTCGGGCAGAGATTCCGACGCTAGCGTTTGATGCACTGCACAACGGGTGCATTTCTCTGGCGCATCCGCTGCCCCATTGTGAGGTGTGGGGAGGTGGGGGCGGAGTTCCGGCCGCGCATGCGCGGTCGGAAAAAGCGGTCCGTCAGGAGCAAAAAACGTTACATTTAACGTTTTTTGCTCCGGGCGGTCCGCCACAACACGGCGCAACCGTCGCACGACGGTTGCGACGTGTGGCAAAGCGTCGCAATGCGTCGCTAATGTTAATCTATGGGGCAAAAACGCATCCTGCAAACAACTTTGCAGGATGTGTTTTTTGCCATAAACGACGCATTGCAAAAAACGCTAGTGTGAAAGTAGCCCAAGCCTCCTTCACTCACTCTGTTTTTCAGCATTGCAATTTCTAGTGTTTTTCAAAGCATTTTTTTTATTTTTACATATTGTCCATACATTTTTCAAGTCCTACAGAAAAAGCTTAAAAAAAAACCCACCCTCTGTAGTTTCTGAAAAGCATTGCGTGAAAAACTAAGCCATAGGCTGTCTCCACACAGCGGGTGGGCTAGCTACAGGTGGGGGTGGGCCAGCTGTTGGACATCCTGTGGAGCCACAAACACTTCAATGCTTTTTATAAGGTTTCCTTCATGAATTCTTTGTTCCTTCTGCACTGAAACCATTTGTGAGGAAAGTGTGAATCAAATGTTTGTTGTTGTTGTTATCCCAAAAGCACACAAGAAAAAAAAAAAAAAAGTGGATGAAAAGGGTCCCAAAACAATTGCAATGTTTAGCAACACCTAAGAACATTTTGCATCTAAGCAAAAGCATTTCAGTACCATGTGCACAATGCATTTCTCACATCTGCACTACTCAGTTTTGAGGGTATATGCACACGATCAGGTTTTTTCGCGATAATAATACGATAAAAACTCAATAAAAACGCATACATTATGCATTCTATCATTTAGAATGCATTCTGCAATTTGTGCACATGATGCGTTTTTTTTCCCGCGAAAAAAAAACGCATTGTGGTAATAAAACAGCAGCATGTTCATTAATTTTGCGGATTTTCTGCGTTTTTCCCGCTATTCTATGCATTTGGAAAAACGCATCAAAAACGCGCAATAAAAAAAAAAAAAAAGCATGCGGATTTCTGGCAGAAATGTCAGGTTTCTGCCAGAAATCCTGACGTGTGCACATAGCCTGAAACAGAATAAAATCATCAGTTACATAGCTGATGAGACACGTGCTAAGGTTCCAAAAGGTCTAAGACCACATTCACGCGTTCGATATTTTACATCTGTAGGTGATAAATGCACATGTGATGCACATGTTTCTATAATGTTTTTCCTCCCACTGTTCCACTCCTGGTTTTGGCTTACAAATACCGAGGCAAAAAACTCACAATGTTTGAACAGCATTTCCATATTATACTATAAAACAGAAAATAAATGTACTGCTTACTTGTCTGGACTGAATAGATGCAGGATCTATGTCTTAATATTCTTATGAAGGATCCGATGTGTATAGGGATTTTTCCCGGCTTCCTTCCAAGGTTGCATCTGTGTGCTGCCTGCTGCGTTCCTACAGTGATGATGATCACTGGGGGCAGTGCTGGAGGGTTCCAACTTTTGATTGGCTTGTAAATAATAAGGAGGGTCCAAGGACATGATGTCATAACAGTGAGAACCATCCCCCCCACCATAGAAAAAGAAGACATATCTTTACACAGTACCATGTTAGCCAGTGGATTACATAAAAACATAAAAAATAGTTATGTATCCTTCTTTCTACCTTCTTTATGTTTTAGGATACTCCTAAAAGCTATAGAGTTCCTAAATCTGTGATGCTTGTAGTTATATACCCTTTGTGTGTATAGTTACACGGTTTCTCCTCTTAATTGACAATTGGTGTTGCTTGTCTATTCTGCTATAGTTATGCCCTATTTCTTACTGTTTTGTGTGTGCCCACTGTGGGGCCTTCATCAGGCTGCATGCACATCTGTTTTTGATACATTAAGTACTACTACGAGTACACAAAGTTCCATTGTGTATTCACAATATACGGCAAGTTTATGTATCCGAGTTAATGTGTGAAACATTTTTGAACGCACAATGGGGACGAGCGAGCACTAAAATGCTCGGGTGCTCGTTGCTCGAACCAAGCAATTCTTAATACTCGCATGCTCGTTTCAAGTAACAAGTATAATGGGAATTAATGAGAAAACCAAGCTTTTTTTTTTTCCGGCACAAAGTGGTCTGGGGGGCAGTGAAAATGTTCAAATGTATGGGAAAAGTGCTAAATTAAAGGAAAACAGCATGGAGAAGACCCCTGGAAGCATCTCTGACTCCCAGATCCTTGCTGAGAACAATGGTGTCACACTTTTACTCCATTTTAAGGAGTGACAATAAAACATTCCAAACCGATGAAAAATTGCATTTTACAGGAAAAAAAAGTGTTAAGAAAAATTTTTATCCTGTATATCGACTTGTTTATAAGGCAACATTTAAAAAGGATTTTAAAAAAATAATTTAAGTAAACTGAGATTGATTTTTTTTAAATAAAATAAAAGGAAATTTCAGTTGAATTTATGAAGGAAGCAAGAACTGTATAAATAAGGGACTCAGATACAACCTGTATTAGACATAAAGGAAGGCCTCATACACATTCTAATTGTCATGTATTGGTATTCCTAGACTCATAAAGGCTATGCACTTTTGAGGGTTATATACCAAGGAAATGTACTCCAGACAGTGGCATATTTAGGGTTTCTGGCACCCGGGGCAAGAAAACATCTTGCAAGAATACATTTTGGCGCCCCCCAGGACATATGCGATTTGCACACTTAGTCATGTACCCACGAGCTGCTCTCCCTAATGCTCTCACTGTTCAGTGAAAAACTGAGAGAAGCAGAAGAGAAGCTCGTTGTCACAGGACCATAAGTATGAAAGTCGCATATGAGTGAAGTGTCCATGTGACAACTACTGGAACCTGCAGAGCTGAATCCTGACATCGCAGCTTCTGAATTCTCACAACTAATGCACTGCACACTTTTAGGCCGGCTTCACACTTGCGAGTTTTACGGACGTAAGAGCGCAGAAACTACGTCCGTAAAACTCGCAAAAAATACGGCACAATTATTCTCTATGCCCCTGCTCCTATCTGCCGTATTTTACTGATCAGTATTATACGGCTTTCTACGGCCGTACAAAATCGCAGCATGCTGCGTTTGTCACCGTACTGCGCAAGAAATACGCCAATGAAAGTCTATGGAAGCGTGAAAAATACGGATTACACACGGACAAGAAGTGTGACTTGCGAGAAATACGCAGCACTGTTAGAGAGAAAAGCCGGCAATTCAGTGCGGTGTACAGTAAAATCACACTGACATCTTACAGTAGAATAGGTAGAATAAATGTGTACACATAGAATAGGTATATATATATATATATATGTCAGTGAGACACATATATGTATATATATTAATATTTATTCCAGCGCTATACAGCTTGAAAGCCGGTAATTCAATTACCGGCTTTTTCTTTCTCCTTCCTAAACCCGACATGATTTGAGACATGGTTTACATACAGTAAACCATGTCTTCTCTCCATTTTTTTTGCAGATTCCACACTACTAATGTCAGTAGTGTGTATCTGCAAAATTTGGCCGTTCTAGCTCTTAAAATAAAGGGTTAAATGGCGGAAAAAATTGGCGTGGGCTCCCGCGCAATTTTCTCCGCCAGAGTAGTAAAGCCAGTGACTGAGGGCAGATATTAATAGCCTGGAGAGGGTCCACGGTTATTGGCCTCCCCCTGGCTAAAAACATCTGCCCCCAGCCACCCCAGAAAAGGCACATCTGGAAGATGCGCCTATTCTGGCACTTGGCCACTCTCTTCCCATTCCCGTGTAGCGGTGGGATATGGGGTAATGAAGGGTTAATGCCACCTTGCTATTGTAAGGTGACATTAAGCCTAATTAATAATGGAGAGGCGTCAATTATGACACCTATCCATTATTAATCCAATTGTAGTAAAGGGTTAAATAAAACACAAACACATTATTTAAAATTATTTTAATGAAATAAAAACAATGGTTGTTGGAGTATTTTATTCTACGCCCAATCCAGTCACTGAAGACCCTCGTTCTGAAAGTAAAAAAACATAATAAACCAACAATATCCTTACCCTCCGCAGATCTGTAACGTCCAACGATGTAAATCCTTCTGAAGGGGTTAAAACATTTTGCAGCAAGGAGTTCCGCTAATGCAGGCTGCTCCTCGCTGCAAAACCCCGGGGAATGAGGCTAAATATAGATCAATGATCTATATTTAGCTTCATTTGCGGTGAGGCGCCCTCTGCTGGCTGTTCATAGATCGTGTGAACTTACCTAGAATGCCTGGGAGCGGAACTCCTTGCTGCAAAATGTTTTAACCCCTTCAGAAGGATTTACATCGTTGGACGTTACAGATCTGCGGAGGGTAAGGATATTGTTGGTTTATTATGTTTTTTTACTTTCAGAACGAGGGTCTTCAGTGACTGGATTGGGCGTAGAATAAAATACTCCAACAACCATTGTTTTTATTTCATTAAAATAATTTTAAACAATGTGTTTGTGTTTTATTTAACCCTTTACTACAATTGGATTAATAATGGATAGGTGTCATAATTGACGCCTCTCCATTATTAATTAGGCTTAATGTCACCTTACAATAGCAAGGTGGCATTAACCCTTCATTACCCCATATCCCACCGCTACATGGGAATGGGAAGAGAGTGGCCAAGTGCCAGAATAGGCGCATCTTCCAGATGTGCCTTTTCTGGGGTGGCTGGGGGCAGATGTTTTTAGCCAGGGGGGGGGCCAATAACCGTGGACCCTCTCCAGGCTATTAATATCTGCCCTCAGTCACTGGCTTTACTACTCTGGCGGAGAAAATTGCGCGGGAGCCCACGCCAATTTTTTTCCGCCATTTAACCCTTTATTTTAAGAGCTAGAACGGCCAAATTTTGCAGATACACACTACTTACATTAGTAGTGTGGAATCTGCAAAAAAAATGGAGAGAAGACATGGTTTACTGTATGTAAACCATGTCTCAAATCATGTCGGGTTTTAGGAAGGAGAAAGAAAAAGCCGGTAATTGAATTACCGGCTTTCAAGCTGTATAGCGCTGGAAAAAATATTAATATATATACATATATGTGTCTACTGACATTATATATATATATATATATATATATACAGTGGGGCAAAAAAGTATTTAGTCAGTCAGCAATAGTGCAAGTTCCACCACTTAAAAAGATGAGAGGCGTCTGTAATTTACATCATAGGTAGACCTCAACTATGGGAGACAAACTGAGAAAAAAAATCCAGAAAATCACATTGTCTGTTTTTTTAACATTTTATTTGCATATTATGGTGGAAAATAAGTATTTGGTCAGAAACAAAATTTCATCTCAATACTTTGTAATATATCCTTTGTTGGCAATGACAGAGGTCAAACGTTTTCTGTAAGTCTTCACAAGGTTGCCACACACTGTTGTTGGTATGTTGGCCCATTCCTCCATGCAGATCTCCTCTAGAGCAGTGATGTTTTTGGATTTTCGCTTGGCAACACGGACTTTCAACTCCCTCCAAAGGTTTTCTATAGGGTTGAGATCTGGAGACTGGCTAGGCCACTCCAGGACCTTGAAATGCTTCTTACGAAGCCACTCCTTCGTTGCCCTGGCGGTGTGCTTTGGATCATTGTCATGTTGAAAGACCCAGCCACGTTTCATCTTCAATGCCCTTGCTGATGGAAGGAGGTTTGCACTCAAAATCTCACGATACATGGCCCCATTCATTCTTTCATGTACCCGGATCAGTCGTCCTGGCCCCTTTGCAGAGAAACAGCCCCAAAGCATGATGTTTCCACCACCATGCTTTACAGTAGGTATGGTGTTTGATGGATGCAACTCAGTATTCTTTTTCCTCCAAACACGACAAGTTGTGTTTCTACCAAACAGTTCCAGTTTGGTTTCATCAGACCATAGGACATTCTCCCAAAACTCCTCTGGATCATCCAAATGCTCTCTAGCAAACTTCAGACGGGCCCGGACATGTACTGGCTTAAGCAGTGGGACACGTCTGGCACTGCAGGATCTGAGTCCATGGTGGCGTAGTGTGTTACTTATGGTAGGCCTTGTTACATTGGTCCCAGCTCTCTGCAGTTCATTCACTAGGTCCCCCCGCGTGGTTCTGGGATTTTTGCTCACCGTTCTTGTGATCATTCTGACCCCACGGGGTGGGATTTTGCGTGGAGCCCCAGATCGAGGGAGATTATCAGTGGTCTTGTATGTCTTCCATTTTCTAATTATTGCTCCCACTGTTGATTTCTTCACTCCAAGCTGGTTGGCTATTGCAGATTCAGTCTTCCCAGCCTGGTGCAGGGCTACAATTTTGTTTCTGGTGTCCTTTGACAGCTCTTTGGTCTTCACCACAGTGGAGTTTGGAGTCAGACTGTTTGAGGGTGTGTACGGGTGTCTTTTTATACTGATAACAAGTTTAAACAGGTGCCATTACTACAGGTAATGAGTGGAGGAAAGAGGAGACTCTTAAAGAAGAAGTTACAGGTCTGTGAGAGCCAGAAATCTTGATTGTTTGTTTCTGACCAAATACTTATTTTCCACCATAATATGCAAAAAAATGATAAAAAAACAGACAATGTGATTTTCTGGATTTTTTTTCTCAGTTTGTCTCCCATAGGTGAGGTCTACCTATGATGTAAATTACAGACGCCTCTCATCTTTTTAAGTGGTGGAACTTGCACTATTGCTGACTGACTAAATACTTTTTTGCCACACTGTATATATATATATATATATATAGACAGTATATATATATATATTTTTTTTTTTTTTCTTTTTGGGACACATGGATCACTTCTATAGCGGTATGTTGGTTTTGCAAGCCTGCGAGAAAACCACGCAGTACGGATGCCATACGGATTACATACGGAGGATGCCATGCGCAAAAAACGCTGACACACCCTGCCTACGGAGGAGCTACGGACCACTATTTTCGGGACTTTTCAGCGTATTACGGCCGTAATATACGGACCGTATTTTCATACGCTGAGTGTGAAGCCGGCCTTAGGGTTCTCCCTGGCTGGTGGACAGTCATATCAGCACAAGCATGTGATTTGTATATTTCTGACCACATTCTGACTAGACTCTCTCAGTTCATTTTCATTGACTGAGGCCACACATATCTAGTCAGCACGTGACCGCATGTATGTAAATAGCCAGCACGAGTCAATCCTGACAGCGTGCAGTGCACACTGTGAGAAGTCAGAAGTCTGCAGTCACAAAGAATGACTGCAAACTTATCACAAACCTGGACATTCCCTTTAATACTCCGAACATAAATAAAAACATGAGAATTAGTCAGTATCACAAATAATATTTACATCCAGGTACCTTATAGATGACGTCGCCTCTGGAGTCATTCTCCTTTTCTTCATCTTGTCCAGACCCCATGATGAGTTTTCTCACCCACAGCTCGTCTCTGCGGACTTCCATCTTCTCCGCTCTTTTGCAGAAAATCTCCACATGATGCCCTTAAAGATAGAAGTGTCATTATAATGCTCCTGAATAAGAAATTGCCCCTCACTATATTGTCTGCACAAAATATGACCCCCACACTGTCCCTCTTATGGTACATGCTCTTCACACTGACCTCTCCTTTCCATACCGCCCCCCCTCTTCACACTGTCCTCTCACACTGTGTCCCCCTCTATAGGGCCCAGTATTTATACTGTAATCTCTCATCACACTCTCATCACCATGCTACGCCCTCACTACCACTACTCAGTTTCTATTCTGTGCCCACTCACATTTCTCCCCATACTGCCTCCTCACACTATTCCCCTCCCTCCTCATACTGTCTCCTCTCACATCCCTCCTGTTCACCATACTGTCTCCTCATATATTTATCCCCTCACTTTCTATACTGCCTGCTCACCTGACTCCCCATACTGTGTATGCACACATCCCATCACCCTCACTCCCCATACTCTGTCCACATACATTTTTCACATCGCTACTCATACTGTGTCCACATACATTCCCCCGTTCGCTCCTCATACTGTCTTCACCCATCCCCCATACTGTTTTCTCAGATATGCCCCCCATTCTCCTGTACTGTTTCCTCATATATGCCCGTTTTCCTCTACCCCACCCCATCATTGCTCTCTTCACCACCTCCATCTTTGCCTTCTCCACCACCACTATCATTGTTTTCTCCCCACCACCCCATAATTTCCCATTCCACCACCTCCATCATTTCCTCCTTTGCCTTTTCCACCATATCCATCATTTTCTCTTCCCCCACCATCCCCATCATTGCTCTTTCCACCACCATCATCATTGTCCTTTCCGCCACCATAACCATACTTGCCCATTCCACCACCTCCATCATTTTCTCCCCCTACAATATCCACCATCCTTGTCCATTCTACCACCTCCATCATTTCTTTCCCCCTTCATTATTGCCCTTTCCACCACCTCCATGATTTCCTCCTCCCTACCATAATTGCATTCTCCCCCACTACCATCATTGCCCATTCCAATTTCCACCTCCATCATTGCCTCCCCCACCCCCATCATTGCCCATTCCACCTCTATCAATGACATTCCACCACATACATCATTTCCTCCTCCCCCTCCATCCCAATTATTGCCCTCTCCCTGTCAGACCCATCATTGCCCTCACCTCTGCTCCCCGTACACACACACACAAAACCATTTACATCTCTGCACATTCACCCGCAGCGCTACGCATGCATGCACAAACACACACATATTGCGTACAGTATAATGGCCACACCTAGTTACTCCTACCCACGCAGCTGAGCTCCGTGCACCTTGCACACACGGCTCCGCTCCATACACATGTGGCTCCACTCCATACACCTTGTACACACACACAGCTCCGTTCCATGCACCTTGCACACACCCAGCTGGGCTCCATACACCTCATAGACACACATGACTCCGCTCCATACACCTTGCACACACGGCTCCGCTCCATACACCTTACACACACCCAGTTCCGCTCCATACACCTCATACACACACGGCTCCGCTCCATACACATCCAGCTCCGCTCCATACACCTTGCACACATGGCTTCCGCTCTGTACACCTCGTACACACACAGCTCGTCCAGCACCTGAGCACCATGACAACCAGCAGAGTCCTGCACTACACGGAGGCCCTTGATCATGTGACTCCTCCCCTCCTGTGACCTCATCACAGGGTCTGTGCGCACAGAGCAGCGGTGCGGCAGCAACAGCTGTGGTGTGCAGCTCTCTGCGTTGGAGGGGCTCTGCTGTGGGGTAGTTACGCCGCTGAGTCACTTGGGATTCGATGCGCAGCACTTTCTCTGAGCCGGCTGTCAGTTTGACAGCCAGCTCAGAGAACGGGACTATCTCAGTGTGGGGGCGGCAGAATGCCGCCGATAAGCAGCCTCCTTGGACCGCCGCATCATCAGGCGGCCCGCTGGCGCCCTCTGTCGGCTGCGCCCAGAGCACATGCCCCGGCTCCTTCCCCTGGATATGCCACTGACTCCAGACCATGGAATAGTCTACGGGTGCCCAATATAATACTGATAAGGGTATGTGCACACATTGAGTAAAATTTCTGCACCATTTCTGCATATCTTGGTAGGGAAAATGCAGCTTCCTTTTTATTCTGCATTTTTGCGTGATTGGAGTGAAGTCAATGGTGAAAAATGTATGGCAAAAACGCACAGAGAGTTGAAATGCAGCAGATTATTTTCTGCATCAAATCTGCAAGTAAAAAATACTCGACGTGTGCATGACACTTCAGGCTTCTCATTCACTTTGCTGGCATCAGGTTTTGCCACAAATCTGTCCAGAAAAAAAGTGAGAAAAGTGCACTAAATCTGCAAGGTGTGCACACAGCCTAAATTTTTGAATACTTTTTTTGGGGTTATATGCCAATGAAATGTAATCCAGACTATAGAATAGTCTGTGGGTAAGGAATATAATACCGATAAATTTTGAACAAGTTTTTTGTAGCAACGAAAAGTACCCAAGAAAATGTAATCCCCTATGGATGAGCAGTACGATTACAATACATTTGGAACAAGTATTTGGAGGCTTATATAGCAACTATACGTACCAGCTAACATAGAAAAAACTCAGAAAAAATACATACCATGAGATACGGCCTTCCCAAAACCCTGTCTGATGACAAATGCACACTTAGCAGGATGCAGCAGGCCTCCACTGATAAAGGCTAGGGACGGCACAGGTGCAAACTACTTCATAAAAACAGCCACCCCAACCATACATTGCAGGGGTTGGCTGCCTAGCAGAAAAAAATGCACATTGATATAACTCCAATGTTTGGTTGGGGTGGCTGTTTTTATCAAGTAGTTTGCACCTGTGCCGCCCCTAGCCTTTATCAGTCGAGGCCTGCTGCATCCTGCTAAGTGTGCATTTGTCATCAGACAGGGTTTTGGGAAGGCCGTATCTCATGGTATGTATTTTTTCTGAGTTTTTTCTATGTTAGCTGTTTTTTGATATTAGTGGTAGGACCCGCAATATTATGGGGACCCTTGACGTTGGGTTGCGGGCTTACTTTATTTTGGCCAAAATATTAAACCAATACCTCATATAGTGTATGTGTTTATCATATGCATGCATTTTTTTGCACTATATCATATCCTTTTCTGCAGGATATAGCAACTATATGTACCAAAGAAGATGTAATACCCTACGGATGAGCAATATAATGCCAATACATTCTGAACAAGTTTTTTTAGGCTTAAATGCCAAACAATTATAATACAGCACACAGAATAGTATATGGATGATCAATATAATTACAATAAAATTTTGAAAAACCTTTTTGGAGGGTTATATACCAACAAAATGTACCCAAGAACATGCAACACTGTATGGCTGAGGAATGTAACCAAGCAAAATTTTTAAACTTTTTTTGAGTCTTATATATCACAAAAAAAGTACCCTAGTACACAGAATAGTGTATGGGTAAGAAATAAACACTTTTTTTCTACTGTTTTATACCACAAAAATGTGACATAAAGCATGTACTGCTGTATGGATCAGTAATCTAATCCGGAACTATTTTTCTTTTTGTATGTTTTACATACCACTGTAATGCACTGATAACTGATACTGTATTAAACTGTATAGATGAGTCATTGAATCCATTACATCATTTTGAACTAAAATATTTTGAAAGTGTAGTTGATCTACTTATACAGTCATAAAGGCTTTGCAGAAATTATGAAGAGGGCCATCCATATACCTCTGAAAGGCAACAACTAGCAGGCCCCATTGAAATATTGAATATTACAAACACTTTATATGCTGCTGTCATCTGGTGTTGAGGAAAAGTGTTGGCTCATTCAGGCTTTATCCATTTTTAGGGGAAAGAGCATTCTCTGTTGATAGGCGAAAGAACCTGTCTGTTATGACCCTCCCGGCGGCACTAAAACCCAGTTCAGCCAAGATGGTGACACATCCAAGGCATTAGAAGACAGCACGTGCCAGCTGTCCAGCTTTGAGACCCAATATTTGCAAGTCTCAGAGGAATAGGGAGTATTGCTTGGACATCTTTAAAAATCTTTTCCTCCTTGCAAAAATACCCGGTCATCAGGCCCTGGGCGCCTTGGCTGGTGTCATGAAATTGGCCCAACGCTTTTGACTGTGTTCCTCTGCCTCTGCTGTTGGTCTCCCTGGCCTCTCCTCCTTAGTTGGGCAAGGAAGCTTGCCCCGTGCCGCTAGCACTGTCCAATGGGAATTTTTCAACATAATTTCCAGAATAGCCTTCTGGTAGAGCACCAATTTAGAAAACCTCTCCACCTCAGGAAGAAGAGATGTAAAGTTGTCCTTGTAGCTGCAGTCTAGCAGGGTGAACAACCAGTACTTTTTTTTTGGCCAAGATGAATGTAAAGCGAGGGTCATGGGAAAGGCAGTGGTACATAAAATCAGCCATATGTGCCAAGCTCCATACCGCCAACACATCCCTGTCTCCACCATGATGTCAACTCTCCATCTCCTGCTCCCTCTCTTCCTCCTCAATCCCATCCTCATCCCATCCATGTAGGAGAGACGGGATGAAGATTGTGTGGCTAATAGCCTCTGTTGCCTCTGTAGCCACCAGCTCCTGTTCTTCCATTTCCTCCTCCTCAGTGTCCACCTCCTCATTGTTACCCAATCTGCATTGAGCAGTTGAGATGAGGTTTGGCTGGCTACAATCTCTGTGCTATGTCTTCCTCCAGCCCCACCTGGTCCACATGCAAAGCTTCATGTTTAATTGTGAGCAACGACTGTTTTAGTGGGCACAGAAGTGGAATAGTTGTGTTACCTAAATTACCTGTAACTCAGCACAGGTGTGCAGTTTGTCTTCTAGATAAATTAGCTTCAGCAGAGCCTGTTGCCACTTCACTTAGGCAGAGCTTCCAGATGATGCGGACGGCATTCTCTCAGATACCACATCAGAGATGGGGAATGAGGATGGTATGACTCAGCCCCAGCCTCCACAACGTTCACCAGTGCGTTGCAGGGAAATGTAGCTTCCCTGGCCACAAGTGCTTGTCCGCATGTCGGTCGTTAAGTAGACAGTGCCAGTAAGTGCATTGGTAAGGGCACCGATGATGTTCCTGGACACGTGTTGGTACAAGTGGGGATGCTACACCGGGAAAAAAAAGTGGCGGCTGAGGAAAGAGTACTGAGGGACTGCTGCCACAATTAGTCAGAGGAAGTCCTCTGTGTCTACCAGCCTAAATAGCAACATTTCCACGGCAAGCAGACTGGAAATGTACCATTTAGCATTTGGACCTGTGGGTGGTGGCTGAGAACTTTCTTTTTAATTCCAAGGGCTGGGATAGTGACATCTGAACGTTGGGTTGGGACAAGGATTTGGAATTCCTTAATGAAGGTAATATGCAAATTGCCTCTTCTGAGAAAAAGAGGACTTAAAACCTCTATAGCGCCACCTGTTGGAAGTAGCGATCCTACAAGTCACAATCAACTCTTTAACGTGTCGTGCAATATGACTTAGGATAAAAGGCAAATTAGTATCTCAATTTGCAGACACGGTGTTTCGGGCTGTTGGCCCTCGTTAGTGCGAAGCATGAGAACTAATTTGGCTAGGTGAGAGGCTCTGGACTAAGGGGTATTGTTTCTCCTTATGGAGAGTGACATACCATCTCTGGCTTGTCAAGGAAAGGAGGCTTATTCGCCATGCAATGCTCCTCAGTCAGAATTTGCAACGATAGGTGCAGGGCAAGAGGCATCTGTACCAGTGTTTTGGGCAGGGTATTGGGAAGCACGTAGAGGAAGAGGCAGCGGTTAGCACAGGAGCAGGAAGAGACAGTGGTGTCACCCAATGGCACCAATCGTGTACCCAGGCCTTCTGCCAACCGAGTCAGCTGCTTAGATGACATGTGCCTGATCATGCTCGTGGTGGGTTAGGTTCTTAGTGGTCAGGCCCCTGCTTATTTTTGCATGGCACAGGATGCAAATGGCCATTTTTTTGTCTCAAATCTCTCTTTAAAAAGTCCCAGACTGGGAAACACCTAACTCTTTGATGGAAAAATTCAGGACTATCGGTGCTCTGCGGAACAGTTGCCCACCTTCTCCCTCTGGTCACCCCACTGCCTCTTCCTGTCTGTTTCGGTTATGATGATCTCTCCCCTTTAACGTTGCTGGCCGCACGCTGCATGCCAGCTTCACAGAACCTATACACACAAAGCCTATATCCACAATAAACCAAAAATAAATAAGTGGAATAGAAAAGGATGGATTCAGTGCCAAATAGATATGAAACTCAAATAGAGAACAAGCACCACCAAGAATCAATAAATAAAAAGGTATCAAAGCTTTATTATAAACAAATACATAAAATACAGGGATGTGACAGAGGTAAGCCAAAAGTGAGTGGGATCACATAAGCACCAGACACCAACAGGTGTATAGGAATTAGAGATTACGTGAATTGCTCCATAGTTAATATCTACCCAATATTAATAGTAGTAAAGTATCTAAAATAGAAACGTATATACCAGAGCAAACAAACTCCAAAAGGGCTGTATACCACATCTAGAGACCATTAAACCAGGAATATCTGAATCCGATCATGCGATCATAACGTTTACCTGAGAGTGCCTGGCGCCCTGTGATGCACACCGTCCCCAACGCGCGTTTCGGCGCTATAGCCTTGTCCCCCGGAAGAAACTATTTGAGTTTCATGCCAGCTTCACAGGTTGGTTCTGTGACTTTGTCATGCATCACCTCATCTTCCACCACCGCACCCTACTCCTCCTGATTTCATGATTTAACAATGAGACTTAGAGGCAACTGTGTCTCATCATCTTCTTCCTCTTCTCCTTATCCCAAATTTGCCACTCCCCACCATTATGCTCTTGTGGCCGCTATAAGTTTTGCGCATCACTAAACAGCATGTCATCCTGTCCCTTTTGGAGCACGCAGGTTGAGAGGCCACAATCAAGAAATGTTTTGGTAAACAGCTCCTCGGCATGTCCTGGTGTGGGATCACTGGTCTCCTGGGACTCAACATGTTGGGAGGAAGGGGGATCAGGGTGCGGATTAAATGATCCAGACTTTAGGCTTGAGAGACTGGACCGTGTGAAAGATAGGGTGGTGCTGCACCCCTGCTGGAATCATTATCTGCTATCCAACTGACCACCTGTTCTCACTGCTCAGGCTTTAAAAGTGGTGGTCTTCTCTGCAAGGTCTCACAGGAACCTGTGTTGTGGTGTCGTGGGTGGGCATGTTTCTTGTGCCCCAGCAACAGGCGTAGTCGCACCTGCCCCACATGTTCAGCATCTGCGTGCACCATCATCAGCACTTACACTTCTCCATACCTTAATGCATAACTTACATATTTTATAATTGCTAGGTCTCTTGAAACCAAGTTTATTTTTAATAAAAAAAAAAAATATGGTCACCTGCAGCAATCAAAGCAGTTTTTGTGAGTTTCCATGCTTTTTCTCAGTTTTAGAGACCACAGAAATGTCCACAGACCTTGGAACACTGTATGTCTGATAAATGGAGGCCTACAACATTTCAAAAAGCTTTTTGCAGTTTTACAAATCACAGAAATATTCACAGATAAAGTAACACTATATACAAATATCAAAAGACTGACCGTCACTTCCAAACAGAGACAAATTGTGAACAGGTGCTTACTAACAGTAGCCATTGTCATGATATGTACTTTTGCCCTGTCCTGTATTTGAATAATATGCCATTTGATGTATGTAACTGTTCTCTGGTTTCTATTAGCTGTAATTTATGTATTCTCTTGTGCTGGGAGTTCACCTGTAACAGTATGTCTCCTTCCCCCAATACTTGCAGCCCTCAGCTCTAATGTAATTAAGCTTTGTCAACATCACTAGTGGAGGAATAGTCATTCTTCCTCACAGCAGGTGGCTAGTCAAATGTACATACTACATAGATTAAGCGGAGCCCACCAGTCTAGAATCTTCTGGTGGACCCAACCATTGAAAAGAAGGTGTGACCCCTACCCCCCTTCATGGGCGGATCCCAGGAGCTCAGACAATCCATTCTTATTTTGAGATCAGATGTGAGTTGATCCTTGAAGGAGAAGGAGTGGGGATTCTTAGCTGAGGCAAGACCCCACATCCATCTGTGACTGCGGAAGCAAACGGGGCGAGACTTGAGCTGAGGACTAGGGTTGAGCGAAACGGGTCGTTCATTTTCAAAAGTCGCCGACTTTTGGCAAAGTCGGGTTTCATGAAACCCGATCCGACCCCTGTGCGGGGTCGGCCATGCGGTACGCGACTTTCGCGCCAAAGTCGCGTTTCAATGACGCGAAAAGCGCCATTTCTCAGCCAATGAAGGTAAACGCAGAGTGTGGGCAGCGTGATGACATAGGTCCTGGTCCCCACCATCTTAGAGAAGGGCATTGCAGTGATTGGCTTGCTGTCTGCGGCGTCACAGGGGCTATAAAGGGGCGTTCCCGCCGACCGCCATGTTACTGCTGCTGATCTGAGCTTAGGGAGAGGTTGCTGCCGCTTCGTCAGAAGCAGGAATAGCGTTAGGCAGGGTCCATTAACCACCAAACCGCTTGTGCTGTAGCGATTTCCACTGCCCAACACCACCTTCGGTGTAGACACAAAAGAGAATAGTAAAACCAAAAACACTCAGTTTGAAAAAATTATTGCAGTAATCCGCAAGTGCTAGTAAAAGATGTAAAAAACAGGGTATTTGGTTGATACGTTTTTTGCAAAAAATGTATACTAAGCTGCTCTACCAATCTTCACGGTATACCCTTATCAGAGCAGTCCTAACTAATGTATGCAATCCCTATCTGATGTATTTAAAAACCTGATCATCTGTATATTACCTGTGTGAACAGGGTTCAGAGAGGAAAAATCCATGTGTGCATACAGAGTAGAACAGCTTTTGTGCAGATAGCCCAAGAGGAGTGGTGGGTAACTCCCCAGTCTTGTAGACACAAGAGAACAATTATGGAAACAGGAACACATGGGCTACTTGCACAGTGAACAAGTCTGTAGGATCATGTTCACACACCACCAAGAAACCTGAAGACACAAAAGAGAATAGTAAAACCAAAAACACTCAGTTTGAAAAAATTATTGCAGTAATCCGCAAGTGCTAGTAAAAGATGTAAAAAACAGGGTATTTGGTTGATACGTTTTTTGCAAAAAATGTATACTAAGCTGCTCTACCAATCTTCACGGTATACCCTTATCAGAGCAGTCCTAACTAATGTATGCAATCCCTATCTGATGTATTTAAAAACCTGATCATCTGTATATTACCTGTGTGAACAGGGTTCAGAGAGGAAAAATCCATGTGTGCATACAGAGTAGAACAGCTTTTGTGCAGATAGCCCAAGAGGAGTGGTGGGTAACTCCCCAGTCTTGTAGACACAAGAGAACAATTATGGAAACAGGAACACGTGGGCTACTTGCACAGTGAACAAGTCTGTAGGATCATGTTCACACACCACCAAGAAACCTGAAGACACAAAAGAGAATAGTAAAACCAAAAACACTCAGTTTGAAAAAATTATTGCAGTAATCCGCAAGTGCTAGTAAAAGATGTAAAAAACAGGGTATTTGGTTGATACGTTTTTTTGCAAAAAATGTATACTAAGCTGCTCTACCAATCTTCACGGTATACCCTTATCAGAGCAGTCCTAACTAATGTATGCAATCCCTATCTGATGTATTTAAAAACCTGATCATCTGTATATTACCTGTGTGAACAGGGTTCAGAGAGGAAAAATCCATGTGTGCATACAGAGTAGAACAGCTTTTGTGCAGATAGCCCAAGAGGAGTGGTGGGTAACTCCCCAGTCTTGTAGACACAAGAGAACAATTATGGAAACAGGAACACATGGGCTACTTGCACAGTGAACAAGTCTGTAGGATCATGTTCACACACCACCAAGAAACCTGAAGACACAAAAGAGAATAGTAAAACCAAAAACACTCAGTTTGAAAAAATTATTGCAGTAATCCGCAAGTGCTAGTAAAAGATGTAAAAAACAGGGTATTTGGTTGATACGTTTTTTGCAAAAAATGTATACTAAGCTGCTCTACCAATCTTCACGGTATACCCTTATCAGAGCAGTCCTAACTAATGTATGCAATCCCTATCTGATGTATTTAAAAACCTGATCATCTGTATATTACCTGTGTGAACAGGGTTCAGAGAGGAAAAATCCATGTGTGCATACAGAGTAGAACAGCTTTTGTGCAGATAGCCCAAGAGGAGTGGTGGGTAACTCCCCAGTCTTGTAGACACAAGAGAACAATTATGGAAACAGGAACACATGGGCTACTTGCACAGTGAACAAGTCTGTAGGATCATGTTCACACACCACCAAGAAACCTGAAGACACAAAAGAGAATAGTAAAACCAAAAACACTCAGTTTGAAAAAATTATTGCAGTAATCCGCAAGTGCTAGTAAAAGATGTAAAAAACAGGGTATTTGGTTGATACGTTTTTTGCAAAAAATGTATACTAAGCTGCTCTACCAATCTTCACGGTATACCCTTATCAGAGCAGTCCTAACTAATGTATGCAATCCCTATCTGATGTATTTAAAAACCTGATCATCTGTATATTACCTGTGTGAACAGGGTTCAGAGAGGAAAAATCCATGTGTGCATACAGAGTAGAACAGCTTTTGTGCAGATAGCCCAAGAGGAGTGGTGGGTAACTCCCCAGTCTTGTAGACACAAGAGAACAATTATGGAAACAGGAACACATGGGCTACTTGCACAGTGAACAAGTCTGTAGGATCATGTTCACACACCACCAAGAAACCTGAAGACACAAAAGAGAATAGTAAAACCAAAAACACTCAGTTTGAAAAAATTATTGCAGTAATCCGCAAGTGCTAGTAAAAGATGTAAAAAACAGGGTATTTGGTTGATACGTTTTTTGCAAAAAATGTATACTAAGCTGCTCTACCAATCTTCACGGTATACCCTTATCAGAGCAGTCCTAACTAATGTATGCAATCCCTATCTGATGTATTTAAAAACCTGATCATCTGTATATTACCTGTGTGAACAGGGTTCAGAGAGGAAAAATCCATGTGTGCATACAGAGTAGAACAGCTTTTGTGCAGATAGCCCAAGAGGAGTGGTGGGTAACTCCCCAGTCTTGTAGACACAAGAGAACAATTATGGAAACAGGAACACATGGGCTACTTGCACAGTGAACAAGTCTGTAGGATCATGTTCACACACCACCAAGAAACCTGAAGACACAAAAGAGAATAGTAAAACCAAAAACACTCAGTTTGAAAAAATTATTGCAGTAATCCGCAAGTGCTAGTAAAAGATGTAAAAAACAGGGTATTTGGTTGATACGTTTTTTGCAAAAAATGTATACTAAGCTGCTCTACCAATCTTCACGGTATACCCTTATCAGAGCAGTCCTAACTAATGTATGCAATCCCTATCTGATGTATTTAAAAACCTGATCATCTGTATATTACCTGTGTGAACAGGGTTCAGAGAGGAAAAATCCATGTGTGCATACAGAGTAGAACAGCTTTTGTGCAGATAGCCCAAGAGGAGTGGTGGGTAACTCCCCAGTCTTGTAGACACAAGAGAACAATTATGGAAACAGGAACACATGGGCTACTTGCACAGTGAACAAGTCTGTAGGATCATGTTCACACACCACCAAGAAACCTGAAGACACAAAAGAGAATAGTAAAACCAAAAACACTCAGTTTGAAAAAATTATTGCAGTAATCCGCAAGTGCTAGTAAAAGATGTAAAAAACAGGGTATTTGGTTGATACGTTTTTTGCAAAAAATGTATACTAAGCTGCTCTACCAATCTTCACGGTATACCCTTATCAGAGCAGTCCTAACTAATGTATGCAATCCCTATCTGATGTATTTAAAAACCTGATCATCTGTATATTACCTGTGTGAACAGGGTTCAGAGAGGAAAAATCCATGTGTGCATACAGAGTAGAACAGCTTTTGTGCAGATAGCCCAAGAGGAGTGGTGGGTAACTCCCCAGTCTTGTAGACACAAGAGAACAATTATGGAAACAGGAACACATGGGCTACTTGCACAGTGAACAAGTCTGTAGGATCATGTTCACACACCACCAAGAAACCTGAAGACACAAAAGAGAATAGTAAAACCAAAAACACTCAGTTTGAAAAAATTATTGCAGTAATCCGCAAGTGCTAGTAAAAGATGTAAAAAACAGGGTATTTGGTTGATACGTTTTTTGCAAAAAATGTATACTAAGCTGCTCTACCAATCTTCACGGTATACCCTTATCAGAGCAGTCCTAACTAATGTATGCAATCCCTATCTGATGTATTTAAAAACCTGATCATCTGTATATTACCTGTGTGAACAGGGTTCAGAGAGGAAAAATCCATGTGTGCATACAGAGTAGAACAGCTTTTGTGCAGATAGCCCAAGAGGAGTGGTGGGTAACTCCCCAGTCTTGTAGACACAAGAGAACAATTATGGAAACAGGAACACATGGGCTACTTGCACAGTGAACAAGTCTGTAGGATCATGTTCACACACCACCAAGAAACCTGAAGACACAAAAGAGAATAGTAAAACCAAAAACACTCAGTTTGAAAAAATTATTGCAGTAATCCGCAAGTGCTAGTAAAAGATGTAAAAAACAGGGTATTTGGTTGATACATTTTTTGCAAAAAATGTATACTAAGCTGCTCTACCAATCTTCACGGTATACCCTTATCAGAGCAGTCCTAACTAATGTATGCAATCCCTATCTGATGTATTTAAAAACCTGATCATCTGTATATTACCTGTGTGAACAGGGTTCAGAGAGGAAAAATCCATGTGTGCATACAGAGTAGAACAGCTTTTGTGCAGATAGCCCAAGAGGAGTGGTGGGTAACTCCCCAGTCTTGTAGACACAAGAGAACAATTATGGAAACAGGAACACATGGGCTACTTGCACAGTGAACAAGTCTGTAGGATCATGTTCACACACCACCAAGAAACCTGAAGACACAAAAGAGAATAGTAAAACCAAAAACACTCAGTTTGAAAAAATTATTGCAGTAATCCGCAAGTGCTAGTAAAAGATGTAAAAAACAGGGTATTTGGTTGATACGTTTTTTGCAAAAAATGTATACTAAGCTGCTCTACCAATCTTCACGGTATACCCTTATCAGAGCAGTCCTAACTAATGTATGCAATCCCTATCTGATGTATTTAAAAACCTGATCATCTGTATATTACCTGTGTGAACAGGGTTCAGAGAGGAAAAATCCATGTGTGCATACAGAGTAGAACAGCTTTTGTGCAGATAGCCCAAGAGGAGTGGTGGGTAACTCCCCAGTCTTGTAGACACAAGAGAACAATTATGGAAACAGGAACACATGGGCTACTTGCACAGTGAACAAGTCTGTAGGATCATGTTCACACACCACCAAGAAACCTGAAGACACAAAAGAGAATAGTAAAACCAAAAACACTCAGTTTGAAAAAATTATTGCAGTAATCCGCAAGTGCTAGTAAAAGATGTAAAAAACAGGGTATTTGGTTGATACGTTTTTTGCAAAAAATGTATACTAAGCTGCTCTACCAATCTTCACGGTATACCCTTATCAGAGCAGTCCTAACTAATGTATGCAATCCCTATCTGATGTATTTAAAAACCTGATCATCTGTATATTACCTGTGTGAACAGGGTTCAGAGAGGAAAAATCCATGTGTGCATACAGAGTAGAACAGCTTTTGTGCAGATAGCCCAAGAGGAGTGGTGGGTAACTCCCCAGTCTTGTAGACACAAGAGAACAATTATGGAAACAGGAACACATGGGCTACTTGCACAGTGAACAAGTCTGGAGGATCATGTTCACACACCACCAAGAAACCTGAAGACACAAAAGAGAATAGTAAAACCAAAAACACTCAGTTTGAAAAAATTATTGCAGTAATCCGCAAGTGCTAGTAAAAGATGTAAAAAACAGGGTATTTGGTTGATACGTTTTTTGCAAAAAATGTATACTAAGCTGCTCTACCAATCTTCACGGTATACCCTTATCAGAGCAGTCCTAACTAATGTATGCAATCCCTATCTGATGTATTTAAAAACCTGATCATCTGTATATTACCTGTGTGAACAGGGTTCAGAGAGGAAAAATCCATGTGTGCATACAGAGTAGAACAGCTTTTGTGCAGATAGCCCAAGAGGAGTGGTGGGTAACTCCCCAGTCTTGTAGACACAAGAGAACAATTATGGAAACAGGAACACATGGGCTACTTGCACAGTGAACAAGTCTGTAGGATCATGTTCACACACCACCAAGAAACCTGAAGACACAAAAGAGAATAGTAAAACCAAAAACACTCAGTTTGAAAAAATTATTGCAGTAATCCGCAAGTGCTAGTAAAAGATGTAAAAAACAGGGTATTTGGTTGATACGTTTTTTGCAAAAAATGTATACTAAGCTGCTCTACCAATCTTCACGGTATACCCTTATCAGAGCAGTCCTAACTAATGTATGCAATCCCTATCTGATGTATTTAAAAACCTGATCATCTGTATATTACCTGTGTGAACAGGGTTCAGAGAGGAAAAATCCATGTGTGCATACAGAGTAGAACAGCTTTTGTGCAGATAGCCCAAGAGGAGTGGTGGGTAACTCCCCAGTCTTGTAGACACAAGAGAACAATTATGGAAACAGGAACACATGGGCTACTTGCACAGTGAACAAGTCTATATGATCATGTTCACACACCACCAAGAAACCTGAAGACACAAAAGAGAATAGTAAAACCAAAAACACTCAGTTTGAAAAAATTATTGCAGTAATCCGCAAGTGCTAGTAAAAGATGTAAAAAACAGGGTATTTGGTTGATACGTTTTTTGCAAAAAATGTATACTAAGCTGCTCTACCAATCTTCACGGTATACCCTTATCAGAGCAGTCCTAACTAATGTATGCAATCCCTATCTGATGTATTTAAAAACCTGATCATCTGTATATTACCTGTGTGAACAGGGTTCAGAGAGGAAAAATCCATGTGTGCATACAGAGTAGAACAGCTTTTGTGCAGATAGCCCAAGAGGAGTGGTGGGTAACTCCCCAGTCTTGTAGACGCAAGAGAACAATTATGGAAACAGGAACACATGGGCTACTTGCACAGTGAACAAGTCTGTAGGATCATGTTCACACACCACCAAGAAACCTGAAGACACAAAAGAGAATAGTAAAACCAAAAACACTCAGTTTGAAAAAATTATTGCAGTAATCCGCAAGTGCTAGTAAAAGATGTAAAAAACAGGGTATTTGGTTGATACGTTTTTTGCAAAAAATGTATACTAAGCTGCTCTACCAATCTTCACGGTATACCCTTATCAGAGCAGTCCTAACTAATGTATGCAATCCCTATCTGATGTATTTAAAAACCTGATCATCTGTATATTACCTGTGTGAACAGGGTTCAGAGAGGAAAAATCCATGTGTGCATACAGAGTAGAACAGCTTTTGTGCAGATAGCCCAAGAGGAGTGGTGGGTAACTCCCCAGTCTTGTAGACACAAGAGAACAATTATGGAAACAGGAACACATGGGCTACTTGCACAGTGAACAAGTCTGTAGGATCATGTTCACACACCACCAAGAAACCTGAAGACACAAAAGAGAATAGTAAAACCAAAAACACTCAGTTTGAAAAAATTATTGCAGTAATCCGCAAGTGCTAGTAAAAGATGTAAAAAACAGGGTATTTGGTTGATACGTTTTTTGCAAAAAATGTATACTAAGCTGCTCTACCAATCTTCACGGTATACCCTTATCAGAGCAGTCCTAACTAATGTATGCAATCCCTATCTGATGTATTTAAAAACCTGATCATCTGTATATTACCTGTGTGAACAGGGTTCAGAGAGGAAAAATCCATGTGTGCATACAGAGTAGAACAGCTTTTGTGCAGATAGCCCAAGAGGAGTGGTGGGTAACTCCCCAGTCTTGTAGACACAAGAGAACAATTATGGAAACAGGAACACATGGGCTACTTGCACAGTGAACAAGTCTGTAGGATCATGTTCACACACCACCAAGAAACCTGAAGACACAAAAGAGAATAGTAAAACCAAAAACACTCAGTTTGAAAAAATTATTGCAGTAATCCGCAAGTGCTAGTAAAAGATGTAAAAAACAGGGTATTTGGTTGATACGTTTTTTGCAAAAAATGTATACTAAGCTGCTCTACCAATCTTCACGGTATACCCTTATCAGAGCAGTCCTAACTAATGTATGCAATCCCTATCTGATGTATTTAAAAACCTGATCATCTGTATATTACCTGTGTGAACAGGGTTCAGAGAGGAAAAATCCATGTGTGCATACAGAGTAGAACAGCTTTCGTGCAGATAGCCCAAGAGGAGTGGTGGGTAACTCCCCAGTCTTGTAGACACAAGAGAACAATTATGGAAACAGGAACACATGGGCTACTTGCACAGTGAACAAGTCTGTAGGATCATGTTCACACACCACCAAGAAACCTGAAGACACAAAAGAGAATAGTAAAACCAAAAACACTCAGTTTGAAAAAATTATTGCAGTAATCCGCAAGTGCTAGTAAAAGATGTAAAAAACAGGGTATTTGGTTGATACGTTTTTTGCAAAAAATGTATTCTAAGCTGCTCTACCAATCTTCACGGTATACCCTTATCAGAGCAGTCCTAACTAATGTATGCAATCCCTATCTGATGTATTTAAAAACCTGATCATCTGTATATTACCTGTGTGAACAGGGTTCAGAGAGGAAAAATCCATGTGTGCATACAGAGTAGAACAGCTTTTGTGCAGATAGCCCAAGAGGAGTGGTGGGTAACTCCCCAGTCTTGTAGACACAAGAGAACAATTATGGAAACAGGAACACGTGGGCTACTTGCACAGTGAACAAGTCTGTAGGATCATGTTCACACACCACCAAGAAACCTGAAGACACAAAAGAGAATAGTAAAACCAAAAACACTCAGTTTGAAAAAATTATTGCAGTAATCCGCAAGTGCTAGTAAAAGATGTAAAAAACAGGGTATTTGGTTGATACGTTTTTTGCAAAAAATGTATACTAAGCTGCTCTACCAATCTTCACGGTATACCCTTATCAGAGCAGTCCTAACTAATGTATGCAATCCCTATCTGATGTATTTAAAAACCTGATCATCTGTATATTACCTGTGTGAACAGGGTTCAGAGAGGAAAAATCCATGTGTGCATACAGAGTAGAACAGCTTTTGTGCAGATAGCCCAAGAGGAGTGGTGGGTAACTCCCCAGTCTTGTAGACACAAGAGAACAATTATGGAAACAGGAACACATGGGCTACTTGCACAGTGAACAAGTCTGTAGGATCATGTTCACACACCACCAAGAAACCTGAAGACACAAAAGAGAATAGTAAAACCAAAAACACTCAGTTTGAAAAAATTATTGCAGTAATCCGCAAGTGCTAGTAAAAGATGTAAAAAACAGGGTATTTGGTTGATACGTTTTTTGCAAAAAATGTATACTAAGCTGCTCTACCAATCTTCACGGTATACCCTTATCAGAGCAGTCCTAACTAATGTATGCAATCCCTATCTGATGTATTTAAAAACCTGATCATCTGTATATTACCTGTGTGAACAGGGTTCAGAGAGGAAAAATCCATGTGTGCATACAGAGTAGAACAGCTTTTGTGCAGATAGCCCAAGAGGAGTGGTGGGTAACTCCCCAGTCTTGTAGACACAAGAGAACAATTATGGAAACAGGAACACATGGGCTACTTGCACAGTGAACAAGTCTGTAGGATCATGTTCACACACCACCAAGAAACCTGAAGACACAAAAGAGAATAGTAAAACCAAAAACACTCAGTTTGAAAAAATTATTGCAGTAATCCGCAAGTGCTAGTAAAAGATGTAAAAAACAGGGTATTTGGTTGATACGTTTTTTGCAAAAAATGTATACTAAGCTGCTCTACCAATCTTCACGGTATACCCTTATCAGAGCAGTCCTAACTAATGTATGCAATCCCTATCTGATGTATTTAAAAACCTGATCATCTGTATATTACCTGTGTGAACAGGGTTCAGAGAGGAAAAATCCATGTGTGCATACAGAGTAGAACAGCTTTTGTGCAGATAGCCCAAGAGGAGTGGTGGGTAACTCCCCAGTCTTGTAGACACAAGAGAACAATTATGGAAACAGGAACACATGGGCTACTTGCACAGTGAACAAGTCTGTAGGATCATGTTCACACACCACCAAGAAACCTGAAGACACAAAAGAGAATAGTAAAACCAAAAACACTCAGTTTGAAAAAATTATTGCAGTAATCCGCAAGTGCTAGTAAAAGATGTAAAAAACAGGGTATTTGGTTGATACGTTTTTTGCAAAAAATGTATACTAAGCTGCTCTACCAATCTTCACGGTATACCCTTATCAGAGCAGTCCTAACTAATGTATGCAATCCCTATCTGATGTATTTAAAAACCTGATCATCTGTATATTACCTGTGTGAACAGGGTTCAGAGAGGAAAAATCCATGTGTGCATACAGAGTAGAACAGCTTTTGTGCAGATAGCCCAAGAGGAGTGGTGGGTAACTCCCCAGTCTTGTAGACACAAGAGAACAATTATGGAAACAGGAACACATGGGCTACTTGCACAGTGAACAAGTCTGTAGGATCATGTTCACACACCACCAAGAAACCTGAAGACACAAAAGAGAATAGTAAAACCAAAAACACTCAGTTTGAAAAAATTATTGCAGTAATCCGCAAGTGCTAGTAAAAGATGTAAAAAACAGGGTATTTGGTTGATACGTTTTTTGCAAAAAATGTATACTAAGCTGCTCTACCAATCTTCACGGTATACCCTTATCAGAGCAGTCCTAACTAATGTATGCAATCCCTATCTGATGTATTTAAAAACCTGATCATCTGTATATTACCTGTGTGAACAGGGTTCAGAGAGGAAAAATCCATGTGTGCATACAGAGTAGAACAGCTTTTGTGCAGATAGCCCAAGAGGAGTGGTGGGTAACTCCCCAGTCTTGTAGACACAAGAGAACAATTATGGAAACAGGAACACATGGGCTACTTGCACAGTGAACAAGTCTGTAGGATCATGTTCACACACCACCAAGAAACCTGAAGACACAAAAGAGAATAGTAAAACCAAAAACACTCAGTTTGAAAAAATTATTGCAGTAATCCGCAAGTGCTAGTAAAAGATGTAAAAAACAGGGTATTTGGTTGATACGTTTTTTGCAAAAAATGTATACTAAGCTGCTCTACCAATCTTCACGGTATACCCTTATCAGAGCAGTCCTAACTAATGTATGCAATCCCTATCTGATGTATTTAAAAACCTGATCATCTGTATATTACCTGTGTGAACAGGGTTCAGAGAGGAAAAATCCATGTGTGCATACAGAGTAGAACAGCTTTTGTGCAGATAGCCCAAGAGGAGTGGTGGGTAACTCCCCTGTCTTGTAGACACAAGAGAACAATTATGGAAACAGGAACACATGGGCTACTTGCACAGTGAACAAGTCTATAGGATCATGTTCACACACCACCAAGAAACCTGAAGACACAAAAGAGAATAGTAAAACCAAAAACACTCAGTTTGAAAAAATTATTGCAGTAATCCGCAAGTGCTAGTAAAAGATGTAAAAAACAGGGTATTTGGTTGATACATTTTTTGCAAAAAATGTATACTAAGCTGCTCTACCAATCTTCACGGTATACCCTTATCAGAGCAGTCCTAACTAATGTATGCAATCCCTATCTGATGTATTTAAAAACCTGATCATCTGTATATTACCTGTGTGAACAGGGTTCAGAGAGGAAAAATCCATGTGTGCATACAGAGTAGAACAGCTTTTGTGCAGATAGCCCAAGAGGAGTGGTGGGTAACTCCCCAGTCTTGTAGACACAAGAGAACAATTATGGAAACAGGAACACATGGGCTACTTGCACAGTGAACAAGTCTGTAGGATCATGTTCACACACCACCAAGAAACCTGAAGACACAAAAGAGAATAGTAAAACCAAAAACACTCAGTTTGAAAAAATTATTGCAGTAATCCGCAAGTGCTAGTAAAAGATGTAAAAAACAGGGTATTTGGTTGATACGTTTTTTGCAAAAAATGTATACTAAGCTGCTCTACCAATCTTCACGGTATACCCTTATCAGAGCAGTCCTAACTAATGTATGCAATCCCTATCTGATGTATTTAAAAACCTGATCATCTGTATATTACCTGTGTGAACAGGGTTCAGAGAGGAAAAATCCATGTGTGCATACAGAGTAGAACAGCTTTTGTGCAGATAGCCCAAGAGGAGTGGTGGGTAACTCCCCAGTCTTGTAGACACAAGAGAACAATTATGGAAACAGGAACACATGGGCTACTTGCACAGTGAACAAGTCTGTAGGATCATGTTCACACACCACCAAGAAACCTGAAGACACAAAAGAGAATAGTAAAACCAAAAACACTCAGTTTGAAAAAATTATTGCAGTAATCCGCAAGTGCTAGTAAAAGATGTAAAAAACAGGGTATTTGGTTGATACGTTTTTTGCAAAAAATGTATACTAAGCTGCTCTACCAATCTTCACGGTATACCCTTATCAGAGCAGTCCTAACTAATGTATGCAATCCCTATCTGATGTATTTAAAAACCTGATCATCTGTATATTACCTGTGTGAACAGGGTTCAGAGAGGAAAAATCCATGTGTGCATACAGAGTAGAACAGCTTTTGTGCAGATAGCCCAAGAGGAGTGGTGGGTAACTCCCCAGTCTTGTAGACACAAGAGAACAATTATGGAAACAGGAACACATGGGCTACTTGCACAGTGAACAAGTCTGTAGGATCATGTTCACACACCACCAAGAAACCTGAAGACACAAAAGAGAATAGTAAAACCAAAAACACTCAGTTTGAAAAAATTATTGCAGTAATCCGCAAGTGCTAGTAAAAGATGTAAAAAACAGGGTATTTGGTTGATACATTTTTTGCAAAAAATGTATACTAAGCTGCTCTACCAATCTTCACGGTATACCCTTATCAGAGCAGTCCTAACTAATGTATGCAATCCCTATCTGATGTATTTAAAAACCTGATCATCTGTATATTACCTGTGTGAACAGGGTTCAGAGAGGAAAAATCCATGTGTGCATACAGAGTAGAACAGCTTTTGTGCAGATAGCCCAAGAGGAGTGGTGGGTAACTCCCCAGTCTTGTAGACACAAGAGAACAATTATGGAAACAGGAACACATGGGCTACTTGCACAGTGAACAAGTCTGTAGGATCATGTTCACACACCACCAAGAAACCTGAAGACACAAAAGAGAATAGTAAAACCAAAAACACTCAGTTTGAAAAAATTATTGCAGTAATCCGCAAGTGCTAGTAAAAGATGTAAAAAACAGGGTATTTGGTTGATACATTTTTTGCAAAAAATGTATACTAAGCTGCTCTACCAATCTTCACGGTATACCCTTATCAGAGCAGTCCTAACTAATGTATGCAATCCCTATCTGATGTATTTAAAAACCTGATCATCTGTATATTACCTGTGTGAACAGGGTTCAGAGAGGAAAAATCCATGTGTGCATACAGAGTAGAACAGCTTTTGTGCAGATAGCCCAAGAGGAGTGGTGGGTAACTCCCCAGTCTTGTAGACACAAGAGAACAATTATGGAAACAGGAACACATGGGCTACTTGCACAGTGAACAAGTCTATATGATCATGTTCACACACCACCAAGAAACCTGAAGACACAAAAGAGAATAGTAAAACCAAAAACACTCAGTTTGAAAAAATTATTGCAGTAATCCGCAAGTGCTAGTAAAAGATGTAAAAAACAGGGTATTTGGTTGATACGTTTTTTGCAAAAAATGTATACTAAGCTGCTCTACCAATCTTCACGGTATACCCTTATCAGAGCAGTCCTAACTAATGTATGCAATCCCTATCTGATGTATTTAAAAACCTGATCATCTGTATATTACCTGTGTGAACAGGGTTCAGAGAGGAAAAATCCATGTGTGCATACAGAGTAGAACAGCTTTTGTGCAGATAGCCCAAGAGGAGTGGTGGGTAACTCCCCAGTCTTGTAGACACAAGAGAACAATTATGGAAACAGGAACACATGGGCTACTTGCACAGTGAACAAGTCTGTAGGATCATGTTCACACACCACCAAGAAACCTGAAGACACAAAAGAGAATAGTAAAACCAAAGACACTCAGTTTGAAAAAATTATTGCAGTAATCCGCAAGTGCTAGTAAAAGATGTAAAAAACAGGGTATTTGGTTGATACGTTTTTTGCAAAAAATGTATACTAAGCTGCTCTACCAATCTTCACGGTATACCCTTATCAGAGCAGTCCTAACTAATGTATGCAATCCCTATCTGATGTATTTAAAAACCTGATCATCTGTATATTACCTGTGTGAACAGGGTTCAGAGAGGAAAAATCCATGTGTGCATACAGAGTAGAACAGCTTTTGTGCAGATAGCCCAAGAGGAGTGGTGGGTAACTCCCCAGTCTTGTAGACACAAGAGAACAATTATGGAAACAGGAACACATGGGCTACTTGCACAGTGAACAAGTCTGTAGGATCATGTTCACACACCACCAAGAAACCTGAAGACACAAAAGAGAATAGTAAAACCAAAAACACTCAGTTTGAAAAAATTATTGCAGTAATCCGCAAGTGCTAGTAAAAGATGTAAAAAACAGGGTATTTGGTTGATACGTTTTTTGCAAAAAATGTATACTAAGCTGCTCTACCAATCTTCACGGTATACCCTTATCAGAGCAGTCCTAACTAATGTATGCAATCCCTATCTGATGTATTTAAAAACCTGATCATCTGTATATTACCTGTGTGAACAGGGTTCAGAGAGGAAAAATCCATGTGTGCATACAGAGTAGAACAGCTTTTGTGCAGATAGCCCAAGAGGAGTGGTGGGTAACTCCCCAGTCTTGTAGACACAAGAGAACAATTATGGAAACAGGAACACATGGGCTACTTGCACAGTGAACAAGTCTGTAGGATCATGTTCACACACCACCAAGAAACCTGAAGACACAAAAGAGAATAGTAAAACCAAAAACACTCAGTTTGAAAAAATTATTGCAGTAATCCGCAAGTGCTAGTAAAAGATGTAAAAAACAGGGTATTTGGTTGATACGTTTTTTGCAAAAAATGTATACTAAGCTGCTCTACCAATCTTCACGGTATACCCTTATCAGAGCAGTCCTAACTAATGTATGCAATCCCTATCTGATGTATTTAAAAACCTGATCATCTGTATATTACCTGTGTGAACAGGGTTCAGAGAGGAAAAATCCATGTGTGCATACAGAGTAGAACAGCTTTTGTGCAGATAGCCCAAGAGGAGTGGTGGGTAACTCCCCAGTCTTGTAGACACAAGAGAACAATTATGGAAACAGGAACACATGGGCTACTTGCACAGTGAACAAGTCTGTAGGATCATGTTCACACACCACCAAGAAACCTGAAGACACAAAAGAGAATAGTGAAACCAAAAACACTCAGTTTGAAAAAATTATTGCAGTAATCCGCAAGTGCTAGTAAAAGATGTAAAAAACAGGGTATTTGGTTGATACGTTTTTTGCAAAAAATGTATACTAAGCTGCTCTACCAATCTTCACGGTATACCCTTATCAGAGCAGTCCTAACTAATGTATGCAATCCCTATCTGATGTATTTAAAAACCTGATCATCTGTATATTACCTGTGTGAACAGGGTTCAGAGAGGAAAAATCCATGTGTGCATACAGAGTAGAACAGCTTTTGTGCAGATAGCCCAAGAGGAGTGGTGGGTAACTCCCCAGTCTTGTAGACACAAGAGAACAATTATGGAAACAGGAACACATGGGCTACTTGCACAGTGAACAAGTCTGTAGGATCATGTTCACACACCACCAAGAAACCTGAAGACACAAAAGAGAATAGTAAAACCAAAAACACTCAGTTTGAAAAAATTATTGCAGTAATCCGCAAGTGCTAGTAAAAGATGTAAAAAAACAGGGTATTTGGTTGATACGTTTTTTGCAAAAAATGTATTCTAAGCTGCTCTACCAATCTTCACGGTATACCCTTATCAGAGCAGTCCTAACTAATGTATGCAATCCCTATCTGATGTATTTAAAAACCTGATCATCTGTATATTACCTGTGTGAACAGGGTTCAGAGAGGAAAAATCCATGTGTGCATACAGAGTAGAACAGCTTTTGTGCAGATAGCCCAAGAGGAGTGGTGGGTAACTCCCCAGTCTTGTAGACACAAGAGAACAATTATGGAAACAGGAACACATGGGCTACTTGCACAGTGAACAAGTCTGTAGGATCATGTTCACACACCACCAAGAAACCTGAAGACACAAAAGAGAATAGTAAAACCAAAAACACTCAGTTTGAAAAAATTATTGCAGTAATCCGCAAGTGCTAGTAAAAGATGTAAAAAACAGGGTATTTGGTTGATACGTTTTTTGCAAAAAATGTATTCTAAGCTGCTCTACCAATCTTCACGGTATACCCTTATCAGAGCAGTCCTAACTAATGTATGCAATCCCTATCTGATGTATTTAAAAACCTGATCATCTGTATATTACCTGTGTGAACAGGGTTCAGAGAGGAAAAATCCATGTGTGCATACAGAGTAGAACAGCTTTTGTGCAGATAGCCCAAGAGGAGTGGTGGGTAACTCCCCAGTCTTGTAGACACAAGAGAACAATTATGGAAACAGGAACACATGGGCTACTTGCACAGTGAACAAGTCTGTAGGATCATGTTCACACACCACCAAGAAACCTGAAGACACAAAAGAGAATAGTAAAACCAAAAACACTCAGTTTGAAAAAATTATTGCAGTAATCCGCAAGTGCTAGTAAAAGATGTAAAAAACAGGGTATTTGGTTGATACGTTTTTTGCAAAAAATGTATACTAAGCTGCTCTACCAATCTTCACGGTATACCCTTATCAGAGCAGTCCTAACTAATGTATGCAATCCCTATCTGATGTATTTAAAAACCTGATCATCTGTATATTACCTGTGTGAACAGGGTTCAGAGAGGAAAAATCCATGTGTGCATACAGAGTAGAACAGCTTTTGTGCAGATAGCCCAAGAGGAGTGGTGGGTAACTCCCCAGTTTTTAAATACATCAGATAGGGATTGCATACATTAGTTAGGACTGCTCTGATAAGGGTATACCGTGAAGATTGGTAGAGCAGCTTAGTATACATTTTTTGCAAAAAACGTATCAACCAAATACCCTGTTTTTTACATCTTTTACTAGCACTTGCGGATTACTGCAATAATTTTTTCAAACTGAGTGTTTTTGGTTTTACTATTCTCTTTTGTGTCTTCAGGTTTCTTGGTGGTGTGTGAACATGATCCTACAGACTTGTTCACTGTGCAAGTAGCCCATGTGTTCCTGTTTCCATAATTGTTCTCTTGTGTCTACAAGACTGGGGAGTTACCCACCACTTCTCTTGGGCTATCTGCACAAAAGCTGTTCTACTCTGTATGCACACATGGATTTTTCCTCTCTGAACCCTGTTCACACAGGTAATATACAGATGATCAGGTTTTTAAATACATCAGATAGGGATTGCATACATTAGTTAGGACTGCTCTGATAAGGGTATACCGTGAAGATTGGTAGAGCAGCTTAGTATACATTTTTTGCAAAAAACGTATCAACCAAATACCCTGTTTTTTACATCTTTTACTAGCACTTGCGGATTACTGCAATAATTTTTTCAAACTGAGTGTTTTTGGTTTTACTATTCTCTTTTGTGTCTTCAGGTTTCTTGGTGGTGTGTGAACATGATCCTACAGACTTGTTCACTGTGCAAGTAGCCCATGTGTTCCTGTTTCCATAATTGTTCTCTTGTGTCTACAAGACTGGGGAGTTACCCACCACTCCTCTTGGGCTATCTGCACAAAAGCTGTTCTACTCTGTATGCACACATGGATTTTTCCTCTCTGAACCCTGTTCACACAGGTAATATACAGATGATCAGGTTTTTAAATACATCAGATAGGGATTGCATACATTAGTTAGGACTGCTCTGATAAGGGTATACCGTGAAGATTGGTAGAGCAGCTTAGTATACATTTTTTGCAAAAAACGTATCAACCAAATACCCTGTTTTTTACATCTTTTACTAGCACTTGCGGATTACTGCAATAATTTTTTCAAACTGAGTGTTTTTGGTTTTACTATTCTCTTTTGTGTCTTCAGGTTTCTTGGTGGTGTGTGAACATGATCCTACAGACTTGTTCACTGTGCAAGTAGCCCATGTGTTCCTGTTTCCATAATTGTTCTCTTGTGTCTACAAGACTGGGGAGTTACCCACCACTCCTCTTGGGCTATCTGCACAAAAGCTGTTCTACTCTGTATGCACACATGGATTTTTCCTCTCTGAACCCTGTTCACACAGGTAATATACAGATGATCAGGTTTTTAAATACATCAGATAGGGATTGCATACATTAGTTCGGACTGCTCTGATAAGGGTATACCGTGAAGATTGGTAGAGCAGCTTAGTATACATTTTTTGCAAAAAACGTATCAACCAAATACCCTGTTTTTTACATCTTTTACTAGCACTTGCGGATTACTGCAATAATTTTTTCAAACTGAGTGTTTTTGGTTTTACTATTCTCTTTTGTGTCTTCAGGTTTCTTGGTGGTGTGTGAACATGATCCTACAGACTTGTTCACTGTGCAAGTAGCCCATGTGTTCCTGTTACCACCTTCGGTGTGCAGGGACAGTGGAAGCTACATTTTTTTTTTTTTTCCCCTCAGCGCTGTAGCTCATTGGGCTGCCCTAGAAGGCTCCCTGATAGCTGCATTGCTGTGTGTACGCCGCTGTGCAAACCAACTGCTTTTTTCAAAGCACAAATCCTCTTGTTCCTTCCTTTCTGCACAGCTATCTTTTTTGTTTGTACACACTTTTTATTTAATTTGTGCATCAGTCCACTCCTTATTGCTGCCTGCCATACCTGGCTGAGATTACTGCAGGTAGATAGTAATTGTTGGACACTCCCTGTTTTTTTTTTTTTTTTTGTGGGAGATTAAGATTGACATTTCTGCTAGAGTGCCATCCCTGTGTGTGCCATCTCTCACTCAGTGGGCCATAGAAAGCCTATTTATTTTTTTGCTTGATTTGGGTTATAAAATCTACCTGAAAAAATCACTACATCAATCAGTGGGAGAAAAATATTGGCCTCAGGGCTTGTGTGCCACTCCTGACTCCTGTGTGCATCATCACTCACTCAGTGGGCCATAGAAAGCCCATTTTTTTTTTTTTTTTGCTTTATTTGGGTTCTAAATTCTACCTGAAAAAATCAATAAATCAATCAGTGGGAGATTAATATTGGCCTTTGGGCTTGTGTGCCAGTCCTAAGCGTGCCATCTCTCTCTCTCTCAGATAGTGGGCCATAGAAAGCCTATTTATTATTTTTTTATTGGGTTTATAAATTTTCCCTGGAAAAAAAAATAAAAAAGTGGGAGATTAATATTGGCCTCTGGGCTTGTGTGGCAGTCCTGAGCGTGCCATCTCTCTCACAAATAGTGGGCCATAGAAAGCCTATTTATTTTTTTTTTTTTGGTTTTATAAATTCTCCCTGAAAAAAAAAGGGAGATTAATATTGGCCTTTGGGCTTGTGTGCCAGTCCTAAGCGTGCCATCTCTCTCTCTCTCTCTCTCTCAGATAGTGGGCCATAGAAAGCCTATTTATTATTTTTTTTATTGGGTTTATAAATTTTCCCTGGAACAAAAAAAAAAAGTGAGAGATAAATATTGGCCTCTGGGCTTGTGTGCCACTCCTGACTCCTGTGTGCGTCATCTCTCACTCAGTGGGCCATAGAAAGCCTTTTTATTGTTTTATTTGGTTTCTAAATTCTTCCTGAAAAAATCATTTTATTCTATTATTTTTTTTTCCTAAAGTCTCCCTGAAAAAACAAAAAAAAAACAAATCAGTGGGAGATTAATATTGCCCTTTCTGCTTGTGTGCCAGTCTTGACTGCTGGGTGTGCCATCTCTCTCTCTCTCTTCAATTGTGGGCCATAGAAAGCCTATTATTTTTTTAGCTTGATTTGGGTTCCAAAATCTACCTGAAAAAATCACTACATCAATCAGTGGGAGATAAATATTGGCCTCTGGGCTTGTGTGCCACTCCTGACTCCTGTGTGCGTCATCTCTCACTCAGTGGGCCATAGAAAGCCTTTTTTTGTTTTATTTGTTTTCTAAATTCTCCCTGAAAAAAATCATTTTATTTTATTTGGTTTCTAAATTCTTCCGGAAAAAATCATTTTATTCTATTATTTTTTTTTCCTAAAGTCTCCCTGAAAAAAAACAAAAAAAAAACAAATCAGTGGGAGATTAATATTGCCCTTTCTGCTTGTGTGCCAGTCTTGACTCCTGGGTGTGCCATCTCTCTCTCTCTCTCTCCAATTGTGGGCCATAGAAAGCCTATTATTTTTTTAGCTTGATTTGGGTTCCAAAATCTACCTGAAAAAATCACTACATCAATCAGTGGGAGATAAATATTGGCCTCTGGGCTTGTGTGCCACTCCTGACTCCTGTGTGCGTCATCTCTCACTCAGTGGGCCATAGAAAGCCTTTTTTTGTTTTATTTGTTTTCTAAATTCTCCCTGAAAAAATCATTTTATTTTATTTGGTTTCTAAATTCTTCCTGAAAAAATCATTTTATTCTATTATTTTTTTTCCTAAAGTCTCCCTGAAAAAAAAAAAAAAAAAAAAATCAGTGGGAGATTAATATTGCCCTTTCTGCTTGTGTGCCAGTCTTGACTCCTGGGTGTGCCATCTCTCTCTCTCTCTCTCCAATTGTGGGCCATAGAAAGCCTATTATTTTTTTAGCTTGATTTGGGTTCCAAAATCTACCTGAAAAAATCACTACATCAATCAGTGGGAGATAAATATTGGCCTCTGGGCTTGTGTGCCACTCCTGACTCCTGTGTGCGTCATCTCTCACTCAGTGGGCCATAGAAAGCCTTTTTTTGTTTTATTTGTTTTCTAAATTCTCCCTGAAAAAATCATTTTATTTTATTTGGTTTCTAAATTCTTCCTGAAAAAATCATTTTATTCTATTATTTTTTTTTCCTAAAGTCTCCCTGAAAAAAAAAAAAAAATCAAATCAGTGGGAGATTAATATTTACATTTGTGCTTCAGTGACAGTCCTGCGTGTGTGGCATCTCTCTCATTTGTTGCCACCAACAACCGAGTGTGTAACATTGTGCCTGATTTTCGTTGTGGTCTCACTCACCTGTAAAGGGGTAGCTAAATCATACTGAAGTTATAGCTCACCGTGTAATTTGTGTGACAGCAACAAATACCGTTAGTTTGTTTACGTTTTTAAAACAATGAGGAAGTCTGGTGGAAGAGGTCGTGGCCGGGGGCGTTCATTGTCAGCTGGTAATGAGGGTAGTGGTAGTGGTGGAACATCAGCTGGTCGTGGGAAAAAAAATATTGCACCTAAGTCTGGAGCTGTGGAGCCAGGTTCGTCGTCTGGCTACACAAGGCCTCGAACGCTCCCTTTTCTGGGAGTAGGAAAACCGCTTTTAAAGCCGGAGCAGCAAGAGCAAGTTTTGGCTTATCTTGCTGACTCAGCCTCTAGCTCTTTTGCCTCCTCTCGTGAAACTGGTAAATGTCAAAGCAGCGTGTCGTTAGTGGATGTTCACGGTCAGGGACAAGTCGCTTCCTTGTCCTCTTCAGCAAAAACAACAACAGAGAAGAATGCAGCAGGCGACACAACGGGTTACTCCATGGAGCTCTTTACACATACCGTCCCTGGCTTAGAAAGTGAAGCAGTTAACAGTCCATGCCCATTACAAGTTGAATCTGACATGGAGTGCACTGATGCACATCCACAGCCAGACTACTATGCTGGTCCTTTGACTCAGACCACAACATTGCCCTCGCAGGGTAATGATCAAGAATCAGACCCTGATGAGACTATGTTGCCCCATCACGAACGCTATACCACCGACCGACACGGTGACACAGACGAAGTTGCACACGAGCTACAAGAAGAGGTAATAGATGACCCAGTTCTTGACCCCGATTGGCAGCCATTGGGGGAACAGGGTGCAGGCGGCAGCAGTTCTGAAGCGGAGGAGGAGGGGCCACAGCAGGCATCAACATCGCAACAGGTTCCATCTGCCGGGCCCGTATCTTGCCCAAAACGCGTGGCAAAGCCAAAACCTGTTGGAGGACAGCGTGGCCATCCGGTTAAAGCTCAGTCTGCAATGCCTGAAAAGGTATCCGATGCTAGAAAGAGTGCAGTCTGGCATTTTTTTAAACAACATCCAATTGATCAGCGCAAAGTCATCTGTCAAAAATGTTCAACTACCTTAAGCAGAGGACAGAATCTGAAAAGTCTCAATACAAGTTGCATGCATAGACATTTAACCACCATGCATTTGCAAGCCTGGACTAACTACCAAATGTCCCTTAAGGTTGTAGCACCCTCGGCCAATGAAGCTAGTCAGCAACGCAACATCCCTTCCGGCAGTGTAGGGCCACCATTTTCCGCACCACCTGCAGTATCTGTGCAGGTTTCTTTGCCAGGCCAAAGCAGTCAGGGTCAGGGAATCACCAGTTTCGTAGTAGGAAACACTGCATCTAGGGCACCGGCGGCAACAATACCATCTCCCACCGTCTCTCAGTCTGCCATGTCCACCGGCACCCCCGCTAGTTCCACGATCTCCAGCTCTCCAGTCCAGCTCACCCTACATGAGACTATGGTTAGAAAAAGGAAGTACTTGGCCTCACATCCGCGTACACAGGGTTTGAACGCACACATAGCTAGACTAATCTCGTTAGAGATGATGCCCTACCGGTTAGTTGAAAGCGAAGCTTTCAAAGCCCTGATGGACTACGCTGTACCACGCTACGAGCTACCCAGTCGACACTTTTTTTCCAGAAAAGCCATCCCAGCCCTCCACCAGCATGTTAAAGAGCGCATCGTCCATGCACTCAAGCAATCTGTGAGCACAAAGGTGCACCTGACAACAGATGCATGGACCAGTAGGCATGGCCAGGGACATTACGTGTCCATCACGGCACACTGGGTAAATGTGGTGGATGCAGGGTCCACAGGGGACAGCAAGTTTGGGACAGTTCTGCCTAGCCCACGGTCTAGGAAACAGTTGGCTGTAGCCGTTCTCACCCCCTCCTCCTCCTCCTCGTCCTCCTGCAGAAGCGAGAGCTCGTCCACAGACCGCAGTCGCACAACCACTCCATCCGCAGCTGCCACTGTTGCACACCAGGTCTCCCATTATGGGGCAGCTACTGGCAAACGTCAGCAGGCTGTATTGGCTATGAAGTGTTTGGGCGACAACAGACACACCGCGGAAGTTCTGTCCGAGTTCTTGCAGAAAGAAACGCAGTCGTGGCTGGGCACTGTAGATCTTGAGGCAGGCAAGGTAGTGAGTGATAACGGAAGGAATTTCATGGCTGCCATCTCCCTTTCCCAACTGAAACACATTCCTTGCCTGGCTCACACCTTAAACCTGGTGGTGCAGTGCTTCCTGAAAAGTTATCCGGGGTTATCCGACCTGCTCCTCAAAGTGCGTGGACTTTGCTCACATATCCGCCGTTCGCCCGTACACTCCAGCCGTATGCAGACCTATCAGCGTTCTTTGAACCTTCCCCAGCATCGCCTAATCATAGACGTTGCAACAAGGTGGAACTCAACACTGCACATGCTTCAGAGACTGTGCGAACAGAGGCGGGCTGTTATGTTTTTGTGGGAGGATACACATACACGGGCAGGCAGTAGGATGGCAGACATGGAGTTGTCAGGTGTGCAGTGGTCGAAGATTCAAGACATGTGTCAAGTCCTTCAGTGTTTTGAGGAATGCACACGGCTGGTTAGTGCAGACAATGCCATAATAAGCATGAGCATCCCCCTAATGCGTCTGCTGATGCAAAGTTTGACGCACATAAAGGATCAGGCGTCTGCAGCTGAGGAAGAGGAAAGCCTTGATGACAGTCAGCCATTGTCTGGCCAGGGCAGTGTACAGGACGAGTTAGCGGGCGAAGAGGAGGAGGAGGAGGACGAGGAGGATGATGGGGATGATTATATTTTTAATGAGGAAGCTTTTCCGGGGCCACTGGAAATTGGTGGCGCGGCAAGGCCGGGTTCTGGTTTTTGGAGGGACACAAGTGACGTGGATTTGCCTGAAACTGCCCCTCAACCAAGCACAACCGCAGATTTGAGAACTGGAACTTTGGCCCACATGGCGGATTATGCCTTACGTATCCTCAAAAGGGACACACGCATAACTAAAATGATGAACGATGACGATTACTGGTTGGCCTGCCTCCTTGATCCTCACTATAAAGGCAAATTGCAAAATATAATGCCACATGAGAACTTGGAACTAATATTAGCAACCAAACAATCAACTCTTGTTGACCGTTTGCTTCTGGCATTCCCTGCACACAGCGCCCGTGATCGTTCTCACACGAGCTGCAGGGGCCAGCAGACCAGAGGAGTTAGAGGGGCAGAAATCAGAAGTGGCGTTGGCCAGAGGGGTTTTCTGACCAGGTTGTGGAGTGATTTTGCTATGACCGCAGACAGGACAGGTACTGCAGCATCAATTCAAAGTGACAGGAGACAACATTTGTCCAGTATGGTTACAAACTATTTTCATCCCTTATCGATGTTCTCCCTCAACCGTCATTCCCATTTGATTACTGGGCATCAAAATTAGACACCTGGCCAGAATTGGCAGAATATGCATTGCAGGAGCTTGCTTGCCCGGGAGCTAGTGTCCTATCAGAAAGAGTATTCAGTGCTGCAGATTCAATACTAACAGAAAAAAGGACTCGTCTGGCTACCCAAAATGTAGATGATCTAACCTTCATTAAAATGAACCACAACTGGATTTCGAAATCTTTTGCCCCACCTTGCCCGGCTGACACCTAGCTTTCCTATGAAAAGGTCTTGCCTGTGGACTATTCTGAATGCCTTTTCCAATCTCGTAATTTTCTGCACCTGATTGTCCAGCATACGACATGTTTACACCTCACTAAATGGCCAAACTCCCCACACGGGGCCGTGGTATCGACACTTGGCGACAGCACCCGTGAGAGTGCTGTTTGTCTGAAGAGGTGGGTGTGCCCGCTTTTGGTCGACGGCACTGCCACTGGGTCCCTCCTAGTACAATAAAGTGTCTCTGGCGGTGGTGGTGCGCACCCAACGTCAGACACACCGTTGTAATATGAGGGGCCCTGGGCCTGTACCGCCGGCCACAAGACAGTTCCCCCCCCCAGCTCAAACAGTGCTCTACCACTTGCAAAATTATCTCACAGCTCCACCAATGTTTAGTCTATGCGCTGACATCCTTCAATGCCTGCCACTGACAATACCATTGTATTGACATTTTTGTTATGTTAGGCCTTCGAAGCCTGTCTGCGGTCACTCCTTCCACTATGCCTCCACTGACCACACCACTGCTGCCCGTGTACCCCTGGAACCAATTTAAAATTGCTTACAGCCATGTGTTATTATTTTAGGCCTTCGATGCCTGTCTGCGGTCACTCCTTACAATATGCCTCCACTGACCACACCACTGCTGCCCGTGTACCCCTGGAACCAATTTAAAATTGCCTACAGCCATGTGTTATTATTTTAGGCCTTTGATGCCTGTCTGCGGTCACTCCTTACAATATGCCTCCACTGACCACACCACTGCTGCCCGTGTACCCCTGGAACCAATTTAAAATTGCATACAGCCATGTGTTATTATTTTAGGCCTTCGATGCCTGTCTGCGGTCACTCCTTCCACTAGGCCTCCACTGACCACACCACTGCTGCCCGTGTACCCCTGGAACCAATTTAAAATTTCCTACAGCCATGTGTTATTATTTTAGGCCTTCGATGCCTGTCTGCGGTCACTCCTTACAATATGCCTCCACTGACCACACCACTGCTGCCCGTGTACCCCTGGAACCAATTTAAAATTGCCTACAGCCATGTGTTATTATTTTAGGCCTTCGATGCCTGTCTGCGGTCACTCCTTCCACTAGGCCTCCACTGACCACACCACTGCTGCCCGTGTACCCCTGGAACCAATTTAAAATTGCCTACAGCCAGCCCAATTTTTTTACTTTAGGCCTTCGATGCCTGTCTGCGGTCACTCCTTCCACTAGGCCTCCACTGACCACACCACTGCTGCCCGTGTACCCCTGGAACCAATTTAAAATTGCCTACAGCCATGTGTTATTATTTTAGGCCTTCGATGCCTGTCTGTGGTCACTCCTTCCACTAGGCCTCCACTGACCACACCACTGCTGCCCGTGTACCCCTGGAACCAATTTAAAATTGCCTACAGCCATGTGTTATTATTTTAGGCCTTCGATGCCTGTCTGCGGTCACTCCTTACAATATGCCTCCACTGACCACACCACTGCTGCCCGTGTACCCCTGGAACCAATTTAAAATTGCCTACAGCCAGCCCAATTTTTTTATTTTAGGCCTTCGATGCCTGTCTGCGGTCCATTCTTTCTACTACTACTACACTGACCAGGCCACTGCTGCCCGTGTACCCCTGGAACCAATTTAAAATTGCCTACAGCCATGTGTTATTATTTTAGGCCTTCGATGCCTGTCTGCGGTCACTCCTTCCACTAGGCCTCCACTGACCACACCACTGCTGCCCGTGTACCCCTGGAACCAATTTAAAATTGCCTACAGCCATGTGTTATTATTTTAGGCCTTCGATGCCTGTCTGCGGTCACTCCTTACAATATGCCTCCACTGACCACACCACTGCTGCCCGTGTACCCCTGGAACCAATTTAAAATTGCCTACAGCCATGTGTTATTATTTTAGGCCTTCGATGCCTGTCTGCAGTCACTCCTTCCACTAGGCCTCCACTGACCACACCACTGCTGCCCGTGTACCCCTGGAACCAATTTAAAATTGCCTACAGCCAGCCCAATTTTTTTACTTTAGGCCTTCGATGCCTGTCTGCGGTCACTCCTTCCACTAGGCCTCCACTGACCACACCACTGCTGCCCGTGTACCCCTGGAACCAATTTAAAATTGCCTACAGCCATGTGTTATTATTTTAGGCCTTCGATGCCTGTCTGCGGTCACTCCTTCCACTAGGCCTCCACTGACCACACCACTGCTGCCCGTGTACCCCTGGAACCAACATCAGAAAATATAAAAATAAGTATTTTGCTTATAAAAAAGAAAATACTGGAGAGATATCAAATGCAGACATTTTAACATTAAAAACAAACACATACAACAAAAATCTGGTACAGTACTAAAAATGGCCACCAGCTACAATAACTTTCTCCTGCAAGTAGTTAACTGAAAGTTTTATTCAATTTAAAACACAGATATGGCATCCACCGAGTGTTGTCCTGTCGCGTCTTCTTTATATTATTGCCAAGAAGATGCAAAACAATGAAAATAATAAAATCATTATTTACCAAAAAAATAGAGTAAGTCAAAACCACATTGCAAATAAACATTCATTACAAATAAAGAAGCAGGGCGCGTCCGAGGGTGAGTATATACCTAATAAGAATATAATCACCCTCGGACGCGCCCTGCTTCTTTCCGACAGCCTTCCTTCCTAAGAATCAGCCCTTCCGTGGTGTAGAGAGAGGGTTTGTTACACTCCAAGGTGTTCCCCAGGTTGCCTTTCCTGAGCTTCGATCTTCCGGCTCTCGTTTAGTAGTTCTTGGAAACTACGCTGCATTAGGCCTACAAATTGGGTATGGGGTGTAGAGAGATGGTGTGTTCCACTCCAAGGTGTTCCCCAGGTTTCCTCGCCAATGCTTCGATCATCATGCTCTCGTTTAGTAGTTGTTGGAAACTACGCTGCATTAGGCCTACAAATTGGGTATGGGGTGTAGAGAGATGGTGTGTTCCACTCCAAGGTGTTCCCCAGGTTTCCTCGCCAATGCTTCGATCATCATGCTCTCGTTTAGTAGTTGTTGGAAACTACGCTGCATTAGGCCTACAAATTGGGTATGGGGTGTAGAGAGATGGTGTGTTCCACTCCAAGGTGTTCTCCAGGTTGCCTTTCCTGAGCTTCGATCTTCCGGCTCTCGGTTAGTAGTTGTTGGAAACTACACTGCATTAGGCCTACAAATTGGGTATGGGGTGTAGAGAGATGGTGTGTTCCACTCCAAGGTGTTCTCCAGGTTGCCTTTCCTGAGCTTCGATCTTCCGGCTCTCGTTTAGTAGTTCTTGGAAACTACACTGCATTAGGCCTACAAATTGGGTATGGGGTGTAGAGAGATGGTGTGTTCCACTCCAAGGTGTTCTCCAGGTTGCCTTTCCTGAGCTTCGATCTTGCGGCTCTCGTTTAGTAGTTCTTGGAAACTACACTGCATTAGGCCTACAAATTGGGTATGGGGTGTAGAGAGATGGTGTGTTCCACTCCAAGGTGTTCTCCAGGTTGCCTTTCCTGAGCTTCGATCTTCCGGCTCTCGTTTAGTAGTTCTTGGAAACTACACTGCATTAGGCCAACAAATTGGGTATGGGGTGTAGAGAGATGGTGTGTTCCACTCCAAGGTGTTCCCCAGGTTGCCTTTCCTGAGCTTCGATCTTCCGGCTCTCGTTTAGTAGTTGTTGGAAACTACGCTGCATTAGGCCTACAAATTGGGTATGGGGTGTAGAGAGATGGTGTGTTCCACTCCAAGGTGTTCCCCAGGTTTCCTCGCCAATGCTTCGATCATCATGCTCTCGTTTAGTAGTTGTTGGAAACTATGCTGCATTAGGCCTACAAATTGGGTATGGGGTGTAGAGAGATGGTGTGTTCCACTCCAAGGTGTTCTCCAGGTTGCTTTTCCTGAGCTTCATTCTTCCGGCTCTCGTTTAGTAGTTCTTGGAAACTACACTGCATTAGGCCTACAAATTGGGTATGGGGTGTAGAGAGATGGTGTGTTCCACTCCAAGGTGTTCTCCAGGTTGCCTTTCCTGAGCTTCGATCTTCCGGCTCTCGTTTAGTAGTTCTTGGAAACTACACTGCATTAGGCCTACAAATTGGGTATGGGGTGTAGAGAGATGGTGTGTTCCACTCCAAGGTGTTCCCCAGGTTGCCTTTCCTGAGCTTCGATCTTCCGGCTCTCGTTTAGTAGTTGTTGGAAACTACGCTGCATTAGGCCTACAAATTGGGTATGGGGTGTAGAGAGATGGTGTGTTCCAATCCAAGGTGTTCCCCAGGTTTCCTCGCCAATGCTTCGATCATCATGCTCTCGTTTAGTAGTTGTTGGAAACTACGCTGCATTAGGCCTACAAATTGGGTATGGGGTGTAGAGAGATGGTGTGTTCCACTCCAAGGTGTTCTCCAGGTTGCCTTTCCTGAGCTTCGATCTTCCGGCTCTCGTTTAGTAGTTGTTGGAAACTACGCTGCATTAGGCCTACAAATTGGGTATGGGGTGTAGAGAGATGGTGTGTTCCACTCCAAGGTGTTCCCCAGGTTTCCTCGCCAATGCTTCGATCATCATGCTCTCGTTTAGTAGTTGTTGGAAACTACGCTGCATTAGGCCTACAAATTGGGTATGGGGTGTAGAGAGATGGTGTGTTCCACTCCAAGGTGTTCCCCAGGTTTCCTCGCCAATGCTTCGATCATCATGCTCTCGTTTAGTAGTTGTTGGAAACTACACTGCATTAGGCCTACAAATTGGGTATGGGGTGTAGAGAGATGGTGTGTTCCACTCCAAGGTGTTCCCCAGGTTTCCTCGCCAATGCTTCGATCATCATGCTCTCGTTTAGTAGTTGTTGGAAACTACGCTGCATTAGGCCTACAAATTGGGTATGGGGTGTAGAGAGATGGTGTGTTCCACTCCAAGGTGTTCTCCAGGTTGCTTTTCCTGAGCTTCGTTCTTCCGGCTCTCGTTTAGTAGTTCTTGGAAACTACACTGCATTAGGCCTACAAATTGGGTATGGGGTGTAGAGAGATGGTGTGTTCCACTCCAAGGTGTTCTCCAGGTTGCCTTTCCTGAGCTTCGATCTTCCGGCTCTCGTTTAGTAGTTCTTGGAAACTACACTGCATTAGGCCAACAAATTGGGTATGGGGTGTAGAGAGATGGTGTGTTCCACTCCAAGGTGTTCCCCAGGTTGCCTTTCCTGAGCTTCGATCTTCCGGCTCTCGTTTAGTAGTTGTTGGAAACTACGCTGCATTAGGCCTACAAATTGGGTATGGGGTGTAGAGAGATGGTGTGTTCCACTCCAAGGTGTTCCCCAGGTTTCCTCGCCAATGCTTCGATCATCATGCTCTCGTTTAGTAGTTGTTGGAAACTATGCTGCATTAGGCCTACAAATTGGGTATGGGGTGTAGAGAGATGGTGTGTTCCACTCCAAGGTGTTCTCCAGGTTGCTTTTCCTGAGCTTCGTTCTTCCGGCTCTCGTTTAGTAGTTCTTGGAAACTACACTGCATTAGGCCTACAAATTGGGTATGGGGTGTAGAGAGATGGTGTGTTCCACTCCAAGGTGTTCTCCAGGTTGCCTTTCCTGAGCTTCGATCTTCCGGCTCTCGTTTAGTAGTTCTTGGAAACTACACTGCATTAGGCCTACAAATTGGGTATGGGGTGTAGAGAGATGGTGTGTTCCACTCCAAGGTGTTCCCCAGGTTGCCTTTCCTGAGCTTCGATCTTCCGGCTCTCGTTTAGTAGTTGTTGGAAACTACGCTGCATTAGGCCTACAAATTGGGTATGGGGTGTAGAGAGATGGTGTGTTCCACTCCAAGGTGTTCCCCAGGTTTCCTCGCCAATGCTTCGATCATCATGCTCTCGTTTAGTAGTTGTTGGAAACTACGCTGCATTAGGCCTACAAATTGGGTATGGGGTGTAGAGAGATGGTGTGTTCCACTCCAAGGTGTTCTCCAGGTTGCCTTTCCTGAGCTTCGATCTTCCGGCTCTCGTTTAGTAGTTGTTGGAAACTACGCTGCATTAGGCCTACAAATTGGGTATGGGGTGTAGAGAGATGGTGTGTTCCACTCCAAGGTGTTCCCCAGGTTTCCTCGCCAATGCTTCGATCATCATGCTCTCGTTTAGTAGTTGTTGGAAACTACGCTGCATTAGGCCTACAAATTGGGTATGGGGTGTAGAGAGATGGTGTGTTCCACTCCAAGGTGTTCCCCAGGTTTCCTCGCCAATGCTTCGATCATCATGCTCTCGTTTAGTAGTTGTTGGAAACTACGCTGCATTAGGCCTACAAATTGGGTATGGGGTGTAGAGAGATGGTGTGTTCCACTCCAAGGTGTTCCCCAGGTTTCCTCGCCAATGCTTCGATCATCATGCTCTCGTTTAGTAGTTGTTGGAAACTACGCTGCATTAGGCCTACAAATTGGGTATGGGGTGTAGAGAGATGGTGTGTTCCACTCCAAGGTGTTCTCCAGGTTGCCTTTCCTGAGCTTCGATCTTCCGGCTCTCGTTTAGTAGTTGTTGGAAACTACGCTGCATTAGGCCTACAAATTGGGTATGGGGTGTAGAGAGATGGTGTGTTCCACTCCAAGGTGTTCTCCAGGTTGCCTTTCCTGAACTTCTATCTTCAGGCTCTCATTAAATTGTGGTTAAACGGAACAACTGCATTTGGCGTACTAGTTGGTTTGGGGCCTACTATCGGTGTCTGCCACTCCTTGCTGTTCTCCTGGTTTCCTGTCCTGAAATTCCGTTTTCAGGCGCTCGTTAAGTAGTTGTTAATGTTAGACTGCATTTGGCCTACTAGTTGGGTTGGGGCCTACTATCGGTGTCTGCCACTCCTTGCTGTTCTCCTCCACTGAACAAAGCTGTGCCGCCTGTTTACTACGGTTGCCAATTTTGAACTGCATTTCGACTACTTACTGATTTGGGCCTACTCTCTGTGTCAGCCTCTCATTCCAGTTGTCCTCCACTGCAATGCCCCCTGGTTATTCCTGTGTTACCAATTTTGAACTGCATTTAGCCAACTTTATTCTTTGGGCCTATATCTGTGTTTCCTCCTCATCCTGCCCATTGCCCAGCCAGTGATAGATGAGTCTGCTGGTACATTGACCCATAACGCAACATTCCCCGTGCACGCTACACAACAACATTGTGACCCTGCTGAAAGTCAGGTTGCTCTTCCCACATACCATACCACCTTACACGGGGACAAAGAGGAAGGTGCAGATGAAAGTGCAGGTTCCTTCATCAGGTGGGGGGAGGAATACTAGTTGGCGACGTCACTGGCACAGGGCCTCTCATAGTACGCAAAAGTGTTGCTGCCGGTGGGAGGCGCCCCCGCCGTGCAAACACACCGCTGTACTTTGAGGGGCCCTGTGCCAGTGCCAATGCCAACGAGTGGGCCCCCCCTGCTTGCTCAGGTTCACAGCACTTGCAAAGTTGAAATACTTACCTCTCCCTGCTCCACTGCCGTGACGTGGTCCAGATTTCCTGGGCCCACTAATTACTTGAACCAGCCCTACCCACCACAACTTTAGCCAAATGAACCCCAATTTCAAATGCCTTCCAATTATTATAAGGTAAATTACGCTTGACAAGGTTCATTAAGAAGAATGGATGGTTTTGACATTAAAATGGGCACTCTAGGTGTTTTCCTGGCCCCCACTCACTGCCGACTATGCTGCCCCATTGACTTGCATTGGGTTTCGTGTTTCGGTCGATCCCGACTTTACGTCATAATCGGCCGATTTCACTCGACCCGACTTTTGAGATAGTCGGGTTTCGCGAAACCCGGCTCGACTCTAAAAAGGTCAAGGTCGCTCAACTCTACTGAGGACATATCTCGTCGTTCGTGGGATTGTTTTGGGATCCCTTGGACTCGTGTGGACTATTGCTTTGTTACCTGGCACAAGGATTATCGGGAGGTGCCCCCGAACCTGTTCCATTGGACTAATTGTGGACTCTGTAGATCTACCTGCATGTGTTGTTCCAGCGTTCTTGATAATAAATCTGTTGAATCATCCCTCGGCCTGTTGTCCCTTCTTGCTCTGCCATACACCCCATCACAGCCATCTCCATACATAACCAACAAATAAAGTAGCACTCTGTAGTGCTAAAGCATGCAAACATGAAATATATGAAATTTGAATTACATTACTGCACTAGAAAATATGAAAAATTGAGAATACTTAGCACATAAATTGGTCAATTTATGGGTACCTGGCAGCCACGATAAGGTGATTTCACTTTGAAATCGAATGCCACTCATTCACTGACATGTATGGAAAACATAGGACCAGGGCCGGTTTTAGGCAAAGTGGGGCCCTAGGCAAAGTTTAAAATGGGGCCCCAAATGCTAAGATATTGCACATCACACAGAAGCATTTCGGTTGTACTTACATGCACTGATCTCAGGCCGCTAAACGAGTGTGATCGACAATACTGAAGTCGTTGGACACTTGTTTCCCAGCCTCTTTCCACCGTCTGAGAATGATGGGGACAGAACCATCACTAACAGATCACCATACAGTATCATGTTATCAGCAGTACATCTACTGTTTACACCGGCGATGTGATGCTGAGAACAAGGATTTTTATTCCGGCATAAACAATCCAATCACCCAATAAATATGCTGCATTTTGCTTGTTTGGTAAAATACACCCCATACACCTCCATATATTATAATGTGCACCACAGTCCTCCATATTGTAAAATGTATAATACACTCCTCATAATCCTCCATATAGTATAATACACTCCTCATAATCCTCCATATATTAAAATATACTCCTCAGTCCTCCATATAGCATAATACACTCCTCACAGTGCTTCATAAAGTATAATGCACCGCCATAGTCATCCATGTAGTACAATTCACTTCCCATAGTATAATGCACCCCATAGTTCTTCATATAGTATAACGTATTCCCCATAGTCCTTGATAAAGTATAATGCAGCCCACATATAGTATAATGCAGCCACCACCCCACAGAGTATAATGCAGCCACCCCAGAGTATAATGCAGCCCCCCCACAGAGTATAATGTAACCTCCCTATAGAATATAATGCAGCCCCCCACAGTAGTATACAGCAGAGCCCACAGTAGTATACAGCACTGCCCACAGTAGTATACAGCACTGCCCACAGTAGTATATAACACAGCCCACAGTAGTATACAGCACTGCCCACAGTAGTATACAGCACTGCCCACAGTAGTATACAGCAGAGCCCACAGTAGTATACAGCAGAGCCCACAGTAGTATACAGCAGAGCCCACAGTAGTATACAGCAGAGCCCACAGGAGTATACAGCAGAGCCCACAGGAGTATACAGCAGAGCCCACAGGAGTATACAGCACAGCTCACATCCCCCTTCCCTCCCCGCCTCTCTCCTCCCGAGAAAGGCCGCACAGTCCAGTAAAAAAACCCAAAAAAAACACAAGCTCCTTACCTCTCCCCAAGCCTGCGCTGCTCCTGTGTCGGCGGCTGCCGCCGCACTGCCTGGGTCACAGTGAGTGCGCACGCAGCCGCTGTGTCAGAGGCAGAGCGGGGAATGATGGGAGAGGGAGCGTCAGGTGACGCTCTCTCCTCCATCATTGCTTTGAACTGTACCGGCAGACGCCGGTATAGTTCAATGCGGCGGGGGAGTCGGCGCTGCCTCACAGGGGCCCCATAACGGCTGCGTGACTTGCCGCTAGCTGGGGGCCCCTGGGGGAGTGGGGGCCCCAGGCAGCTGCCTGGCCTGCCTGTCCCTATTGCCGGCCCTGCATAGGACAGCACTTGGATGACATCCGAGAGCAGTCCAATTTCCACAGACTCACAAAATGGACAAGATGGAGAAATTTTGTTCTCCATCCTCTTCTCACAGTGTGCTCTCTCTCTCGTTTGTGACAATCCGATCACACTATACTGACACTCATATCAAACTCTTATCGCAGTTCAGCCAGAGTGTCATTTGACTAATCATCCTGATTCTCTCAGATGAAAGAATCTATAGCCATCTGGGTGTAGCCTAAGAGTATATTGACAGGTGGCAGTTATGTGTAGAAACATCTAAAACTCTGTTTAATATATATGAATTGAGTTGTTTCTTTGTTTATTTTTTATGTGCATGGATTTCTGCAAACATCAAAAAAACACTTAGGCTATGTTCACACGCTGCGTATCCGCAGCGTTTCCGCAGCTGCGGGTCCGCAGCGGTTTCCCATGCGTTTACAGTACAATGTAAACCTATGGGAAACGCAATCCGCAGTGCACATGCTGCGAAAAAAAGGCCCGGAAACGCAGCGGTTTACATTCTGCAGCATATCAATTCTTTGTGCGGAATCTGCAGCTGTTTGACACCTGCTCCATAATAGAAAACCGCAGCTGTAAAACCGCAGTGGAATCCGCACAAAAACCGTGGAAAATCCGCAGGAAAAATGCAGAGTTTTTGCATTGCGGATTTATCAAATCCACTGCGGAAAAATCCGCAGAGGATTATTCTACGTGTGCACATACACTAAGTACTTTCTGAAAAACCTTGTATGCAAAACAAGCCATAGGCAGGCTCCATACAGAGGGTCAGTTAACCATGCTCTCTCAGGGCCGTCATCAGGGCATTACGGCCATGACTGGCGTATGGGACCCGGTGGGCAGAGGGGGCCCGCATCGGGCCCCTTCTCATCTGCTCACTGGGCCCCTACCGGCAGCCGCAGGCTAACCGGGCCCTTAGCGGTGCTGCAGCTGTTTAAAGCTATTGACGTGCGGGCGCGGTCCCGCACGTCAACAGTTAACAGCCGCCAGTTAATCTGAGGCTGGCAGCTGACGTCAGTCGCAGCGTGCGTGCATGTCGCCGGCGTCTGACGTCATTGTCAGTTGCCGGCGAGTGCGTGCTTCAGCTGCGTGGAGAGAACTTCTCCCACCGCAGGAGCATGGACAGGTGAGAAGAACTTGTTTTTTTTTTTTTTTTGTTATTAAGAGCGGTGATCCGGGGGGCCGGGGCAGAACGCTGGACACAGGGGCAAAACGCTTGACACAGGGGTAGAACACTCGACACAGGGGCAGAACGCTCGACACAGGGGCAGAACGCTCGACACAGGGGCAGAACGCTCGACACAGGGGCAGAATGCTCGACACAGGGCAGAATGGAGATACGGAGCATGTTTGGAGACACAGGGGGCAGGATGAAAGACATGGGGGCATGATTGGAGATACAGGCATGATTGGAGACACTGGGGGCAGGATTGGAGACAGATGGGGCAGGATGGATACGATGGAGACAGATGGGGCAGGATGGGGAGATCATATGGGGCAGAATGGAAACTCATGAGGGCAGGATGGGAGAACATATGGCTGACGTCAGGAATGAGACACACGGGGGCTAGGATGGTGAATATTACCATAGGGGCTAATTAAGGGATATTATTATTGCAGTGATGTATTTATTTTATTTTTTGAGTATACTGCTTTAAATGGGCGGGGCGGTCCTGTTACTGTGTAGAGTGATACTATGTCGCCTTCTTCATGTAGTGTAATGTAGAGGCTGGGAAAATTAAGTAATGTGTTCTGCAAGTGGAGCTTGAGATAACTTATTTCCTGCAGAGACGAGTCCTGGCTGGATGAAGTGATGGCGGTCTGTGCTGGAAGAAAGATGAAGGACTTCACCTAGAGGCGTCACTAGTGAGTCAGTGTTACCTATACACTGACACTATACACTGTATACTGTACACAGAGGTCCTGTGTACAATGTCACCAGTGATCAATGTATTACCTATACATTATATACAGAGCTCCTGTGTATAATGTCACTGGTGATCATTGCAGACACTGACACAGACACAGACACTGCATACTAAGTACAGATCTCCTGTGTATGATGGCACTGATGGTGATAGTATTGAGGTTTTTTTTATTATTACTGATCAGTATTGTAGTATTCAGTCACTGTGTTGGTAATATGTGGTCTGGACATGGTGTTGCGGTATTTGTTCCTTGTATGTGATATTATTCGATCACTGTGGTGGTAATATGTCATCTGGTCATAGTGCTGTGGTATTTGTTCCTTGTATGTGGTATTTTAGGTCATTTTAAAAATTGAAAAATAAAAAAAATATACCTAAATTGTATTGCATATTTTAGCAAATACTTAATAGGTTACAGTAGAGTAGGGCCCGGCCAAAATTGTCTACCTTGTAAATTTGGTGGCTCAAAAAAGCTTTTGGCCAAAACAAAAGCTGCCGGCTATATGTGTGATCTGGTGATGGGAACTGTCAATGTGTGATAGGTGAGAAGTGGAGATTTTCCAAGAGAGAGCGGTGGGACTGTGGACAGTTCGAGGGGTGGAGGCGAGCTGGGGTGGAGCGTGGGCAGAGTCTCAAGGGGGCCCTGAAAGTTTTGCTAGTATGGGGCCCCAAAATTTCTAGTGGCAGCCCTGTGCTCTTCATAAGGTTTTCTTGCTCTGTCTGTACTGAGAGACAATTGTAAGAAAAGTGTAAATCATATGTTTGTTGTTATTCCAAAAACACTCCAAGAAAAGTGGATGAAAAGGGTCCCAAATGCAATGTTTAGCATCAACAAAGAACATTTTGCATCTGAACAAAAGCATTTCAGCTCCATGAACACAATGCATTTCTTACATCAGTTCTATTCAGTTTTGAAACAGGATACAATTGTCGATTACATAGCTGATAAGGCATGTGCTAAGGTTTCAAAAAATGCTCAAAAAAAGAGAATGGACAGCACCTCTAAAAATTATACATTGATCTAATGTTCTCATACACTTTATGCAGTTAATAGCCCTCTGTGTCGTTACTGCTACATACTTAGGCAGTTAACTGGTTCATGCAGCTTTACATGAACACCCGAGCCTTACACTATGGCTGGTCCGAATAACGAAAGCAATTGTTACCATCCACCTCTCGTGTATCCCTTTTCCTCATAGTTTGTAAGCTTGCGAGCAGGGCCCTCATTCCTCTTGGTATCTATTTTGAACTGTGATTTTTGTTTTGCTGTAATGTCTATTGTCTGTACAATTCCCCTCCATAATTTGTAAAGCGCTGTGGAATATGTTGGCGCTATATAAATAAAATTATTATTATTATTATTATTATAATGCCACTTTGCAAAATATATATAACTGAACGTGAGGTTCTTAGTTTAAGGCTGTGTGCACACGTAGCAGATTTTTCGAGTTTTTTTCATGCTTTTTCGCTATAAAAACACCATAAAACCGCGAAAATAATGCTCACATTAAGCATCCTATTTAATAGAATGCAATCCGCATTTTTTGTGCACATGCTGCGTTGTTTTCCTGAGCGGAATCGCATTCCAGAAAAAAACGCAGCATGTTCATTAAATTTGCGGAATCGCGGGGATTCCGCACACATAGGAATGCATTGATCTGATTACTTCCCGCATGGGGCTATGCCCACCATGCGGGAAGTAAGCAGATCATGTGCGGTTGGTACCCAGGGTTGAGGAGAGGAGACTCTCCTCCACAGACTGGGCACCATATAATTGTTAAAAAAAAAAGAAATAAAATAAAAAATTGTGATACACTCACCTTCTGAAGGCCCCGGAGTCTTCCCGCCTCTCAGCGGTGCACGCGGCCGCTTCCGTTCCTATGGATGCTTTGTGTGCAGGACGTGCGATGACGTCGCGTGACCGCGACATCATCGCAGGTCCTGCACACAAAGCATCTATAGGAACGGAAGCCACCGCGTGCACCGCTGAGGAGATCGGCTGTCTTCGGAAGGTGAGAATAACCATTTTTTTTTTTTTTTATTATTTTTAACATTCTATCTCTTTACTATTGATGCTGCATAGACAGAATCAATAGTAAAAAGTTGGTCACACTTGTCAAACACCATGTTTGACAAGTGTGACCAACCTGTCAATCAGTTTTCCAAGCGATGCTACAGATCGCTTGGAAAACGCTAGCATTCTGCAAGCTAATTATGTTTGCAAAACGCTAGTTTTTAGCAGGAATATGCATGCCAATTCCGTATGCGATATACCCGCGGCAGGAGTTGCAGAATTGCCGCAGAAATTTCCGCGGCAATTCTGCGACGTGTGCACTTAGCCTAACATTCTGATCAGCCTGTATGAAGCCCACTGCCACGTCACGACGAACCTCTCAGTGGGTCCTAACTTTTGTTGCCTTAAAGGAGGGACATTGTGCCCTAAACACCACCACAGTGACAAAGTACTAGCAGCAACAAAAGTTAGGACCCACTGAGATGTTCGCCATGACTTGGCAGTGGGCTTCATACAGTTTAATCAGAATGTTAAACTCATGTTGACCTATAAATATTTTTGTCTAGCGGCATGATTTTATATCTATTGTGTGTATAGTTATATAATTTCCTCTCTTAATTCACTCGTAGTCTTGCTTGTTTATTTTGCTGTAGTACCCTATTGTTTAGGGTGCTTTCACATTGCATTGTGGCATGGGATTTGCGCGTATGTGCTGACGGGCCCATCTACTATATAATTGTCTAAGTGTCACTTCCGTCTGTCCTTCTGTCTATCTGTCACGGTTATTCATTCGCTGATTGGTCTCGCCAGCTGCCTGTCATGGCTGCCGCGACCAATCAGCGACGGGCACAGTCCGGAAGAAAATTTCCGCTCCTTACTCCCCGCAGTCAGTGCCTGTCGCCCGCATACTTCCCTCCGGTCACCGCTAACACAGGGTTAATGCCGGCGGTAACAGACCGCGTTATGCCGCGGGTAACGCACTCCGTTACCGCCGCGATTAACCCTGTGTGTCCCCAACTTTTTACTATTGACGCTGCCTATGCGGCATCAATAGTAAAAAATGTAATGTTAAAAATAATAATAAAAAAAAAAAAACCTGCTATACTCACCCTCCGTAGTTGCTCGCTCCAGCCACCATCTTGCGTTGCAGGTTCCGGTGGCAAAGATGGTATGGGAGAAGGACCTGCCATGACGTCACGGTCATGTGATCGCGACGTCATCACAGTCCCTGCGCGCCTGCACTAGAAAGACCTGCCATGACATCACGGTCATGTGACCGCGACGTCATCACAGGTCCTGCGCTCATACCAACCCTGTGACCGGAAGCTGCCGTGGACTACAAGGGGCCCTCGGAAAGGTGAGTATATGTTTATTTTTTAAACTGTGACAAACTTGGCTGGGCAATATACTACATAGCTGGGCAATATACTACGTGACTGGCCAATATACTACGTGGCTCTGTGCTGTATACTACATCACTGGGCAATATACTACATGACTGGCCAATATACTACATGTCTCTGTGCTATATACTATGTGGCTGGGCAATATACTACGTGGTTGGGCAATATACTATGTGACTGGGCAATATACTATGTGACTGTGCAATATACTACGTGGTTGGGCAATATACTATGTGACTGGGCAATATACTACGTGACTGGGCAATATACTGCGTGGCTGGGCAATATACTACGTGGGCTGTGCAATATACTACGTGGGCTGTGCAATACACTACGTGGGCTGGGCAATATACTACGTCACTGGGCAATATACTACGTAGCTGGGCAATATACTACGTAGCTGGGCAATATACTGCGTGGCTGGGCAATATACTACGTGGACATGCATATTCTAGAATACCCGATGCGCTAAAATCAGGCCACCATCTAGTCTACTATATAATTGCTTAAGGGTCACTTCCGTCTTTCTGTCTGTCCTTCTGTCTCTCTGTCACGGATATTCATTGGTCGCGGCCTCTGTCTGTCATGGAATCCAAGTCGCTGATTGGTTGTGGCAAAACACCCACGATTATTGCCATGACCAATCAGCGACAGGCGCAGTCCGGCGGCAACATGGCCGCTCCTTCCTCCCTGCAGTCAGTGCCCGCTCCGTACTCCCCTTCAGTCAGCCCTCACACAGGGTTAATGCCAGCGTTACCGAAGCGCGGTGTATCGCACTCCGGTTACGCAGCTATTAACCCTGTGTGACCAACTTTTTACTATTGATGATGCGTATGCAGCATCAATAGTAAAAAGATCTACTGTTACAAATAATAATAATTAAAAAAAAAACGTTATTCTCACCCTCCGACGTGTCGTCCTGTCCTCGGCAGTGCAAGCGGCAGGTTCCGGTGCTAAGGATGCTATGCGAGAAGGACCTGCCATGACGTCACGGTCATGTGACCACGAAGTCATCACAGGTGACAGAACTACAAGGGGCCCTTCAGAAGGTGAGTGTTTATTTTTTTTATTTTTTAACCTGTTGCATACATGGCTGAGCAATATACTATGAGACTGGCCAATATACTACGTGTCTGTGCTGTATACTACGTGGCTCTGTGCTTTATACTACGTGACTCTGTGCTGTATACTACGTGGCTGGGCAATATACTATGTGGCTGGCTGGGCAATATACTACGTGACTGGGCAATATACTACGTGGCCCTGTGCTGTATACTACGTGGGCTGTGCAATATACTACGTGGGCTGTGCAATATACTACGTGGGCTGTGCAATATACTACGTGGCTGGGCAATATACTATGTAGCTGGGCAATATGCTACGTGGTTGGGCAATGTACTACGTGGACATGCATATTCTAGAATACCCGATGCATTAGAATCGGGCCACCATCTAGTTGACTATAATGGTGCCCGTAGAGCAAACGTGCTTTCTGTCATGAATCATTTTTGGGCATGTATGCCTACTGGTAGGCGGACACCCAGAAGCCGTCTATTACATCTGGGTGTCCACCTCCAGTAGGTGTACACTCCCGAAAATGATGCACATCAGAGCCTCGTTGGCACATAAATCTGAATCCCGTTTTGCGGGGGGTTCGGACGTTACTCCCAATGGGACCACAGAAAAGGTGCCTGGACGTAATTTGAAAGCACCCTTAATGTTTTATGTACTGTATGTCCACTGTGGGGCCTTCACCAGGCTTCCTGCACTTACATATGTTTTGATACATTAAGTACTATTATTAGTACACAAAGTTTATGCATCGCATCTACTTAACGTGGGATCATCTTCAAATCTTTTATAGATTTCAGTAATCTCTAATCTACTTTGGCAGATAATATCTTTATTACATTATATATCTGCATGTATATACAGTGGGAAAAATAAGTATTTGATACACTGACAATTTTGCAAGTTTTACCACCTACAAAGAATGGAGAGGTCTGTCATTTTTATCGTAGGTACACTTCAACTGTGAGACCGAAGCTAAAAATAAAAAAACAGAAAATCACATTGTAATAGTTTTAAATAATTAATTTGCATTTTATTACATGAAATAAGTATTTGATCACCTACCAACCAGCAAGAATTCTGGCTCTCACAGACCTGTTAGTTTTTCTTTATATAGTTTTTTATGTCTTGCAATTTTTTTTCTCACAAAAAACTATATTTTACAAACATTTTGGTTTTCCATCGCCATGATCTGAGAGCTGTACCGGTTTTATATTTACACTGTCAGAGAATTGTTTTTCCTGAATGAGCTAAGGTTTTCAGTTATATAGTTATTTTTTTTTTACTTTAGTTTTTTATTGTTATTTTTGTGTGGCAGTAAGCAGGGCTGCCACTAGGAATTTCGGGGCCCCATACTGGCAACATTTTGGGGCCCCTTCAAACTCTACCCTAGCCACGCCTCCACCCCTCGAACCTTCCACAGTCCCACCACCCGCTCTTGGAAAAACTCCTCTTCTGAACCACATCCTCACCAATAACACATATACAGTTTCCAGCACCAGATCACTTACATAGCCAGCAGCTTTTGTTTTGGCCAGGCCCTACTCTACTCTAACCAATTAAATAAAAATATGCCTAAATTGTATTGGATATCTTAAGAAATGTTTATTTTTCAATTTTTAAAAATGACCAATAATATCACATACAAGGGATAAATACCACCACACCATGACCGAATCACATATTACCACCACATGGTGACTAATAATACTATATACTAGGAACAAATACCACCACACCATGATCAGACCACATTTTATGACCACTTAGTGACCGAATACTACAATACTGATCATTAATTTAAAAAAAAAAAAAAAAACACGATACTACTGCCATTATACACAGGAGTTCTGTACTTAGTATACAGTGTTCTTGTACAGGTAATACAGTGATCATCGGTGAAAATCATATACAGGAGCTCTATATATAGTGTCAGTGTACAGATAATACAGTGATCCACAGTGTTATTATATATAGGAGTTCTGTGTATAATGTCGGTGTACAGATAATACAGTGATCACCGGTGACATTATATATAGGAGCTCAGTATCCCCTATATAGTGTAATAGTGTATAGTGTCAGTGTACAGGTAATACAGGGATCACCAGTGACATTATACACACGAACGCTGTATATAGTGTACAGGTAATACAGTACAGTACAGTGATCACCAGTGACAATGTACACCGGAGCTCTGTATATAGTGTAAGTGTACAGGTAACACACTGACTCACCGGCGACATCTCTAGTTGAATTCGTTCATCTTCGCTTTTCTTCTTCATCCAGTTCAGACCACCATCACTTCTTCCAGCCAGGACTCATCTCTGCAGAAAATAACAGTTATCTAGAGCACATTCCCCAAATTTTCCCCAACCTCTACACTACGTCAGATGAAGAAAAAAGTGACCGTTTCGCCCTGCACAGTAACAGGACCTCTCCTCCCCTACACTGAAGACAGTATCCTCAAAAATATAATCCTTTAATTATCCCCTATAGTAATAATATCCCACATACTGGACCCCATTGTGCCTCATGTCTCTCCATACTGCCCTATGTCTCTCCAATTTTGCCCCATAGTCATCCATAATAGTATAATGCATCACATAGTCATATATAGTGGTATAATGCAGCCCCATAGCGGGATAGTGCACCCACATAGCGGTATAATGCACCCAGATAGAGGGATAATGCACCCCCATAGTGGTATAATGCACCTCATAGTGTATAACATGCACCATACCGCAGCTTTGCAAAAAAATAAAAAAAGTTTCTCCTTATCTGGCCGAGATCAAGCGGTGTCCTCTACTCGCTGCATATGATGCGCAGACCTTTGTTTCGGCATATGACAGTAATGACATACGCTGGCGATGTGCCCGCTGACATCAGCTGCCGGCCTGTGATTGGCTGGCGGCTGTTAAAGAAGTTGTCCACTACTATAAAGTTTTTTGTTTTTTTTCATAAATCTTGC